>NW_028261382.1:164102837-164425337 GCF_051295495.1 Thamnophis sirtalis
TTAGATATTAACCATAGGTTAAAGAGTGTTGACTGTTAATTTTAAAAGCATCCAGATAGGTGGTTCTTTTACAAAAAAGATATAACATTGGCATTCTTCAGTTTTTCTGATACCCTTTTTTAGATTGTTTAAGTGTTTTCATCTTATATTCTAAACATATTAATTTCATTTTAATAATATTAATATTTTAATTGACTTAAGATGTCTATAAATAACAGTTAATAATATCTTTGTGGAATGCTTCACTTTTGCAGAACAATTTGAAAATAGGGTCTAATAAATATATTTAAAGGAAGGGCTGTTGAAGGTCAGCTTTAATTAGTTCTCAATAGAAATCTATATGATTATGCTCTTAAATGGTTTTGTTTTACATTAGATGGCCTTTTAATAATTTCCCCTTTATTACTTATGTAATAAAAATATTTTCTATTGTTTCCTAATTATCTATCACACTAGCTTTATCACTCAGAAATTAAAACTCTTGCTTAATTATTCAATTATTTGAAATAATTGAATAATTGAGAACAGATATTTCCTTGTTTAAGCGAAGCAATACCATTCTTACCTCTTATTGTTGGTATAAGCCATTTTTTTTACTGAAAGTGATTAGCTATTTAAAACTTGGTACATAAATTAAAGAGGATCTAAATGGATATGTGATTGTTGCCATTAGTAGCATTTTAGATTATAGAGGCAATTATTGTGTTCATTATCCTACAACACCCCCTTTACAAAACTATTCTAATTTTCCCCAAGAGATTAAAAATTTCCAGTTTCAAACTTAATTTTGTTATCATAGTTGTTTAAAACAACAAACATTACAGTAAATATGAAAAAAATATTCTACAGGTATTGAAGATTGGAAAAAACACAGCAGGATTAAATTTGAATTAAATTTATTTTGATGAAGTTATTTGCTTGTTTATATTACCAAATTAATTCCTTTTTAGTATGAAATATTTTTAACAAATAACATTTTTTACAAATGTTAGGGAATGTGACATGGTTGCTTTTTGGCGTATCAGAAAATGTCTGTGTGTGTGTGTGTATGTGTACATAATAGAAATGATAAAACCATAAACATATGTGAATGCAAGAAGTGTTAGTATTAGCTAAGCAGATAAGTATCTCTAAAACCTTTTACATTAAT
Source organism: Thamnophis sirtalis (assembly GCF_051295495.1). Lineage (NCBI taxonomy): Eukaryota > Metazoa > Chordata > Lepidosauria > Squamata > Natricidae > Thamnophis > Thamnophis sirtalis. The sequence continues at coordinate 164,103,988 of NW_028261382.1, forward strand.
TTTAAAGAGCACATAAACTTATTGAATGAGCTCCAAACTTGCATCCAAATCTATCTCCATCAATTAGGAAGTTTTTATCCTTTTGGTTATTTACATATGTGTACTCAGAGGCTATGCATAACATTTGGGCCCATAAATGCCATTTCTCAAAGGAAACTTTGTATTCTTTTCTGTCAGGTTTTGACTTGGCTTTTACAGTCATTCAGAGCTATGATGCAGCGAGAAAAGTGTGAGGTACTGGTTATGCATATTGCAAGACAGTGATTCTTTATTGTATTACAAAAAAAAGCCCAACTCTAGAAGGCCAGATTAAATCATTCCTTTCACTTTTTAATGGGATTTGGATGAATAGAGTAAAATATGCACTTTGCATTCATTGATAGCATCTTTAGGTTGAGGTAATTGAGTCTTTTTTCCCTGACTGAATGAATAATGACTTCATCTGATCCTCAGCGAGGCCTGAAACTTAGACTGCCTTTGTCAATGCAAAGAGATCAGGGCTTTGAAACATGCTCTACTTCCCTGCCTTAATTTTTCTTCATTTTAATCCAGAAACCTATTTTTCTCAATAATTCAAGCATAAACTATGTAGTAGTTGAAGCCGCGAATATTGTAAGATATTTGTTCTCGTTGTGCTGGCTTTTTTTAAATGTAGTTGATAAATCAGCCACTGTGGTCTTCAGCTGCCGAGTTCTCTGGGGAAGAGACTGCCCATAAACAAGAATGAATTCTGAACTTTCCAGAAGTACTTTAATGTTATTCTTATACATTTTTTGTCCTTTTGGAATATTATGCCCTCTTACTCTTTTTAACAAATTAAACTTTCTCTGATATTTCTGTGTGGTATCATAATCTTGACTAGTTTATTGCAAAAGTGTCATTTAGAACCGCATATTCAAAGCATCAACTGGTGTAATCTGTTTCAGTTTATGATTTTTGAGCTAGAAGTAATTGAAATGTAATTGGAGAAATACCTTCAACAATTTTTACTTTTGTAAATCCTTTTTTAAAATATATTGTTTCAACACCAAATATATCATTTCAAGCTAAGATAGTTCAACTGAATCTAATTAATTTCATTTGAAACCAATCTATTACACACATTTTGCCATAGGCTGATTTAGTATAATCCAAACCTGTATAGTTTATTGAAATCATTTAACTCTTACTTTAATTATGATTTCTATGATAATCCAAGTGGATACAGAAAGGTAATACAACCTGCTAGAGTTGAGTTTGGTTAATTTTTTTGGGAGGCGGGGTTGTAATTTTTGAATGGTTTGAAGCTGGAACCAGAAATAAAAACAATCACTAGAAATATTCTTCTATATTTTTGGATTTATATATTCTTCATGTGACTTGGGAACCATGAATGGAAGCAAAGTACAGTAAATTCAATCTGAACTAATTGCATAGGGAATCATAGGTTACTTTTATTACAGGAAAACTACAATCCATATGAAGGTTGCGCTTCATTTTCTTGACTCTCATCCAGTCCACTGGCAGGAATGGAATACAATTAAACATACCCACTGCTTTACCCAAATTAGTTGAAAAGAAGAATAAAGCTGTTGGTCACCTGCATATCAATACAACCACTTCCCAAAGCAATATCTCTCTAGAAATTTAATGTAGATACAGTACCCCATAACTCATGCTATAATGTGAAAAGCATAACCATATAATTTCTAATTGGTCTTACAAATATGTTTCCATGTTTTTTATGAACGATAATTCAAATTTCTCTAATATTTAACCCTGCATCTATTTAAAGCCTCATGGGAGTACAAAGATCTCAGTACCCCTATGCACTAATATATAAAATATTGGTGTAACGTTATATACAGTATTTAAAATTATATTTTAGGGACTTTTAAAGTTAGGAATTTAATTTAAAATCATGTTATATGTAATAAAGGCTTAAAAGTGATAAAATCATGTCATTATTCTTGGTTAAATAGACTTGTCCAAACACAGCAATAATTTTTAATTAATGAAAAAGCTTCAAACCAATTTAGTTTGGTTTGAAGAAGCCACAATAATTATGTTATTATCCAAATATTTGATTATATTTATTATAAAATATATATTTTATAATAAATATATTTATTTTTTAGGTTCATATATAATTGTATATCATAATGTTTGTGACTTATCCCAGCAAAATCAGTGTATTCTTCTATTATAAGCTTCTAATAAGCTATGTTAACAGGAAGCAAACCCAACACTCACTAGCACTGGTGAAATTACTCTGATCGTGCAATGAAATGTCTGCAAGAAACAGCCAAGGAGAGAGCACCAAGGGCTCCATATTTCAATCTTGAGCTACACATATTCTTGTACAGTCTTCTAATTGTTTATATTTTGATATGTCAAATAGACACAAAATGTACTTTGAAATGATTTAGTTATTTATCTTACATTTAGTTATTTAGCAAAATAGTTATTAAATATATATTGCTTCCTTTTAGGTTGGTTTGCTGGATCTTGAACTGAATCAACTGACCAAAGCACTGTTCTTGGCTCTAGTTGCACTTTCTGTTGTTATGGTAACCTTGCAAGGATTTGTGGGACCATGGTACCGCAATCTTTTTCGCTTTCTTCTCCTTTTTTCTTATATAATCCCAATCAGGTATGTATAAAATGAAATAAAATACAGATATAGGTTTTTTTAATGTAGTTACAGTTCTTACTGTGAATAAAATTGATCTCAACAAGAGGATGGTATAGAAGATATACTATGTACTCTGTTAAAGGATCATTGTATAAAGCTCCATGCTGTTGTATCTTTTATTTATTTTGCTGGAGTAATTTATACTGTACAATATATTTAGTTGCATGAATGGATTTTTATCACAAACGTACCAGAAAATATAATTTCTGGAAAGGTGTGTATTTCAAAAAAAATATTTTGTTTAGATACCTTAATGCATTATTGAATTAAGAATGACTGTGCTTTATTTCCAGGTACATTAAAAAAGGTTAAAAAAAGAATAAAGTGATACGATAATTAGAATCTTATGGTTTTCAAAAATAGTTATATTTTATTAGGCACTGGTGCTTAATTTTGAATCCTTTTGACTGTTCGGTTTTCTGCATAATATGGCCAAAAATATGATCTGTTTTCCACATAGTCCCAAAACTAGAAAAAGAACACCCAGTTAAATAATTGGGTGTCAAAAACATTATATTTGTCCATTTACTTATTGAGGAAAATGATCCAAAGTTACATACTTGTGTGAGCCTTTGCTTTCATTAATTAGTGTGCCTTCATTGAGCTGCAATAACTGCAACTAAAGATTTCTTATAACTTTTCAAATATTTATTTCCCATCTTTATTATTTTTATAATAACTCAAGCACACCTGATCTCTCATGTCCTCCTATTTTCCCCAGAACACCAAATTTGTGAGTTGCATTGGGCTGAGAAAGAGTCACTAATCCAAGGTCACCCAGTCAGCTTTCATGCCTAAAGCAGGACTAGAACTCACAGTCTCCTGGTATCTAGCCTAGTGTTTTAACCACTATGCCAAATTGGCTTTCTACATATTTGATCAATCCTGCATATAATTTAGAGAATTTAGCTCAATCTTACAGAACAGCTTTAACACAGAAATGTTGGTGGGCTTCCTTTCATGAACTGCTACAGTACCTTCCACGACACTTCTATAGGACTAAGGATAGGACTTTGATTTAGCTGTTCCAAAAAGTTAACTTCTCCAGTGCGCTGTTTGGAGAGTCCAAGCGTGGGTTAACACAGTCTATCTGCCCTAGGATTGAGTGAGTTTTTCTTTTGGCCACACTTCCCTTTGCCTCCATTATTCCAGTTTTAAAACTCAGTCTGCCTGTTTGGATTGTTTTGTCCAGTCCTAGAGCAGATAACTGGACTCCCCAAGCTAAAATTTCTCTTAAAAATTATTATTATCCACTATTCTACGAGATCTTCAAACCTTCTGAATTAATTACATCTGCTGAGAGGGCGCCGGTCCATTTCTCCGCCCGCTGGTCGTATGCGGGGCAGGAAGCAGTGAGTAGCTTGTCCGGTGGTGGCCGGCGAGCAAGGGGATGGGCGGGAGGCTTCCCGGACCACACGGGTCCCCCACCGCTGCGTTAAGAGAGCCGTGCGGGTGGCCAGGCACCCCGGAGGCTGCAGCTGTGCTCTGTAAGGCCGGTAGAGGTGGCAGCCATTTTGGAATTTTGCACTCTTTCTGCCTAGGACTGCGCATGCAGCGGCTGCCATTTTTTCCTGAACCTTGTGCAGAGCAGGTCTTCTAGTGCGTGCCGTCGGATCGGAAAGTGGAATCGCCTGAACCCCTCAGCTGCAGATCGCCGCCAGGAAGACCAGGCCTTGTCCAGGGCGCCAGCCAGGCCTGTCTTCCAATCCCTGTGCTCGGATCCTCCGGAGGCGGCTGGAAGAGAGGTTTCCGACCCTCAGGCGGCCCTCCCTCCCCTACGGATCTGCGGATGCGCTTCAGCCGGCTGGCTAAGTGTCTTGTGCCTTTCCGCTGCGGAACATCTCCATGGCCCAAGGAAGCATGGCAGACGATGGAGCGGAGGTGCAGGCAGGGCTCTCCGCCAAACGCAGCAAAATTGAGGTCCCCCTAAGGGCAGTAAAGGAGGGAAAGGCACCACCTGGAAGGCCTCCCCGGGAGCCTCTTGGTCCACTAGCAAGGCCAGGGAGGGCTCCCGGAAGCAAGGAACTGTGGAGGCCAAGGTCCCACAGCAGCAGGCATCCCCTGTTCCGCCAGGGCAGAAGTCAGGCTCGCCCATTTCCCAGGAGGGGAACGAGACTCCCAATCCCCTCAGGGCAGTAGGTCCCCATCTCCCATGAGGGAGGGGTCCAGGGCATCCTCCCCAGATGCATCCTGGGGGTATCCGGAATCCCCACGTTCGTCCCTCAGGGAAGAACTGGAGCCCTTCCAGAGCCTACTTCTGGCGGAGGAAGGGAGTAGCACTGGGAGTCGCAGGAGCAGGCCCACTCAACCTGGTTCTCGCCCCAGAGAGGACAAGGGCCCTGCCCTGTCAGCAGAAATGAGGGAGATCATTTCCATTGCAATCTCCCAGAGCATAGCCGAGGGCATGAAGCACAGGGAGGCCAGTAAACCTGGCTCATCCAAATCTAAGCGGGCCCCAAGCCATAGTCCTGTTTAGGCGCCGGCCTCTCCGGGCACTTCAGTGGTTGGTTTGGGAGGAGGAAGAAGAGGCTGAAGGCTTTGTATTGTCAGGATGAGGATGTTCCCCCTGACAAGCCGGCCTTCACTGGCCTGTTCAAGCCAACCTTGTTTAAGTCTATACTACATAAGGCCAAGGCAGCTACCGAATTGGGCTCTATGCCTAAAAGTACAGCAGTTGCGTCCTCTTCTTCCAGGGACCCCAAAGAAGGTCTATTCAAGGAGACGACTTCTACTCGGGAGGTCATTCCAGTCCCGGATCTGTTTATGGACGTTGTCCAACGTCAATGGGCCCAGCCCAGTACATTGACCAATCCTAGTGGAGGGGATAAATCCCTTTATTCTGTTGAAGGTAAAATGGAGGACATGTTGAAATTGCCTGAGGTGGATGCCCCGGTGGTTTCCTTGACATCTACTTCAAACCTGCCGGCCGACCTCCTAGAAGGTCTCAAGGCAGAGGATAAAAGATTTGAGAAAGCATACCACAAGACACACCAGGCGGCCGCCTGGACTATCAAGGCATCCACCTCGGCTTCTTTCTTCACCAGAGCGTCCCTTCTCTGGCTGAGGCAGTTGAGGGCTAAGCCTCCCACCGGGGGATCCCGGTGGAAGCATGACCTCAGCAAAATAATTACAGCTGTTGAGTAGTCAGCGGATGCCTCGTTGAATGCTGCTAAATTTGTCTCTAGGGCGTTGGCATCCAACGTTACCTCGTGTTGGCTGCTGTGGCTTCGCCATTGGCAAGCCGACATGAAGGCTAAGTGGAAGCTAGCTTCGGCCCCGTTTAAGGGGGGGCAGCTCTTTGGGGACGCCCTGGACAAGTTTGTCATCGAAACGAAAGACAAACGGAAGGTCCTTCCAGCCACTTTGAAAAAGAACGAATGTAAAAATTCTGATTCCTTTCGAAAGCAGTCCAGGATACCAACCAACCATCCACCTCTTCCACTTACCATAGACCCTATTCCCAAGGTGGGGACAGGAGTCAGGAAAGGGGCTCCTTTGGATCACGTGGTAGGCAACAGCAGCAGCCCTTTCGGAAGCCATACCGGGGCGGGAGCTCTTCCCGCCAGTTCCGCAGGGGCAAGTGACCATCACAGGAATTCTCCCATAGGGGGTCGACTCCAACTATACGCCGATGCATGGGAAGAGATCACCACAGATTCTTGGGTCCTCAACACGATCAGGAGAAGCCTAGTGTTAGAATTCCTGTCCTTTCCCCAAAGGACGTTCATTTGGTGCCCGACCCCAAAGAGCCACCTGAAGAGGAACCTCATGCAGGCAGAAATTCTCCACCTTCTCCAGTTCAGGGCCATAGAACCCATACCCCAGGGGCAGGAAAGGCGGGGATTCTACTCCATACTTTTCCTAGTGCCGAAAAACTCAGGGGGGTGGAGGGCCATATTGGATCTAAAATGCCTAAATCAGCATCTGGCCTACAAAAAGTTCAAAGTGCAGTCCCTCCACCCAATCCTGGAGTGCATAAGGCGGGGAGATCTACTCATGTCAATAGATCTGAAGGAGGCCTACCTGCACGTTCCGATCCACTCAGCACACAGACGGTTCCTGAGGTTCTTCTACGATGGGAGGCACTACCAGTACAGGGCCCTTCCCTTCGGCCTCTTGTCTGCACCCAAGACATTCACAAAGATCCTAGCGGTGGTAGCGGCCCATCTCAGAAACCGTCCAATTCGCCTAGAATGCTATCTGGATGACATCATCATACACTCCAGCAGCTGGATTCAAGCCAGGCAGGACGTCCAACTGACCATACCTATGTTGCAACAGCACGGCTTCTCAGTGAACCTGGAGAAGAGCCATCTGGAGCCGACCACGCACATCCAACACCTAGGCATGGTCATAGACTAGATCATTTGTCAGGTATTCCTCGCTCCAGACCACCTGTAGAACCTCAGACGTAGAGTATAGCAGTGTTGGAGATCCATGTCTGTTCCGATCGTCACACTATCGCAACTCCTCGGAATCATGATTTCCTGTCTAAAGGTGGTTCCCTGGGGATGCCTCCATGCCAGGGAACTACAGTGGTTCCTCCTGCCGATGCAGAGGGCCAGAACCAGGCTCCGGAGACTCAGTTCTCTGCCCATCCTGGGACATTATAGCTTGGGTATGTCCCACACTTGGACCCTCCAAACAGCGCACTGGAGAAAGACCTGGCAAATTGAGACTACTGACTGGATGTGACTTTGAAACGGGCTTCCTGCACGGTTGCGTCTTTGTTTTAAAACTGAAATAATGGAGGCAAAGGGAGGCGTGGCCAAGAGAAGAACTCAGTCAGTCCTAGGGCAGATAGACTGTGTTAACCCACGCTTGGACTCTCCTCGCAGCGCCCAGAGAACGACCGTTCAGGTTAAGCCAACAGTCTTTTCTTCTGCTTTAACCATTCTTTAATGATACAGCTTGTGTATTTTGGATTGTTACCTTGCTATATGAACCACTTTCTTTTGAGCTTCAATTCATAGACAGATACCTTGACATTTTCCTGTAAAATTTGCTGGTACTATTGAGATCTTGTAGTTCCATCAATGATGATAAGCTGTCCTGGTCCAGAGTCAACAAAGAGTCCTCAAACCATAATACGCCACCACCATGTTTTATAGACGAAATAAAGTTCTTACGCTGGGATGCAGTGTTTGCCTGTCTTGTCTGTTTTGGTCTCATCCATTCACAAAAAAAATCTTCCAATAGTCTTCTGATTTATCCTTATGGGTTTTTGCAAACTGTAGGCAGGTAGCAGTGTTATTTCTGGAGTAGTGGTTTTTTCCTTACAACTCTGCTGTATCACATCTTTGTTGTTCAGTGTTCTTCTGATTGTGATCTGATATTCACCAATGCAAAACAAACCTTTAGTTCCTTAGATATTACTATGGGCTTCTTTGAGACCTCTCAGAGTATGACATGCCTTGCTCTTGATGTGATCTTGATTGGTCAGCCTTCCTGAGAAATATAATAGTAGTCTTTGTTACCTCCATTTGTAAATAATTTGTGGAGTGCAGTTTTTTGGAAATCTTTTTATAACCCTGTCTGAGCTGGTAAGCATTAGCAACTGTTTTTCAGACTGCCCTCAAAAATCTCCTTCGTTTCATCCATAATACACCACCACATACAGAAGGTGTGTGATGAAGATTAATCTTTGATAGTTGAATATTCTGAATTCCGCTTTTTTAAGTAAGTGCAGGACTTCCCACATTCACATTTAGTTATGATTCTGTTGATTAAAATTCCTGACTCTAATTTTCCCTTCAAATGAACTGATAATCCTCTGTGCATGTTAGGAATCTAACGGTTGGGTTGGCAATATATAAAACATGTAACAATGCTATACCTGTTCCTTTAAATCATACTGTAAAATGTGATTGGTTGCTGTTTCCTCAATCGGCCATAAGTGGGAGCCAGAATGACTGTTAGCTCTCTGTTTGTTAGATGGTGGGCTGATCAGATCTGAGTGTTTTGGAAGCTGGCTGTTAGAAAGTACCGTGAGCTATTGTAAGTTTTGCAACTGCTAGCAAACTTTGAGTACCAGACTGTTTGTATGATTATGGACTATGTTATTTGAATTATCCCTTAACTGAAAAACATTGATGACTGTCTTATCCGTGTATGACTTGGACTGTTTGATGGACTCTGATACCTCTATTTCCACGAAAGTAAAAGCCTATTTAAACTACAGTGTCTCTGTATGCTGGTTTATGTGTTCTCCAACACAACTCTCAACAGCGCTTCTCTGAATGCACTCGCTCTCCCAACAGGGAGCTTACCTAACACTGGTTATGGGCCCAGCTAAAGAAGAGTTGGTGTTGATATGCAATGCCACATAGAGACAGCTGTTTTCATTAGTGATTGTTACTATCCTGGAGAAGATGGCGAGCGACCCATCAACAAGCCTATCGATGATAACCCGGTTGGATGGAACAAACTATGTTTTATGGTCCATGAAATGCAGTCTACTCCTGCGTAGGGAAGGTTTATGGGATGCTGTACAGAATCCACTGGATGTAACTGCTTGGAATCCAGATAACGATGATGATGCCAAGAGGATAGCAGATTTTCAGCAATGCAATGAACGGGCATTGTGTATAATTGGTCTAACACTGAATGACCAACAATTAGTATACATTCGTGGAGAAAATTCTGCTGCAAGATGTTGGGAAAATTTGAAGAGAATTTATGTACGTGACACTGTAGGTGCACACATACATCTTACACGCAAACTGTTTAGGGCACGTCTTCTGAGAGGTGGAGATATGTTAGCTCATTTAATCTTTATGAAAGGGGCTTTTCAGGAGCTACATGAAAAAGAACTATTTTTTTTCTGAGCTACATCAAGTTTATATCATACTCACTGGATGAGAGTTATGATGTTTTTGTATCTTCTCTTGAAGTCCTAACCCGAAATGAACTAACATTGACTGACATTACTGCACGACTGTTGGAAGAGTCAAGAAAAAGGATGGAGAGGGACAACTGAGAGAGAAACCACCACAACATGAGGAGTCACATTCAACTGCCTATACTGTTCGAAAATGTTTTTCTTGTGGGGCTAAGGGACATATAGCTAGGTTCTGTAAAAAGACAAAACAACAGAATGCCGGAAAAGCTAAGAAAAATGCTTATGTCACCTTAACTATGTCTACTTTGACTATGTCTAGCAATGCACCAGTAAACCATGATTTGTGGGTTGTTGATAGTGGAGCATCACAGTGCATCGCTAGAGATAGAAAAAGGTTTGTAAAAATGACCACGAGCAAGGAACATGTATGTTTGGTGAATGGATGGAAGGTGAAGGCATCTGATGAAGGTAATGCATATTGTTCATTCCTAAATGAGCAGTTGCCAATGTTATTTGTACCTAACCTGAAATTCAACTTACTATCAGTTAGGCTCTGGTTAACATTGGCTATGTGGTAACCTTTAGGGGAGATATCAGTTTAATTGAAAAGGAGGATAACAGGGTTACTGCTACATTAAATAACGTTTTGTATGTTATACTGGATGGCCAGATGGTTAACACAGCTTATCATAATGTTAAATCCCATGACGAATGCATACATTTACTACATAGACGCATGGGGCACATTAATTTCAAGATGCTGCAACAAACTGTTAAGTTGGCAGAAGGAGTAAAATTAAAACTATGCAGTAAATATTTAAACTGCAATGTTTGCAATCAGGAGAAAAGCAAAGTTACTCCAGCAAACAGACTGAATGGTTTTAAAACAAAGGAACCTCTGGAGGTTGTTTTTGCTGATATAATAGGACCTAAGAAACCCAGTTTGGGAGGTGCCTGTTATGTTTTGAGTATCATGGATCATTATTCCCGATACGGTTTCTGTTACTTAATGAAAAACAAAACAAATGTTTCAGAATTTCTTTAATTGGCTGAGGTTTGCGGAAAGAAAGATGAAAGCCAAGGTTATTACTGTAGTTACTGATAATGGGATGGAGTTTACCAATTATAAATTCCAAACAATGTTAAGAACAGCTGGAATCGAGCACAAATGTTCTGCTCCTTATAGGCCACAACATAACTCGTTTGTAGAATGAAGGGGGAAAACATTACAGGCCATGGCTCAAACTATGATAGCTGATTCAGGTTTGCCGGAAACACTGTGGGGTGAAGCTATGATGTGTAGTAACCATGTTTTAAATAATATGGTGAATACAACAACCGGTGAATTGCCATTCACTAGGTGGCATGGCAGAAAACCAGATCTGAGTACCTACATACATTCGGAGCCCCAGGATGGGTGCATATACCATCACAAGTGAGACTGAAAGGGCAACATAGAGCTCGACAGTTATTTTTTGTGGGATATGAGGCTAACCATAGATCATTTAGGTTTTGGGAGAAAGGCACAGCTAAGATTTACTTTAGCGCTAGTGCTAAGTTTATAGAACATGTGGGCTGGAATAAATTAGAAACCAATGATAATGTAATTATTGACACCCAAGTAGTCCCTAATGATGATGTAGGAAAACCAGTATTTAAAGAAATTAAGGAAGAAGTACATGACGAACCAGAAGAAAAAAGAGCAGATTATACAGGAGAGTCCACAGTCCTGAAATATCTAGACGTTCAACTCATGTAACTAGACCACCTGACAGGTATCAGGCGTCTATAGCATGTTAGGCAAATAAGGTTTCTGCTAATTACCAAGAATTAACTCTATATCCAACTGAGGAACAGAAAGCTTGGAAAGATGCAATGGAAAAGGAATTGAAATCATTGCAAAAGTTAGAAGTATATGAAAACGTAAAGTTACCACCAGGTAAACATGCCATTGGTTGTAAATGGATTTTCAAAATTAAAAATAGTGTAGATGGGACTGTAACCCATAAAGCCAGGTTAGTTGCACAAGGGTTTGCTCAGTCACCCAATGACTATGATGAGGTCTTTGCACCTAGTTTAAAGGCTCCAAAGTTAGGTGCAGCATTAGTGTGGGCAGTTAAGAATGAATATATAGTTAATCATTTAGATGTAGAGACAGCATATCTTCATGCACCGTTGCAACATACTATATATTTACAGAAGCCTGCAGAATTCAAAACTGATAGTAAAACTGATTGCTGGAGGTTGAAAAAGAGTCTGTATGGCTTGAAGCAATCAGGATATGAATAGAATCAATGTATAGTTAAAGAGTTAACTAAGATGGGTTTTAAAGCTGGCATGGCTGATCCTTGTTTGTTTACGAAATAAAGTGATGGTGTGATTTCATTGTTGCTATCGTTCACTGATGACATAACATTAATCACTAACACTAAGCAAGAAGCTATGAGGATTATAACACTGTTAAGGACGCAGTTCAGTATAAAACATCTCGATGAGATTAGGCAATATCTTGGTTCACAAATAGTTAAAACTAGAGGAGGATACAAAATCTCACAAACTGAGAAGATTAACCAACTACTCAGGACGTTTAGGATGGAACTGTGTAAACCAGCTAAAACTCCAATGGGTTAAGAATTTAGCCATGATGATGTAAAAAGCCCTATGTTTGATAAAGGTATTTATCAATCCCTAATTGGTAGCTTATCGTATCTGAGTAATTGGTCAAGGCCTGACATAGCATATAGTGTAAAAGAATTAGCCAGGCAGGTTTAATGCTGAACCTGCTGAAAGGCACTGGCAAGCTGCTAAGAGGATATTAAGATATCTTAAGCAAACGATGCATTATGCATTGTATTTAGAACCTAGAGATGATTTGAGCTTGACTGCATATGCTGATGCAAGTTTTGCTACAGATGTGTCTACACAGAAATCAACATCAGGGTTTGTTGTATTCCTGGGAAAGGCACTAATTGGATGGCGGTTTATTAGACAAATACATTTAAGTCTATCGACTATGGAGGCTGAGTTCTCATGTTTGTCATTATTATGTACAGATATAGTTTGCTACAAACAACTCCTACTGGATATGGGAAATCACATACAAGAGCCTATTGTTGTTTATGAAGACAATCAAGCAGCAATTCAGATGGCATCCAATCTTGCTGTAAAAACTAGGTCAAAACACACTGACTTGAGATATTTAAACGTAAGACAAAGTGGTAGTAGTAAATTGATTACACTAGAGTATTGTATGTCTGAAGATAACATCGCAGATCATTTTACTAAGGCCCAAGGTAATATAAAGCATAAATGTTGTTGCGAGGAATACGGATTAAGATTGTAAGATTTATATCTTGTCCTACCCAAAGGGGAGAATGTTAGGAATATAATCTAATGGTTGAGTTGGCAATATATAAATCATGTAACAATGTTATACCTGTTTCTTTAAATCATACTGTAAAATGTGATTGGTTGCTGTTTCCTCAATCGGCCATAAGTGAGAGCCAGAATGACTGTTAGCTCTCTGTTAGATGCTGGGCTGATCAGATCTGAGTGTTTTGGAAGCTGGCTGTTAGAAAGTGCCGTGAGCTATTATAAGTTTTGCAACTGCTAGCAAACTTTGAGTACCAGACTGTTTGTATGATTATGGACTATGTTATTTGGATTATCCCTTAACTGAAAGACATTGATGACTGACTGTCTTATCCGTGTATGACTTGGACTGTTTGATGGTCTCTGATACCTCTATTTCCACAAAAGTAAAAGCTTATTTAAACTGCAGTGTCTCTGTATGCTGGTTTGTGTGTTCTCCAACAAAACTCTCACAACGCTTCTCTGAATGCACTCGCTCTCCCAACGGGGAGCTTACCTAACACTACATACACCTTACATACAAATATGTAGCTTTGGAACATTTTCCTAAAGAAGTAAATGAACAATTATGTTTTTGACTTATTTGTTTAATTGAATTATCCTTCTCTAATTTTAGGACTTGTATAGAGACAGGTCATTTTTGGTCATATATATGCAGACAATTGAACATTCAAAAGTTCACCAACTTTTAAGCACCATTATATATTACATAAAATAGAGACTGTATTAAATACCTGCTTTTTATTTGTTTTATATTCTAATTGTTGGTAGTGATCAGTACATCTAATATTCTAAAACAGTGGTGTCAAAAGTCTGGGGCCCAGATCTGGCCTGCAGGGTGCTTAGATCTCATCTGCAGAGCCACCCTGGAAACATCCTATTTTTGCTGGCAGAGCTCTCGGGCCACCACAAGCACCCCTGACACGAGTGATGTATAGCTGGCCACCCCTACCTCCCAAAGTCAAACACAACGCTGATGCGGCCCTCAGTGAAATCGAGTTTGATACCCCTGTTCTAAAAGAATAAATAATAGATTTTTACAATTATAATTAAAGCAATCATCTTGTCAGCAATCAAAATAATAAAGCATTTTGCTCTATGCGCAGGAAATACAGCTTCTTAAAATGTGAATTACAGCTTCTTGAAGTCTGTTTTCCTCAGTAGTTCTTGAAAAGAATTGTAGTCATCTTTCTGATCCATTTGAGATTATAGAATAATCTCTGATGTGTTTTAAACTCTCAAAGAAAAGGTGTAAATGAAACTAATTGATAACAAAAAGCAATAGTTACAATATTCAGAATGTAGGACCTTTTAAATTTTGTTTTGCCATGCTTAAAGATTTTGTTACAGTCCCAAGAAAATAATGTAAATTATTATCTTTATTATCTTTAATAATAACTATCTTTAATAACTATTGTTATTTAAACCACTACATGAATTTCACTTCATTGCATGAAAATAGACAGTTTTATTTTATTTCACTTAATTATAAGTAAATTGTAAGGAACATCATTGCTAGCAAACATATTATTTTATCTCTTTTTGAGATTCTGGATCTGTATATAAACTCTTAGTTCACACAAATAAAAAGAATTTTAACAAATAAGTCTGGGTCTTTATTCACTAGAATATATCTGATGGGAAAGGGCAGGTATTCTCAACACTACAGGCAATAAATTTGATATAGTAACCCAGATTTCAGCTTAATAATGCAAGCTGTCCATTTCCTAAACATTAACAAAAACAACTTACATGCAATTGAAATAGACTGTAAATAGCTTTTCATACAGTAATTTGATGCCAAGGGAAGAGAACATTATACATTGAAGATTCCCTGAGTAAACTCATTATTTCATGTGCAATGAGATCTTTTTGTGATGGCTTGGTACATATATCTATTGGATTGGAGGGAAGACAAAATTCCCAAACAGTCTATTTTGGGAATGAATATAGGCTTTCCCACTTCAAGTGCTGCTGTTCCTTTGTCATCCTGTCCTTCCATCTTGTGTCTTAATACATAAGTACTACTTGTGTCTTAATTTTGTGTCTTAATACATAAGTTTTGTATGTCTTCATACATAAGTACTACTACAGCAATGCATAAGATTCAGGGGGAATTATGTGGAAACTATGAATGTGAATATTTGCATGAATGTGCTGGACTTTGAAAAGGCAGCCTCAGTAGTGACCTAGATTCAAGTTGCCACCTTGCCGCGGACATGCTCACTGTGTGACTTTGGGCCAGCCATTTTCTCACAGAATAACCTAATAGACAGGGTTATTGTGACAAAATAAGAAACTATCTCTGGGCAAAGCAGACTTGAGGTCTAAGAAAAAGATACAGCCTAAATGCAGTAACAAATAAATGTGTCAGTGTGCTTAAGAGAGTGGTGAGTTTGGGGGAGTCTTTGGGTTTAAGTGTACATATGCAATTGCTTAACTCTGAATTAAATAAATATATACGGGCACAATTGATTTTGAATGAATGTGTGATCTTTCACATACATGCCTTCGATCTTTATATGTCTTTAATGTTTTAGATCATTTCAAATTCTCTGCCTATTTTTAAATACACTCAGGCAACTGTTTATATACCCAGGCATTTCTTTACATAACTCCCCACCTACATTTTAAACACCATCATTCACATGCCCCTGAAAGCAAGCCTAGCTTTTAGTTCAGGAAAAGTTGTGCATTCTTTTTCTAGTCCCAGAAGCTAAAAGGATAATAGTCAAGACTATAAAAGACTCACCTTTTCTTGGCTTGCTCCACTTGGGAAGAAGCTCAACAAAAGTTGCTGCTTCAGCAGGTACACTGTCCTAACTTACATAGGTGATAGATTCATTATTTATTTAAAGTATTCTAAATACTCAGTAGCTATTTATGTTTAATGCGTATTTTATTATATATTGTTAACAAAACAAGTAAATAGAGAGGTCCTCAGTGAGTTTAGAACCTGCTTGATTTCCCTTTAACCCAGGATGGTAATGTTCTGATTATATTTTCCAAGATATATTTATGGTGCATGGCTTTTTTGAGATTGTATCTTACTAGGTAACCTATAGTTGGCATTATTTCATAGATGCCTATTTCAGCTTCATGAATATTTATGGAAATCAAGTTTTGTCTACATTAGAATCTGAAAAATTACTGCTGTTGGGGAATATTTAAGATTTTTTACTGATTATCAGTTATTGCTACACTAATGTAAAGCTAAGCCACACGATCATAATGATCATCTGAAGTTGGCAGTTGTTTATATGTAATCAAACATCTACAGTGCATCAAATATTGGGCAACAGCAAGTAAAATGTGAGCAATAAGGTAAGCTTAGTTAGAGATAAATAGTTTTTTATACTTCCCCTGTAATTCTTTTGCTATTACAGGTCAAAAATTCTCCTAAGGAATTTTATTTGGGCTAAAGGCAGCTGGAAATTATTGTGCATGACACTACAAAACTATTCTAAGTAAATCATTGGGTGAAAGGATACTATTAACCCATCAGGAGATCAGCATTCTACAAAGCTGGCAAGGTAGTGACTAACAGGATAACATAACATTATTGTAGGGTCTTTCCAAATGACTTTTTTAGCACAGCTAATTGCACAGTTGTTGCGCATGATCCTGACATGTTTCTCAAGGTTGCGCTTTTTCCGTGATCTCTCATTTTCTCAGTTTGCAAGATACAGTATTTCGTGCTGAGAAAACAATATTTTTTTATACAATCAAGAGTAAATATTGAATTACCCTGGAAAAATATAACTTTTTTCACATTTGAAAATAGTTCATAATACTTTTTATAATCCTAAGGGTGATTTCATGCATTTTTCCAAGCAGTTTAGATCAGTATTTTTCAACCATTTGAAGACAGAAAACTTGGAATCAGTGTTATATTCAGCCAATCAATATTTATCTTCATTAAAATGGGTATCTAAAATCTGTCTTCACAAAAATACATACTGTATTATAGAAGGAAGGTATGTACTGTAGTAGCCCTAATTTTCTTCACTTAAAAGTTTATATTTTATGTGAACAGTGGTCCACAAAATTTTAAGTGATGAGTTTTTCCCCCCTTCAATACTTTCAATGTTGTACCTGCAGGAGGTTATTTATTTATTGGATTTTACTTCCCATATCATTCATATATAATTTATTTATTTGATTTAAAAAATTGAATTTACAAACCCTCTACCACCCCAAACTTCTCTTTTAGATCTTGGGAACAGTTCATATAAGACCACCTATTTGTGCAAATAACATTTTTGTTTTGCAGAATGAATCTTAAGAAACAGTGGTTTACATTACAGATACTTTCCTTTCAATTGATCCCAGTGTATAAAATATATACACTGTTTATCTATGGAGACATGAGGATATTACCTAAAATTCTTAAAGATTGCTTTTCAATAAGTTTGTATTTAGAGATGTCTGGATGGTTTTCTCCATTCAGTTCCTATCCAAAGCATCAGAAAAAAGTTTGAAGACTTAAGAATATAGGTAGAAAGAGATTGCTTTTCTGTTATATACATTTCAGCTTCGGTGCAGTAAATTATAGGGATTCTGGGATAATATAATAAAAGCTTCATAGAAAACATTATTTGGAAAGGAAGTTTTGAAGTAAAGGATTTAAAAAGAGACTTTTGTCCAAATACATACATTAATATCTGTGACTTTCTGTACTGTGATTTACAGTCTCATAATAATCAATAATCAATATATGGGTAGCAGTAAAGGACATAGTTGGTAATTCATCTTCAAGTCATAATTTCTCCACTATGTCAACATGAGTACTCAAGGCCAGAGCAAAGTCAAAGATTACTTACAACCTGCAGATTGATGCTGAAAATGTGCGCCAGATTGAGCATATCAAACCACCATACTCTTAGAAATGTCTCAATTAAATTTCAATTGGATAGGCCTCTCTAGAAAGCTGGTTTGTTATTTGAGACAAATACCATGTTCTGGATCTCTGTGCCAACTCCAAGATCTGTTCTCATAGCTTTGGCAGCTCTAAACTCCAGCTATTCCTACCAATGCTAGGTTGGCCTGCAATAAACTTCCTTCATCCATTACTTGATTGTGAGGAGAGGGATGATCTTGCTTGCAACACCAAAACCCGGTTGGACTATGGGGGAGGGTCCCCTCTCAGAAATGTGTCCTCCAGGTTACAGGTATAGCACAAATCCAAAAATTTGTGTAACCACAAATCCACAGCAGGGATACCAGAATGGCTTTTCTAATCCTGGAGCCTTAGGCAGCCTTTAAAAGAGCTGTCACAGACATTGAAAGGTGTGAGACCCTCTGTGAGATTGAGCCACATAAATAAGTTGAGATTGCTGTTTATTTATCTTTCTCTTTGCCAGGTTGTGGCATCCCCTCCAAGGTTGTGGCATCCCCTCCAAGCTCCTCAATTGTGTGGCTATGTTTGCACTGCAGTTCCCCAGGCTACTAATCCTAAGGAACCTCAACTTGACTTGTTTGGGCTCACAGTTAGAGATGGCTTAGAAGTGCCTTATGGCCAATATATCAACCAGGGATGTAATCCGACTTCTTGAATACTCAGCCCACAGTGCAAATCACTTATTAAATCTAGTCTTTTAGCATTGTGATCTTTGCTCAGGGTATATTAACACCATCCATTGCAGAAATGTGAGGCTTCTTTGATTAGCTTCGCTGGGTTACTGATGGAGCCAGTTGAATATTAGAAGGAATGTGAAGTTTTTCTAAAATCTCTGGGGCACAGTTTGGTTGAGCTTTAGTTGCAACTTGGAACAAGATGTGACAAGTATCATATGCAAACAACGAAGCAACTTCACTTTCCCACTTGTATTCTGTTTGCAAACAGCCATCTGGCATACCATTTAGTGTCCAGGCCCCTTCTGGACCAAGGAGAGGCCTTACAAGGCTGCTTTAAAGAATATTCTTGTGTCTATCAAAGTTGCTCAATTTGAATGTTGACTGGGTAACCCCTATAGAGATTATTTGGGAAGACTTTGAGTCAATTATTCCTGAGAAAATAAACAAGATCCTCAGGGCTATTTGTTTTGCCATCTATGTTCTGAACCTATAACCTTTCTGGTTGATCAGGCTTCCTTAGAAGTGGAATGCAGTTGGGTTGGAACAATGCTTAATACCTCATTGTGGGAGTGAGTGGTGTTACCTGCCTTGAAGAACACATTGAGTGATATGCCCACTCCTCATAAGGCTATCCTTGGACTTGACCATGTTGGGCAACCTTTGCTCAGTCTCCAACCTTTCCATTTTAGAAATGATTACTGAGAAGGTGGTAGGCACTTAGTTCCAGGTCCTGGATAAAGTGGATATGGACCCTTTTCAGGCAAGTTTCAGGCCAGATTACAGGACTGAGAAAACATTGGCTAACTTTGTGGATGACCTGTGTGGGGTCAAGATTAGGGTGATATATCCACATTAGCCTTCCTAGAACTCTCAGCAGCATTCTGTATGATCAACCATGGTATTATTTTAGGCCTGCTTTAGGTTTGGGAGTTGGGAAGTACTATTTTGCAATTATATTAAAAATGAATTCAGTTCCGAATTTAAACGATAAAGTGCTCACGTTGAACGTTTTTTCTGTGACAAGTTATGACTTTACCATATAAGAGTAATATGCCATTACAGAAGTTTACGATTAAGGTGCCAAGTGTAAAGTATTAAATTGAATTAATTATGAGAGAGCATAAGTACAATAAAGGATAGAATAGGTATGCATAATATTGCTGAAGAAGAGAAAATTAAAACACAGTTTATGGTTTATAGTCATTCATAGTGTTGAAGTTCAGGGTCTAAGAATATCTGTGTATTCTTTATTTACATAAATTAAACTGCAGATTTAATTGTGCTGTGTCCTTTTTGTTTGTTTTCTATATCCAAATTAAAGTTGTTAAATTCAGGAGAGTCTTTTTTTCTTTCCAGTTTACGTGTAAATCTAGATATGGGAAAAGCAGCATATGGTTGGATGATTATGAAGGATGATAATATACCTGGAACAGTTGTCAGGACAAGTACCATACCTGAAGAGTTGGGACGCCTTGTATATCTACTGACAGATAAAACAGGTACATCTTGGAAATGTATTTTGTGAATGAAGTTTATTCAGAAAATTACTAGTGTCAATGTATATTAACCAGTATAACTTGATTAAGTGCTTCAATATAATTGTCAAATTAGTTCCTCTTAACATGAGTGTTTTGGGACATTTAGGTGATTAACTAAAAAAATACAATATGGAATTTAACTAACCAGAATGTCTCTGTAGATGGAAAACTGCAGTATATGTGCAAATTACAAGACTATGCTCAAAATGAAAGTAATATGTAGAGTTTTAAGCCAAAATTCCCAAGGCTGTTAGTTATCACTATTTTGTATCTAAATTGGTAAAAATAAAGTAGGAGAGACAAGAGAAAAGTTGCAATGGATATTGATAAGTATTGGATTCATTAGTATTTTCACATAGTTTTAAAGATACTTGAATTATGCCATAACATATCTAATTTCCCCATTAAAACCTGGTTGCTTAATTTCAAAAGCTATGATTCTTTCAGCCATTTCTATGAAGAGTCTCTTGATAGGTTTATACCTTCTTATCACATACCGTGTGGCTTGCCTATGTTGAAATTTTTTAAAGAATAAAGTAAAAGCTTACAAATACCTTACTGTGGCTCTAGTTTCTTTTGAAATGATTAAGAATTATTTGTAAAGTCTAAAGTGCATTACATTACTAACATAATTGCAAGGTAGCCCTTTGTATGATTGTAAATTGGGTTTGTGCTTCATCAATAAGCTTTTTGACAAGACGCGTCCATCACTGTGGCTCTCTCATTTGCCACAGCAGAATAGAAAATGAAGTATCCCAATGATTGCATTATAGTTTCCTTATTGTGGGACAAGAAAGCAATGTGGTATAATTAGGTTTGATTGGAGTGCATGTTTCCGGTAAGATCTGAAATTAATGATGTTGCTATAGTGACACATCTGCGGCCACCAGTGCGTGAAACATAAAGTAATTCATTCGACAAGAGAAGACATCTGTTAACCGCAAGGATGCAGAGCATATTGACACTGACCAGAAATACTAGACGTTATGTGATAAATGAACAAATGATGCTTAAACAGGAGGACAGATAATTTGTACTTAATCTGCTGGGAGAACTTTAATCTTCTCACTGGCTGCATTTGACAATACCATTGTTTAAAGAACAATGCTGCAGAGAACTCATAAATTTTAAAACTTAACTCAGGGTGCAGCCTATTAAAGCAATACATTAATTCCTTTGTTAGAGAGTTTTTATCTTCATGTAGAACAAAGCCATTACTAAAAACACCCACTAAAACAACAGGTTCTTTAGGACTCACATTTTAATTATAGCATCTATTACCCAAAGTGCCAGGTTGTTTGGACTTGAATCACATATAAGTTTGACAGAAAGGCGTCATCCATTATTGGGGGAATGCTGTTTCCAGTGTTTTCCAAGGGCAGCTGAGCATGACATTTCAGTCTCTCTAGGGCATGAAAGTTCCTACAACAAAGAAAAAACAAAGATACTTGGCAATATTTATTTAATGTTTTTGACATCTAGAGTGTGATACTCCAACTTCCCTGCCCTTCCTGACAGCAACCATAGTATTCAATTATAACAAATAAAAACCATCTTCCAAGCACAGTTATTTACTAATGCATATGCGCGCATTTGAGTGCTGTAATTAACATTTTAGCGGCTGTGTGGACCAAATGAGATACTTAACACATGTAATAGTTGAACAGATGCATAGAGTAATGGAATTCATAATCTACTGGGGAAGCCCTGTAATAAGAAATAATGTGTTAACACTGGAGGTTTGTGTTTAAAATTTATCTACAGTTAACATATGTTAAACATTGCATGGTAAAAATAGGAACATCCTTTCATGAAATTAATGCAGATGGTGAGCTTATTATTTTGGATATCCAAGTATATTTTCTTATAATTATCCATATTTTGGTATATATTTGCAATATTAGCTTCTTCCATTTATGCAAGTAAGTGGGAAACTGGGTAAAGTCTTCTTTCTCAATTGTAAAACTCTCCCAGAAGAGATCTAATTGGGCTGTTATATTTTTTGTTTAATTTTAATTTTACATTTCTTATGGTGGTTTTTAATGTCTTAGTTATGCCCATTGTCATTAAGTAGTATACATGTATTTATATATTTATTAGACTTTTATTCCACCTTTATTATTTTATAAGTAACTTAAGGCAACAAAAATGCTTAATATTCCTGCCTCCTGTTTTCTCCACAATAACTCTGTGAGGTGAAAGAGAGTGATTGGCCCAAAGTCACCCAGCTGGCTTTCATGGCTAGGGCAGGACTAGAACTCCGGATCTCATGGTTTTTAAAATGGTGCCTTAACCACTATACCAAGCTCTCAATTTTTGTTTGGTTTTTTAAAATTGCACCCTTATTTTAGAGTTCTAAACTATTGCATAGTGTTCATTCTTGGGCAAAGGACAACTCAGAAATGTTTAAATATATTTCTTATTTTTAAAAATAAATAAATGTTTACCATAATTTCTTTAGCTTATTATCTAGATCAGTGCCAGGTTTCTTTATTTGTGTTTAACCATATTTTTTTATGAACTCTGGCATGGCTTCTGGTGCAAACATCATCAGTCCCTTTACCTTGCTCATCTTTTTTAAATTATGGATAATGTTGTATATAGTATGTTCTCATATTCTTCATCATACTTCCTCCAGGGAGCTGAAGGAAGTAAATGTATATAAAATACATTTACATGTAACATATGTAAAATGTTGGAAGAACATCTTCTGCAGAAGATTCCGTATTACACTTAGACTTGAAATTCTAGTCTCTTGCAAGATTCTTTTCCTAATAACTATCTTCCATAATTTCTTATTTCCCGGGGTATGTAAGGCCCTATGAGAATGGATTTATCAATTTCAGCAATACAGCCACACGAGGACTTATTTTGTCAGTATTGCTTCAAGTCCTAAACGTATTCAAATAAAGAGAGGCATTTAGGACAAGACCTGCTGGCCCTTCTTAAAATGCAATTGTTCCACATTGATACACTGAATTGATTAATGGAATTCCCCCAGGACTCATTTAAAACTCTTACAAATATTTATTAAAGATTCCTATGCATATTGCATTCTTCATCTGGATGCCATTAAAGTGATGTTTCTTTCTATGAATTGGATGAGTACTTATATTTCCACATGTAGAATGATCAAATGTAGTGGCTGATGCACTTTGCAAGGAACTTCAGTTTTCTTCATTTTTCATTACAAATTAGCAAGATCATCTTCAGAGCTTGGAAGTTGTAATCAAATAAAAAGTCATGTCAATACTACCATTAAATTAGACATAGCAAATTTCAGGCCTATATTTATGCTACCAAATTTCCCCATCAGGCCATAAAAACTCTTGAAAAACATTCTTGAAATATTTTATCTTGTTGTAAGTGTTCACCACAAAAACTCCTTATCTATTTTTAGCTAGTGACCATGGATTTGGGAGAGAATTTACATTTTCTAGCCTCTTCCCATTTACAATTCCATTCTATCTTACTTTCATCAGGTCCACATCCTCTAACATATGTTTCCCCCTGTGTTTAATGATATAATTGCAGGCAAAAGTATTCTAAAGAACATGTTTAATAAATAGCAATTTAGAAATCTTTCTTATTAAAGTTTCTGGAATTCACTACTTATCATAAACAAAATTAAAACATTAGTAAAATTCCAAAACCTGGTTTTAAAATGATACAGAAAATTACATTATAATTGTTTTGTCCAAGCATATGTGAAAAAAGAGCTCTGGAGTCTACAAGCTGGGGATTATAACTTTTCCTCTATGTTAGAAAATCTACATACAAGGGGGCAAGATATCATAGGTCCATTTTTGTCACCACAGTGTTGGGGAGTTTTTCTTCACAGGTGAACTATTTTTGTTACTTGAATTATCTAACAAAAGAGTCCTATTCTCCTATTTATTTTCAGTTCCTTTTAGCAACTAAATTTATCACTGCTAGCAGTAGGCAAAATACTTCAAATGCAGAAACATTTTCTGCTCAAAACAACTGGCTCAAGTCTGAAATGGGTTGTCCTAATCATTCTGGAAATGCTCAAAACAACTCTATTTCAGGTGCAATTCTGAGCTTGAATTGGCTTCTGGTGGCTGGAAAAACCCATTTTGAAACCAAAAGTACTATTTCAAACTTGAAATGTTGTGTTTCAGGCTCAAATAACATTTCAAGTTATTTTGCTTACCCTTAATTTTGTCCTTCCATCCTGCCACCAAGAAATGTTTGGCATTCACATCTGTTGGTGAAATTTGTTTGAAGAGGGAAGTTGGTTGGTTGGTTGGTTGGTTGGTTGGTTGGTTGGTTGGTTGGTTGGTTGGTTGGTTGGTTTAAACCATTTATAGGCTATCCCACTCTCAGTGACTCTCAATGACATATAAAGATGCCCATACCTTACTTCCTAATGAATTTTTTGAATTGTTTGAAATTATGGTGTGTGCAAACTCTACATTTTTCAGTAAGGATGACTTTTTAATAGCTTTGACTTCAGTTTGATGAGTTTGCAATTTATTTACTTTGCACTCTCACCTAGCACATGATATAAAATACTAAATATTGCTTTTGCAGTATTAAGTCAAAACTTGTTATTTTTTCCAGTTATTTTCTTTTATCCAATGGATGATAGCAAGTACACTTTTTATATTTGTTTTTGGAAGTGTTAGCGTTATCTTATTAAGTTACCATTTTTGTTAAAATGAATTAAATTCTCAACATTTATCCCACTGATTGTTGCTGCCCTCAAGCTATGTGGCACATTGAGGAAAAAATCTTTTCTTATTATCTTATTTCATAAGTGAAATGGGTGCCTTAGAGAACATTATATGTTATATAAATATTTCCTTTTGTTCATCCTTCTACATTTTTTCTGATTTTATCCTTTTACAGATAATCCTCAACTTATGACTATAATTTCAACTGAACTTCCATTACCAAGCAATGCAATTGTGAAGTGGGTCTCACCTGATTTTACGACCTTTTTCATTAAACAGTCATTAAACAATTCACTGCTGTTGTTAAATCACTTAGTCATTAAGCGAATCTGGTTCCCCCATTGTTTTTGCTTCTAAGAAGCCCATTAGGAAGGTTGTTAATGGTGATCATGTGACCCAAGATGTTGCAACTGTCATAAATCCATGCCATTTGCCAAGCACTTGATAATATGACTGTAAGGACACCGTGACAATCCTAAGTGCAAGAACCTGCTGTAGGTCACTTTTCAGTGTCATTCTAAGTTTGAACAGTCAGTTAACGAATGGCTATAAATTGAGGACTATCTATATAGGAGTGGAATAGTATTTCCTTTATCTGTTGAAACATACTACAAGATTCTATACTGCTTAATGTAATTAACCCTAGTACTACTGCTACCGGTTTACTTCAGTCTGGCGACAGTACTGAATTCAACAAAAGTCAATGAAATACCAGCAACCACAGTCCTACACAGCTGTTTGGATCTCCAGCCTTAGTCTTCCACAGAAGGCAAGAGTGGTAAATGACAAAATGTGCATTGCAATTTATTATGCAAATCACCTGACTGCAGGGGACATTAATAATAAAAAAAGACTAAGGTTTGCATTCTCCCTTTGCAACACACATTTTTCTGTTTTTTTTTCTTTTTTTTTTCTTTTCTTTTTCTGTCATTGAGTGCCAGATACCAGATTCGTATTTCCCCAGCTTTTATTGACCTGTTTTGACCAGGTATTTACATATGCAAAAAGTGATGGAGCACAACTCCTACAAATTCTGTGATATAAAAATAGAAGCAGTAGAATCAGATATTCCATAATAGATGTTTTTATTTTAACTCACTATTTTCATTATTATCAAAATCCAAGTCAAATTTTCATAATGTCTCAATTATAACCCATAACTGTCTCAAATTCAGGATAATTCAGTGTATGGACAAATAGCAGAAAAATGAAATCCTTTATATAAGAATTTATTAATCATCAGATGAAGACTGAAATACTGGTAAACCTTGGCTTAGTAAAGCATTTTCATAATAATAAAAAGTGCATTTTTATTGTGCTTGACTCTTGAGATATTGGTTTTAGGAAAAATACCATTTACTATTGCATTATGAGTAAAATCCATCTTGATTGCCTTAACCAGATTAGAAATTTATTCTTATTATTACAATACTGCTTCTACCAAATTCTTACTATATTAATATATAATTGCATGGAGATGAAGAAAAATAAATAGTTATTTGTAACTTTTATTTTCAAGTAGTTATGACATATATTCCTTCTTTCCTATCGCAGCTGTTCCATTTCATCTGGTTGTTTCTGCAATCCAACCAGAAGAAATACTGTGTGGGTTGGTACTTGCCCTGCTCTTTGAAACTGAGATGAGCACCACCCCCTAGAGTTGAGAACAACTAGCACATATGTGCAAGGGGAACCTTTATCTTTTTATAGTTTGGCTTTTTCTTAATAGTCCTTTTTAATGAGTATCATTATTTTATGTGAAATTAAATAATATTACTATACTCAATCTGATATGCTCATTGATGCTATTTTCTTTAAGCATGATGTATTTCTATTCAAACATAGGGATAATGCCCCATTTAATAGAGTAAAACGCCCAACCAAAACAGATGTTAGAATTGTTACATCAGGAGGATATCCATTGGAACTTTGGGGTAGGATCTGACTTTGGAAAACGTCTAGGTTGCCAGAAATAAAATAAAAAAAGATGATGTGTGAGCCAGAAGGCTTCTGTTTCTGCCTTCTGCAACCCTAAAATAATAATATTTCTCCTTTTATTTAATATAAAGTCCTATTTTTATTTTAAATACTGTTTTAAATGTTAAAGTTTGTTCTGCTGAGAAATCCAGCCCATTTCTGAAAAGTACAATTCAAGCACAATTCCAAATCCTTGTTTTTAACCTGTAAACTTTTTTTCAGTTCTGAAATCTGCATATCCCTGTTTAAATCATCTAATGAGACACCATTTATGCTTTCTAAGGAGGTTGGATGTACATGTTGTTAGAACAAGTCTATTTAGTGATAATAAGTTCACATATCTAAAAATAGTATGGCGACTATAAAGATAATAATATATTATGGGGTGTGGTAAAATGGGAGTAATTTTAATATCCCCATTGTCCAAAAAAATAGGTTTTACCCTTTTCTGAGTCTTAATTATTATGTATATAAACTTGCTTGACTGATTTAACAAATGAATCTGTCCATTGATGACTTCTTCACTCTGCCTTATCATCACACCCTATATCACCCACTCTTCAATTAAAGCTTTCTTGGAATCAAGGATGTCGCTGTTGACAGTGGTGAACATAATGTCACTCCTTGACTGACACCCTATAGTTTCTTACAGATCGGAAGTAATACTAAAAGCATACTATTTGTGTTGATTCTGAAATTCAAGGTTTGGCACCAATTAATGGGCTAAATTTGTTGAAATGGGAAGTAATTATAATTTTCAGTTGCCTGCTAGAGGTAGCATGCTATCTGCTTTACCACATGGGTTTTTTTAACATGTTTCCTCAAGTAATAGTTTATTTTTTTCTAAAGAAATATAGTTCATAACGAAATAATTTTTCCCACAATTCCTATTAATATTCATATGACATGATTAATATTGACGGTATTGAAAGGTTAGAAATGAGTTGCAAAAGCATGCATAAACATACATACATACATACATACATACATACATACATACATACATACATACATATAATTTTAAAGAAGAGTATATAGAGTGGCATGGAAGGTAGTAGAAAAGTAGAAAAAATAGTTGGAAAAAAAAGCTTCTGTTAGAACAGAGGCCCTTCCTTGATAGAAGGAACGCTTGCCGTCATGTCATATCCTATCATGTTACATACCAGTCATTAAAACTGAGTGCCTTAACATTTCAATTACTGCAAATATTTTCAATAAAATATTAGCACTATATTGCATTCCGTAGAGGACTATAATATAAATACAAAGTAAAACTGTTCTACTTCCTTCTGTATAGATTGTCAGTTAAACTGAAAAAAAGTTGAAAGTTTCCAAACCAGAACAAGATGTGTTATATGCATCAATTTATATATTTAAAATTATGCAATAGAAATATTGTATATATTTATGTCAGCATTCTTTATATGCATAATTATGCAATTAGCATTTGTTCATTGTTGATGTTGTATCATGTCATTTGTGTAATTTTATTTAATGGAAATTCAGAGGGAAGTTTTTCCTTTTTTATTGAGCTGATTCATAAACACTATCAAGAAGCATAAATCAAACATGCATAGAAAAAATAATAAATAAAAACTATTACACATAAACATTCATATTTACCATATATGTAAAAGTTGCCAATAGAATATCTTTTGCAATTAAGGTAAAATACAAAGTCCAGCCGAACTGATAGAATTGTGATTCCTGCCTCTGGTGCTTCATTTAATACTACGATATTTTCTAACATGGCATGAAGATGCCTTCTTAGCCACCTTTCAATTTTAAAATTATCTACAATGTTAGGCAATTATTTTTTTAACTGCTATAATTAACAAGGTCCTGGTTTTTAAAATTTAGGTTTGATCCCATGAATGAGTACAGTAACCACATTTCTGGAAAGCATTCAATTCTTTGTTTAATAATGATGCTTATCTCACTAATGCCATGCCAAGAGTATCACTTGTTCACATGACCACCACAAATGAAGTAAAGATATGAAAAGCTCTTTCATTTTCTTCTAGCATGTGTTATCAATAATTGTAAAGTTGCATATTCCTGTGGCATTCTAGAAAGCAAAATTAGTAGCTCTGCAATTATCTTTATTTTAAAAAATGCTTCTGGGTGTAAGCATTCATTATTTGGATGTATGTTTACATGCAAAGGATGGAAAGGGGGTATGCTGGATTGGTAGGAAAAAAAACAACCTGTGTGGATTTAACCTTACATTAGTTCCTGTGTGCTGATAAGTGAGTGTTTTATGACTAGTTATACCCATTATTTGGGGAGAACCCCAGGATCAACTTTCAGAACTTTCCTACTAGCCCAAAAGAGTTCTGTACTAAATTTGTATAGTATATATGGTCAGAAACATACAGAACATTTGCTCTTTGCTCTTTAGCGTAACCCACTTGAGAATGCTAGCACTTGGTTCTATATTCCAAAGATGACTGTATTTCCACAATTTTTATATATATTTGGAATATGCAGTATATCTTAAATTCAAAGTAGGCCAAATGGATGTATTATAACTTACAACATGAATAATATTTTCATCATCATACTTATAGTTGCATGTATTCAATGTTTGTACTGCAGGTACACTGACCCAGAATGAGATGATATTTAAGCGCCTCCACCTAGGTACTGTTTCATATGGAACAGACACAATGGATGAAATTCAAAATCATATTATCAATTCATATTCCCAGGTATTTAGTGTTTATTCTTACTTTCCTTACTGTAAGTTATGTTGTTAATAAAACTCAATAGAAAAAAAGCTTGTATTGAGTAGTCCTTGGCTTACAAATTTGTTTAGCAACCATTCGATGTTATAGTGGCATTGAAAAAAGTGACTTAGAATCAATTCTTGCCCTTACAATTGTCATAATACAAAATTCAAGTGCTTGGCAACTGGCACGCATTTATGGCAACTGCAGCAATCAGCACACATGTGATCTTCCCAGATGGCTTCTGACATGTAGAGTTATTAAGGGAAGCCAGATTCACTTAAAGACTGTGTGATTCACTTAACAAATGCAACAAAATTGGCACAACTTACTTAATAACCGCCTTACCTGACTATGAAAATTCTGGTCACACCTAGTTGCAAGTCAAGGACTACCCTGTAAAATAATAGTGCAGTTGATATTTATTTATTTTGTAAATTATACTTTTGATTACATGATGAAAAATATTTCAAATCTACCTACATGAAAGACTTAACATGTATTAGTTCTCATAGATAAAATTTCAGCTTCAGCTTTGTATAGTTAAAGGATAAAACAATAACAAAGTTGCTTCAGACAGAATAGGACTACACAAGAATTACAAAACCGTTTGGTCTGTTTTCACTATAAAGATCTGAAAAGAGGCAATGCCTCTTGGAAGACAACCAATGGTGACCGTTCGGGTATTTGTGCCTCATCACATTTTTTTTTTTTGTCAGTCTGAACTGATATGCTGTTAATCAAAGGTTATCAAATGGAGTTGATAAAGTCAACTTTGCCTCAGGAGCATACAGCATGTTCTTGCTTCTGAGTGGCCTGAAATGTTCACTAAGCCCTGCACTTGTGTAATTTAAATGTCTGCTGTTCGCCTGGACAAGATAGAAACCAAGCAATAAGAGAGAAGTTGGGCAAAGGAGATTTCCTCAAAAGAATGCATCATATCATATTGATGGAGCTTTTTCATTGTAAGACCTGCTTCATCCTCATATTCTAGGTGTCCATCGCATGCTACGATTTATCAAAGTATAGTAAATAACATTATTTCAAATTATCTTTTTCTTGAAATAAGTGATATGGAAATTTAAAACTCTTTTGTAAAAATTAATATATTTTCAGCGTGACTCTGATATCAAATAAATATATGCCCACTTAACAATAAATGCATCAAGGGATATAAAGTATAGTTTCTTTTTTTTCCTTCTTATTGATCAACATAGATCACTGCCGTGAGTCCTTACATCAAATATGTTAAATATACTAGTGTAATTTCTATGAAGAGTAGCATATTTGGAAAAGCTGTTACATACACAAAACACTTGTTTCTTATCTTTTATTCCTAATAATACTGGTAAGTGTGGGGAAAAGCTAAGATACTACTGTGTTTTATGCAAAATATTGAATTAACTTTCAAAATGTTTAAACTAAAGACCTCTCAGCTTGTAGTCCATGATTTTCATAACCATTGTAATATATCAGCTACATGATAAATTTTATTAGTTTTAATGAGGTCTACTACACATTGCTTGTTGTTCTGCTTATTTTACTGAACTTCAGCTTTCAGAATTAAAAAAAATGAAATTTTGCCCAATGCACATGCTTACATATATAAAGATATTAATAAGCCAAAATTATTAAAAATAATTATAAATGGATTTGCATTCACATTCTGTACAACACATCTACATGTAAAAGACCAGTTGGCTATGTTAAGCTAAGATAGGATTAGTAATTTCATTTAGCACTTAAAATATTTTTAACACTTATATAATATAATATACATCTTTCTTAGATCACAGTATATAAGTTACGAAACTATGCAAGTATAAGAGACAAAGAGAAACCACATTAATGGAGAATGAAGTACAAAGTCTTTAATTTATGCAATACATTCCCATTATAAATCTAGCACTTTCAAGTGAGAATGCCACAACAGTTATGTAGAATCCAATATTCTTACTAAATAGTAAAGCATTTTTAAGGAGATATAATTTTCTTCACTTAAGTAAATTATTTTATTAAATGTCCCAATAATAAATTCATTTTTACCACGTTATAAATTAGGGGAAAATAATCTTCTATAAAAAAAATAGTTGCTTAATAGTTGCTTCAAAAAGCAACTCTTGTGCATTTATTTACTTAAGCAATAACTATTAATGCAACCAGTTATACAGTGGTTCTTGTATGGTATTGATTTTTCTCCCTTGTATGTGTTCAGTTTTATTAAGATGACAATAGTCAAGTAGGTCCCCTCTACTGAAGCACACAAATCTATTATAACCTGATTATATTTCCCCACTGGAAGCATTTTGTGATAGAGGGCATAATCTTTAATGGAATTTGTGTGAAATTAAATTACACAAGCATCAATAAACATAACATAATTCAGAAGGAGTAAATCTGCTTAATTTATTAGTAGTCGCAATGGCATCATGGTTAGTAGATTGCAAAGGCAAAGGTTTAAAACAATAGCTGAACGACAATGCCAAATGATCAGAAACTTAACCCTTTTATTAGACAGCACTGTAATTTGAGGGGTAAAATATTCTCAGTTCCGTGTTCGGTACATGAAATAAAAAAATGCTGGTTGCCAAACAGGATTTCAATGTTATTACCCTACAGAAAATCTAAAGTTATTTTGATAAAACTTGTGAGATGACAGAGATTGTAATCCAGTATAATTCTTTATTAGAACAGTAGCAACAGCAACATTAGCATGCATTGTCTTGCTTTTTAAATATACAGTTTTGTGAGTGCTGTAACAGCAGTGTGTATTCCCTAGAACAGTGGTTCTCAACCTTCCCAATGCCGCGACCCTTTAATATAGTTCCTCACGTTGTGGCCTCCAACCATAAAATTGGTGTCTCAGTTCCTAAGACTATCGAAAATATGTGTTTTCCAATGGTCTTTGGTGACCCCTGTGAAAAGATCGCTCAACCCCCCCAAAGGGGTCCCGACCCACAGGTTGAGAACCACTGCCCTAGAAATTCTTATTTGTGTGAGGCAATGTTTTTTGGTGATGTATTGGGTTGATTTTTAATACATTGTATGAATGAGTATCCTCTCTGTCTAAGATAAGAGGATCTGTGTGTGCCATTTTTGCTAGATCAAAGATCACACCAAGCTTTGCAGAGAATATTAAGAGTCCTCACTTCAAACAAAGGCCTTAGTTTAGAAAATGTTCAAGAACTTGTAGACTACAAACATAAGCAAGGCAAACATTTAGTAACCTAATTGCCATTCAAAATATAAAAGGGAACTAAATTTTGAACCATTCACTTGTAAGGGTCCCATATAGTTATATTTCTTGACAATATACCGGGCCATTTTTTGCAACTATGTTCTAAGGAATGGTTTAATTTTACTTTTCATAATATATAAGACACATATATTAAGGCACATGTTGAGAGAAACTTAAAGCTACAAGCTTTTGTAGATTTTCAACATAACTCCTAAATGCACCTGTGCCTGACTCGTCTTTTGCGACTTGGCTTCCTGTTGTTCTTAAGCGGTGATGACATATGCCAGGAAAAGTAACATGAAAAGTCCCCTTAAGATTATTCCAAGATTGTCTTTACCTTAAAGCAATTCACCTCCTATTGCATGTATTCACATTAGTCCAAACATGGTAAAAATATTATGTTCTTTCCCAAACCACGTACATAAGGAAGCATATGGTTTTATCATGTTTCTTATTT
Source organism: Thamnophis sirtalis (assembly GCF_051295495.1). NCBI lineage: Eukaryota > Metazoa > Chordata > Lepidosauria > Squamata > Natricidae > Thamnophis > Thamnophis sirtalis. Next base: position 164,137,088 of record NW_028261382.1, read on the forward strand.
GCACAGCCCTTCTCTTCACAGAAGAAGGGAATGAATAATATTTGTGTGCATCTGTGTGAAAACTTTGGTCTGAGGTTATGAATTTCCTATAGAAAGTTAAGCTTAGGTATTAAAAGAGGATGCATAATTAAAGAAGGGAACATTTGGCACAAAATTTAAATTTTAACAAAACATAGAACTTTATAATCCAGTTGTTCCAGAATGAAATGAAAGAAATTGATAGTTTTGCTTTATCTGAATGTTCTATTTATATTTCAAAGATGCATACACAGTCTACTGGAAACAGTACCAGCTCAACACCCTCCAGAAAGATGCAGTCCTCTGCCCCTAAAGTTCGAAAAACGGTCAGCAATCGAATACACGAAGCAGTAAAAGCTATTGCATTGTGTCACAATGTTACACCTGTGTATGAATCCCGAACAGGAGTGACTGGAGAAACAGAATATGCGGAGGTTGATCAGGATTTCAGTGATGAAAATAGAACTTACCAAGCTTCAAGCCCTGATGAGGTAAGGTTGCCACAATTTAATATGCACAATTGTCAAATGACTACTACAACTGCTCTTAGAGCTTACAAGGTTTTCTGATGTGGCAGAATTAACAAATCATTTGGAGATGTGTTTTAATTTTGGCAGTACTGTTCAAAGCAATGACATATTTCTGAAGGTTCGTTGCAGCGACAAAAAGTACTTTTCACATAAGTTCTTTCTGCTGGAGCCGATTTTTTGTTCACAGGGAATTATGCCAGTTATATACATTACATTTATTTGTGTCTAATCCATTTCTTTGATTTATGATTACTGTGCATTTCTGAGGAATATTTATAAGCTCATATCAGGTATATTTTCAAATGTACCTTTTTATGTTGGGCTTCATAAGCCATTAACTTTAGCAAAGTGAAAATGTTCTGATCTGAAGATAGTCATTTCAGCATCCCAAGTCTGAAACAAAACGTATTCTGAAAGTTTGTCTTCAAACCATGAAACTGTGTGTTCTGAATGTAAAACAAAATATGAATGTGTCAAGGCACGTAAGTAGCAAAAATATAAGTGGGCTGTTGCTTTGCTAGTTGTATTTAAAACGTTCTTTTTCTGCCAAAGTTTTCCTGTCTTGCTAGCTTAGTGGCAGAGGCAGGTAGTGTCTGATTGATCTTGATTAGACTTTTCTGGTAATACATGTTATTCTAAATGGATTTATTTTATTTATTTATTTTTATTTTATTAGTATTTATAGGCCGCCCTTTTCCCTGAGGGGACTCAGGGCGGCTTACATAAAATAAGGAAGGGAGGGTACAGACAATAGACACAAACAATACATAGAAGTAAAATAGTAAGCAACATTCATTCATCATTCGGGTGGGGACAAATTAGCTTTATCCCCAGGCCTGACGGGATAGCCAGGTCTTGAGAGCTGTGCGGAAGGTCTGGACGGTGGTGAGGTACGAATCTCCACGGGGAGATCATTCCAAAGGGTCGGAGCTACTACTGAAAAGGCTCTCCTCCGTGTAGTTGCCAGTCAGCACTGACTGGCAGATGGAACTCGGAGGAGGCCTAATCTATGCGATCTAATTGGTCGCAGGGAGGTAATTGGCAGGAGGCGGTCTCTCAAGTACGCAGATCCACTACCATGGAGGGCTTTATGAGTGACAAGTATTACCTTGAAGCGCACCCGGAGATCAATAGGTAGCCAGCGCAGCTCGCGGAGGATAGGTGTTATGTGGGCGAACCGAGGTGCACCCACAATCACTCGCGCGGCCGCGTTCTGGACTAGCTGAAGTCGCCGGATGCTCTTCAAGGGCAGCCCCATGTAGAGCACATTGCAGTATTCCAGCCTAGAGGTCACAAGGGCCCGAGTGACTGATTTTTAGCTTTTGAGACCATAATTATATTTTTAATGTTTCTTGTGGACATTTATTTTAATGTTTTTATTAACTATATTTTACACAATTTGAATGGTAGATAAGCATCCAGCTACTACCACCCTGCCACTGTTATGGACCTGGGTGGTGGGAAAAGGAACTAGCAGCCGATTCTTAGTTCCATTGTTAAATATAGCCAGGACACTTAAAATGTCTCAAGTTTATTCTGACAGAAACAGAACACTCAAAGCTTTGAGCAGGACTGTTTGTTCTAGAGATGAGCCAAAACATATTTTTCTGCTTTTTGCACAGCTCTAATTTATTCCTCTTAACACTGCGTTTTCATTTATTGCTTTTATTCGACTTTAACATTGTTTTTGGATGTATAAACAGTTTTGTATTCTTTGTAATCTACTATATTTTATGTACCCTTGTAAATTGGTATACTTAATTGGCTTTAATGTCTGAAAACTGATTTGAGGGAAACTGGACCATAAAGTAGGCAAAAAGAAATGAAAGAGCAGATCAGTAGAGTGTAGTCTCCTGAATCTGGAGAGTGAAAGAATACAGGAAAACCTTGATTTGTGGACTTCTGGTTTAAGTCTTGGCTGACTGAAAACATCTCACAAGTGACCAGAGATGACAATCACTGTGAAGAATGAAAAATGAGTGATTAGATGGTTCTTTACAGAAGGGGAGAACAGGAGATGACAATGAGTGTTCCTCTTGAAGTGATCATAAAAAGACACCTCCCATGAGTTTGAGCACTTGAAGCCAAGGGAAATAACATCTTTGCTGTCAGCAGTGGCAGTCATTTAATCCAAGGAAGGTAAAACTCACCAGGTATCAAATTAAGCTTGCCATTTTGAGGGTATGGACATAAAGATTCTAGGAATCTCTAGCAGGCTGGGGGGAGCTGAGAAGCATCTACCTCCACAGAAATTGTGAATGTTGGTTTTTGTTTTTAATATGTTGTCTTTGTCTCGTTCCCCCCTTTCCCTTGTCTTTTGTGAACCGCCCGGAGTCCTCTGGGAGTGGGCGGCATACAAGACAAACAAACAAACAAACAAACAAACAAACAAATAAATAAATAATAAAGTGGCTAAAATGAACATTTCCAAATCTGACTAGAAAATGAGTTGGGCTGGCACTCTGTTTAAAGTCTTTTAAACAGAGACTTAAGCATTTAAAATAATATGCCATTGACAAAAAGCAAAAAAAGAATTTTAGTTTAAGAAAGTTTTAAACAGATTGGGAGATTTGGAATCTTCATTATCTTCATTATAAGGTTTGAAAAACATGTATATATTAAATAATGTACTTTAGGGAAGTGACTGAAATGGAACTGAACCTATATTAGGAACTGATGATGGTTGTAAATGGATACTAGAACATTGAAGACTCCACGTGAATGCCAAAGATTGATAAGAGATCAAATCCTGTGAAGCTATTGAAATGATTTAAATCTTAAGATTATGAAAAGCAAAAAGAAGAACTATAAAGTTGGACTATTTGATTAAAGATCAAATTAAGAATTAACGATTTCATTTGGTATTTCTGATAACTTTTTCTGCAGAACCAGGGCAGAAAAGATTACAATTTCTGGATTGCATATAGATAAAAATTAAGAGTATGGGAAGAAGCTTTTTTTTATTTGTAATTTTAAAAGCTGGTGAAAGAACATATTAGCTTAGGCTTGGCGTGATGAAGGTTGAAAGCCACTCTTCGTTAGCTTTTTTCTTTTTCTGCATCTTCTGAATTTTTTCTTTTATTTATATTTCTTTCTAGCTTAGTTTGTATTAGTTTTACAATCTTTATTTTAAAAAAGTTGAAGAAAATTATATTTTAAAAAAGAAAAGCCTTGACTTCTCCTTACCTTGCTTTGAGATTTTTAGGCCAATAGATTTTGGATTGTATATCTAATAACAGCACTTTGTTTTCTTTCAACCAAGACTTGGACTATTTAAAATGCAGTCAACCCAGCTTTTTGTTCACTGCCTCCGCTTACCCCTGGTTTTCTACTATTTAGCAAAATAGCTTCATTCTATTCGGGCAGGCATTTGTAGCTAATCTTGGCTGAACAGTCAATCAGGATTTAGATTGCTTAGTTGTAGACTAATCAGCATCATTTTGTAATCCTTAAAATTAGCCTTCTAAATGTTTTTATAAATTTAACTTTTCTAATGATTTTTCAAATTTTGTTAAAAAAAAAAAAGACAAAATTGCACAAAATAGCCTGCAACTCATTGCAGGAGGGTTTTTTTTAAAAAAAAAAACTAAATGTAAAAAAGAACATGTCTTCATCATACTTTTTTTAAAGAGCTGTATTGATGCAATGCCTGCAAATTACTGGAGCCTAAGGAAAATAATGTAAATGGTTCATTATTTAGCTTTCTTGCAGTTTGGTTGACGGATGATGCTAGTGTTTCCCAATCACACACTTACTATTTTAAAAGTAATTTTATTGAATAAAGCTGTGAATATTGTACCCTGGAGCTTTATTTAGCAAAATAGCTAAACTGGTGTTTTCTTTTCCACTTTATAAGTGACCTATCAAAATATGTTTAGTTAATAAACAACCTTTAACAATCTAATTTTATGCATTCAACCTTGAATAATAAAATATTTTCAATTTTGTATACTGTGGTATGTAATAATATTCTTAGAAAATCTATAACATATAGAGTAATTTGCAGGATAAGTTCATGGCAAACTGTAGGAAAGATACAAGATAGAGTTTATAATACAGCTGATTCTTCCATTCCTAGAATCTATAACTCTGGCTATTCAAATGCACCTTAATTCATTTTAAAGAAAGTTAACACCAGGGCATCATTATAATGCATATAGCTACTGTAGCTTCAGATTAGTAACTTATTCTGTATTCATAGCATGAGTTCTACTTATGCCAGGCTCATTGTTTCTTATGATAAGTGATCAATATTTCATTTTCTCTGAAAAAATCGAGTTTCATTTGTCTATTCCTACTGCCCTCAATAGCATAGCAAAGAAAGAAAACATGTTGAAGGCTCAAACAGCATCAGCAGATTTGAGTCTGTAGTGTATATTCAGTTAAATTGGTGTTAAAATGATGAAATAAGCAATGTAAAAATATATAAATGGACAGAGCAGTGGGTTCAAAAGTCACAAAATCTAGATAATTCTTGTCATCAAAAAACCCCATCTTTATCATAAAAGATAATTAATTTCAGTTTTAAAGAAACTATAGAAATTAATTGATTGTCTAATTCCAACAATTGGAACATTTAAACATTATATTAATATTTTATGCAATTAGGATGATTTTATCATGTGAACTAATCTTGTAAGTTTGTCCTTTTTTGTGTAGAAGCCTAAAACCCAAAAACATCATGGAATAATCAGTTCAGATTTGGAGTAGGGTTGACTCCATTTTGGAGAGCAATTTTAGTCAGAGTGGTCAGAAGGTGAATTGGTGTTCTCTTTTTTCCCCAGGATGTATTGAGGCAAAGGCTTAACAATGGTTTAACTATTTATGCTACGCTTTTCTTGAATCACAGAGGCATTAAACCTATGGTCCAAACTCATACTAGTTCTAGAACAGCGGTGGGATTGGTGCATGGGATAATAGCAGGGGAAAGGAGTGATTAATGTTTTATTTGCTCCTCTTTCTAATATTTCCTCTCATAATTGAATAATTAGTTGTATTAAAAATATAGTAAAGTGGGGAAGGGCAAGGTAATTGAAGGCTGTACATTCACCGGCTTTGATAGTTAGAATATTCAAAATAAACTAGATTATGGTCCTGTTTCATGTTCATGAATGGATTTTGTGAGCGTTGTTTTAATGAACAAGAGAAAAAATGTGAGATGCAAAGTTATATGTTTATATAGCCATGGCTCACACAGTGCAATTAACTAGATATGGAGTGGGATTCAAATCCAGCCTATCGATTCTGAAAACTAGCCCAAAACTAGCCCAGTTAGAACCTGAAATAGCCAATTTGGAGCCAAATTCAGTCAACCGTGCCAGGAATTCAGAATTCTCTTTGCTTTCAAAGCAGGCAAAAAGGGACCTGTTCGATTTATATGTTTTGTGCTATCAGCCTACACGGAAGAAGTTGCAGGAGAGAGATGGCAAAAGGGTGGAGTCACAGCTCCATCCCCACTTTATCTGAGGGACCATTTCTTTTTTAATCACTGAAAAATGTTTGTCTCCTAATCTCTTCCATCTGGAAAGACTCCAGAAATGGTTATTATAAAACTGACTGAGTCATCTCTGAACTGCCCTGCTGGCAGGTGGGTTGATTACCTCAAGGAACAACTAACTGTCACGTTATCTAATCAGAGACATAATGTATTTTCAGTTTTATCTTAAGTATTTTTATATGTTTAATATATTTTGTTAAGTGTTGAGTGCTTAATTTTAGAGTAATCTAATAACTACAAAATCAGGTGATTTGATTCCTTCATTTTTATGTGCACACAGGTACAACTATCTAAAATGAGGTTGTGCTATAAACTGCCAACTCAACCAGCATGTGAAGCCAAGCATAAACTAAATAATAAACAGATGTGAGTCACCAAATATAGAACGTTCAAGTCCTCAGTTGCAAAGGGGCACAAATGAGATGATAGGGTATTAACGGAAAGATGCAATTTACAGGTCAGAATGTAATAGTAACCTTTCACAGTGAAAATTGAAAATTAACCTTTGGAGTATTGGATCATTTGCAACTAATATAGTAGGCTTCTTAAACTTTAAAAAGCGTTGCTCTTGTGGAATAAAAAATGACATTTTAAACTATATTTATTCTGCTGTCTTCCTCCGATAGCAATCTTTTAGCAAAATTGTAATTTAGAGAGGCTATATTAATGCAGTTCTGTGAAAAAGCATTTGCCTCCTTTCTCATTTTGCATGAATGTTATCAGAACGTAATACATTATTGGTTTAAAGAAGGATCTGAGTAAACAATAACACCATAAATTGATTCATTTATTTCATACCCAGATTCATCCAAATAGCAATATGCCAGGATTGCTATATTTATTTTTTCCCATCTCTTGATGTAAGGCAACTCTGAATGGTTTACAGTGTAATAAAAATATAGAAATACCCAGATAATTTTAAGTATAAAAACAGATTACAATTACAAAAAAATAAAACTAAAATGAAAAACCTTGAAGCAAAGGAGTGGGTTGCCTTCTCTATCAATGTGCCAGTAGCTTCTCCTTCAGGACCCAATGCCAGTCAGCAAGCCAAGTTTTAAGGCTTTTCCTGAAGGCTGAAAGAAAGGGGGGCAGATCTTACCTCCTGCAGCAAAATATTCCAAAGTTCAGGGACCATGGCTGAAAAGGCTCTTCTGGATCCCACCAGCAGAAATTCCTTGGCTGGTAGAATTAATAGTAGGCCTCTTATGCCAGCACAAATAGGCCAAAATTATGACCTCCGGGCATCAGTACTTACAATCAGACATTTTCCTGTTGCTATTGATCAGACTCTCACGTCATGGTATGGAAATTTGGTCTATTCCTCCATGTAATGGAGGAATTCAATTTTTATTCAATAACCTCTGAAGGTTTTCTAGCACAGACAGCTCTTTTTAGACCCTTCCGCAATTTTTGTCCAGGTCTAGACATGTCTAGAATATGGCTTGGCTGTTGCAAAATACTGTAATCATTTACTTGTAGACTTGCTTTTCTTGCTGCATGATCTATTTGCATTTTAGCTTCAGATGACAAAGAGTTTATCTCTCACAGCTGCTGTCCGACTTTGCATGAAGAATGATTTTGTTTATGACGTAAATTAAATAAGCACCAAACATTGAGGTCATTTTTTCCCCACTCAAATTTCATTTATTGTACCAATAGGATCTTCTGTTCTATTCTATTCATGACAGTGGTAAGGATGCACAAAAATTCAGAAAAACTGAAAGGGACAGATACCTTTCACAGAACTGCATGTGAGGTCTTCCTCTTTTATTTTAGATTCATTTTTATTTCTTAGGTGCTCACATTAAGTTGGCCCCATGAATGAATGACATAATAATGGACTATCTCTTTTCTTATTCATCACGGGTGTCTATGGAGGGAAAACAACGTAACAGATGCTGTGTTGCAATACAAACCCAGTGTATGCATGCACAGGCAAAAGGGGGGAGCTTGGATTGCAATGCTACTTCCACCATCTTGCCTTTTTAAAATTCCGTCTCCAGCTGCTGCTATTACTAGTATATTCCATATCTAGATACATATTTAGTAACTATTCTTGAAGGAAAGTAGTTCAAAAATTCTGAGCTTTTCTAGATGAGCCATTTTATAGATGCTTTTTCTATGTCTTTAAGAAGATATATCTGTTGTACCTACGGTATGTAGGTATATACTGACCAGATATCTTCATTCTGAGTTTTATAAAAAGCTGTAATCCAGTGTTGTTTTGTGAACGTATTTCATCTTTCTATTCCCTGCAGTTTGCTGATGATTTTAATTTTGAATCAGGGCCTTTGTGAATTGCGACTTCTAATGAATTGCTTTACTTAAGGATCTTCGTGATTTTATAGCATTTGCTTGCAGAATACAAAAATGATTTTTCCGCCTCTATATTCTTATTGTACTTAATAACATGAGTTTATTTTGAATTCGGAAATAAGAAATAAGCCTAAATTGTTTTTTTCTTTCTATTAAAATTATATGGCTTGAAACATTTTAGGGCAGGTATATTACTACAGGTAATCCTCAGGTTATGATTATTTGCTCAGTGACTTTTTGAAGTTACGACTTCAAAGCATTGAAGTTCATTGGAGCATTGCTGCATGAATAGTAGTTATGAGAAGTTCTCAAAATTCCTGCTACTGCAGCATCCTCTTGCAGTCATGTGATCGAAATTTTGGCACTTAACAACCTGCCTATATTGTTACCAGTTATTGCCAGTTGCAGTATTCCACAATCACATGAGCAAAAGAACAGCAGTGCAGGCAAATAAGCCCCCTCATCAGGTGTAAGGCTCAATTACCCATATACAGTGGGACAAAACCAGAGAGGCAGCAGTGGCTTCTCAGACAAAGGTGGTAGCTGTGTGGAAAGCGCAGTTCAGGGGCCCTGGAACTGGAGGAAATGGAGATTTGAGGACTTCTCAGAAGCAGAGTACATCCTTTGCAGCCCTTGTTGGAAGTGCCCCTGCAGAACTGCCCTGCAGGCCTCAGTGAGAAGTAAAGGCAAACCCAGCACTGACAGAATCTACTCTCAGGCCCTCTGCTTGACTGGCCCAGCCTTCCTCCTGCAAAGCCTTCTGAAGGACCAGCAGCTTCCAGTAAGATGAAGCTGTGGGCCACTCCTCCAGCTGTGCCTCCAGGAAACGCTCTTCTTGGAGCATTGCCATCACCTCTTCTGTCTCACCTGGCAAAACTGTGCCATACTCGCTGGCCTGTCCCACTACACTCTCCACAGTCTGTATGCTACCACTTTTCAAACCAGCATAGGAAGATGGAACTCCTCCATCCACAAGGAGGAGGGCCTTCTCAGTAGTAGCCCCGACCCTTTGGAACGAACTCCCCGTGGAGATTCGTACCCTCACCACCGTCCAGGCCTTCCGCACAGCCCTCAAGAACTGGCTAGCCCGTCAGGCCTGGGGATAAGGATAGCCGCCCCTCCCGAATGATGAATGTATGTTGCTTATTATTTTTATTATATGTGTCCACGTCATTGTTTGTATTCCCCCTCCCTGATTTTATGTGAGCCGCCCTGAGTCCCCTCAGGGAAAAGGGCAGCCTACAAATATTAATAAACATCTAAACAAACAAACATCTAAACACACCATTATCCTTCCACCTTCATTGGCTCCATCCTGCTGCTTCCATCCTGACCAGCAAGCTCCCTTTAATAGACAAGTCTCTGCTGTGCTTGCATCCTAGTGCCCTCACCCACTGCTTGGATTCCATTCAGCAGCTGGAGGAAGAAGACAGTGAAACAGCTGGAAGTAGTTGTGGCAGAGGCAGCAGGGGTAGACAGTAGTGTGCAGGATGACCAAAAGGACAGTGATGATGAAGGAGATAGGTAGGTAAGGGAAATTGAAGCAGAGATAGCTTGCACAGGGCAAAAAAAGCATGAAGGAATGCATCGTCCTGGTCTAATGACTACAATCTGGACTGCTGGGAGTGCTGTCAGTAAATGGCATGGTCATGTAATGTTTTACTTAACCATTTCACTTAGCGATGGAAATTCCAATCTCAATTAGGGTCATAAATCAAGGACTAATTATAATAGTCTAGAGCCAGCTTATAGGGGAGAGGGACAGCATAAAAGATAAATAGATAGATAGATAGATAGATAGATAGATAGACAGACAGACAGACAGACAGACAGACAGACAGACAGACAGACAGACAGACAGACAGACAGACAGACAGACAGACCGACCGACCGACCGACCGACCGACCGACCGACCGACCGACCGACCGACCCATCTCTTAATATCTAAAAGCTTTTCAGTTATGGGCCAGAGAATATATCAGATTTTACTGTCCTATTTTGAACATAGAGGAAGAAATATAATATCAAAGCACCCTCACAGCCAGTATTTGGGGTATTCTAGGTTAGGAAAAAAATATCAGTGGTAAGGATTGAAATGACAAAATTATACAAAGTATGGAAAATATGTTTTCATTTTTATATTATTAGAATTCAAATGAAGTTAAATGCTGGAGAAATGCTTTGGAAAAAAGACCCTTGCAAATTCTTTGTTTTCCACAAAATTAAATTGTAGAATATATTCTTATATCTTTACTTAGTGAAGTCTGCCAATTTGAACTTCTTTAAAAGGGAATTATACAAATTTGTAATGATAAGATTACTAATAGTTACTGGTTTTACCCCCTAGTTAATTATTTGTTTGCTGATGTTTATGTGCTGTTCCACTGCAAGAGGACTTTGAAGAGCTTACATTTTCTTCTTATAATAAAAGGATTAAAATACCAAAAAGTATAATAAAATGAGAAACAGTAATCAAAATGGCAATACAAAAGTTACTAAAACAGAAATTAAGGTTATGAGAACAAAGCGTCCAACCACAGCCCAGTAACTTTTACTGGATCTCCTCCTAGGGCTTTCTTAAAAAGCCTTGTTTTAATGGCTTTCCTGAAACATTTAACAGTGTGGGAGCGAATTTGATTTTGAGTAGTAAGCAATTTCAAAAAATGAGAGGCTACAAAATTGAAGATTTGACCTAGAGCAGAGGTGTCCAACCTTGGCAACTTTAAGACTTTTGCGGACTTCAACATGCTGCCTGGGGAATTCTGGGAGTTGAAGTCCACAAGTCTAAAAATTACCAAGGTTGGGCATCCCTAACCTAGAGTGTTAGTGACATGTAACAAACAAGTAATACATCTGTGATAATACAATAAGAAAACTACAATGATTAAAATAAGTTAAAGAAAGAGAGTAAACAATGAAAAAGAAACAAAAAAGGAAGGGGGATAAAAATAAGGATTGAATTTTATAATGATATAAAATGGTAATTGGTGATGAAAGCAATATATTGTCTCTCACATCAGGGATATATATATATATATATATATATATATATATATATATATATATATATATATATATATATATATATATATATATATATATTGCTGTTATACATCAGTTGACAAAATGTACTTTGTCTACAGTAGTTGCTTCTGTCCAATCAAAATTGGGAATCATACAAAATGCAATCGTTATTGGTTGTACTGAATCTATCACCATTTGTATATTGTATTTATTTGTTGATATTTTTCTGCACTGAATTTAATTGAGTTCATTTTCACTTACACAGAGTACGACTGACCATAATCACTATTGTATTTTTGTATAGGTAGCTTTGGTTCTGTGGACAGAAAGTGTTGGTCTTACTTTGGTGAATAGGGATTTGACTTCAATGCAACTGAAAACCCCCAGTGGACAGATTCTGACATACTATATTCTGCAAATTTTCCCTTTCACATCTGAGAGCAAGCGAATGGGAATCATAGTGAGGGTATGTATTGTTAATATTTTCTTTTCTCATTGGAATCCTGTTGAAAATAGCTTGTACATATTTATAATATGAAAACTGGAGGAAAACATAAATGTCTTCCAAAATATTTTCAGAGTAGATTTTGTTTTCATCAATTTTCATAATATGAATTGATTCATTTCCTAATTTATACAGATTCTATATTCTAGAAATGAAAGGAATAAATATTGTACATATGGTTTTAGGTCAGCATTTGTTTCTTTTGTCCTTAAGTTATTGCTTTACTTATTTTTAGGATGAATCTACAGGTGAAATCATGTTTTATATGAAAGGTGCAGATGTTGCAATGTCCTCCATTGTTCAGTATAATGATTGGCTAGAAGAGGAGGTAAGAAATATTGCTAACAATTGCTTCAATTTTAGAAAAAGGAAGTGTTTTACTTTACTATTAAAATGTATAACAGTGAATTTAAGAATAGAAACTGAATAATAATCTTTTCTAAACCTGTAATATCTAACTTTGCCTACATCAAGTTTTTAAAAAGCGAGTAATGAATTTGGGAAATTTTTATCTAGAGGTTCATCTAATAATTGAAAAGGAGACAAAAGATAAAACTAATTTAATGAGTAATGTAAAATGTTTTTTTCTGAATGCAGTATCTATTAGAAAGAAAGGATATTACTTTAAATCTAAACAGTCATCATAAATACGATCTCATCTATGCTCAATCTGTTTTGCTGGCTTTGCTTTTACCCTGGACAGCAGAAATGTAACTGAAAATATATTTAAATTATGTATGAAAGCATATGTTTTTAGAAAATAAATGCATTATACTATATTGCTGTACTGGACACCAGCAGTTGTCTTTATTTGACCTTACATACAGATAATATGGTAATGTGATAATCACACAATGCATGTTCATAATGGTATTGGCAATATAAATCAATAGTCGCTTCAGGCAGTTTGATTTAATCAGGGTCATGAATAAATTAAATTCCCTGAAGACCTAATAAAGTGTCATAAAAATTACTTTTGGTGATAATGATGTACAATTAATTGTAAAATACTTGCTTAATTTATTTAGCATTATGAGGTCAAATCGATACACATTTTGCATTAGAATGACAGAAATTTGCTTTTTCAAAAATAATGAATCTTTTTAATGTTACTATTTTAATAGAGAAAAATAAGTTTATTCCAACTACTTTGACATTTTCTATGATAAAGGTATAATATAGTCTGAAAATTTTTTTTGAAACTATATTTAAAAAATAAGGGGAACAGATAGTCTTAGTCAGATGGTGAAAGAATAGGGACTTTGGAAATCATGTAATCCAATAAATCAGGCAGAGAACCAAGGAGAAAAAGAATATCAGCTCTAAGCTGTGTTCGCTGTATTGTCCCAGTGCATTTATGTGAAATATTCCATTCAAGGAAAATGGTTAATTTCTAAAACTTAATAAGGAACCTCACTTCTTATTTACTCAAGTAGGGTACAGAATCCCAAAGTAGAGAAAGTGAACATTAGAAACATCTTAATTCATTTAATAGAGCCCGGCTATTCCATGAGAGTTACTTTTTTATTCATAGATGTGTTTCACAAATAGTCTTAAGATATTTCTATCCTGCATCTAGAACATATTCTACGAGTTGTAATTTAATTAAAAAAAATAATGAAGAAAACAATGAAGCATATTTAAAAGAAAACAGGAGAATAAAAATTGGAATTAGAGCAAAATTGATGAAATGAAAATAATAATTTGGAACTGTTTAAAACCCATGGTTCAAAGAGCATGGTAAAATTTTTAGCAGAAGAAATTCTAGTCATTAGGGCATCAATAAAATGACTGTGTCCTTTATACCTCATGGCCTTATTGATCTGAGGATTATGCCTGACTAAGCTTTCTGAAGCTTAATGTAAGACACTCAGAAGTGTAAGTATGAAAACGTTTTGCCTCATGTAACTTGGATCCAAATATCTCCATAGTTAATTGAGTGGAATTTGTCTGATCCCTACAAGTATATTGGCATAGAATTTTATGCTGACATTTTTGGACTTTAAAGATACATTTAGAGAACCTTACAGTATTCTACTCTGGGGTTTAACTGGTTTTCTCGGATAGATCTTATTTCAGAAACCAGCCAAAGCTTGTCAAAGATACTTTTAGCCAGAGAAGCCACCTGTGTTCCAAAAGATGATACAGGTTTCCATATGCTTTTGATAATGCCTGGAGATTGTAGCCATTCCTCAGACTGATTGCAAATTTGTAACCAGACACATTTTAGTACACATTTCTCCACCAACTATACATTCACCTCCAACTATTTTAAGCTTCTGTTAGTTTGCCTACATCATTTTCAAATGATAGATTGATAGAGACAAGAAAAACCTACTTGTCATCTGTAATACAGCCCAAATCTCCATGTAACCTCCCTATGTAATTTCCTGTATTATCAAAAATCATGGACAAAAACCAGCACAGGCAGTTCAGAGGCCAAGTGGCCATGTGATTAAAAAAAAATCCCTCAGCCCTACTTTTTGAATAGCCCTTCAAAAATAACCAGAGCTAATTTAATTTCCACTTGAAGGATGCAGAGGGCATAGGGAAAGACCTTGAAGGACACGACAAAGAGCTACTACCAAGGCCAGTGATTAGACATGTGAGGTTTGAGCCTATTTCAAGAAACCTGAGTAAATGTCTCAGGAGATCCCTCTCTAGGCCATACAAAGATAAAAGGAGAGGAGCACATTCAGACTTTCAAGGTTCTGTTACTATAGGTGTTACAGTAAAAGTAGTCATTATCTACATGGCATTGGTTCCTTAATCTGGGATAGAGATGGCAAGGGGACAACGAAACATACAAGGCAAAACTGTTGATTCAAATATCAGGAGGTGCCAAACTTCAACCACCAGGCCAGGGAGGACTGGAACTGATTAGATAAATTCACAAGAAGTTAAGAACGTTAGATAGTAAGTTAATTGAGAAAAGTTAAGAAGCAATAATGAAAGAATTCCAGCAACTTCTCTGTTTTGTGTTGCTCTGCAATACTGATTTCGAAGAATCAGTATTTAAACCCTTCTGTACCTTTTTCTTTTGCCCACCAAACATAATACACTTGGCTCCCTCTTTTGGGCAGGAGTTTCAAGGTTTCCTTTATCTTGTCAGTTATCAAATCTATTGCAATATTGCCTTTCTCTGACAGTATGAGAATGAACTCCCACAACAGGAGGGTTATCTTACTGTTGAGAATAAGTAGCTGGCTTGATGTCTCAAGAATAAAATCATGGTTGTGGATGAATGTACAGTTTAATGTAAATTGACCTCATAACCTTTTGTCTTTTTGTATCAATGCATTGCAGCATGACTCATAACTATTCTGTAATCATTTATTTATTTGCAATTTTAGTGTGGTAACATGGCAAGAGAAGGTCTGCGCACTTTGGTTGTTGCCAAAAAATCCTTAACAGAAGAACAATATCAGGATTTTGAGGTAAAAAAGTTGAAAGACAAATATTGTGCTGAGCTCCAGTAATGGCAAAATAACCCCTATTTAGTTCATATATGTAATTTCTCTTTACTGTAGGCAAGTGATAGGTGAAGTCCACCTCCATTGACTTCATCATTGGCTTGATTTCTACAGCTTTCTTTTTTTGCTTTTCCTCAGTTTCACCTGCTTCATTTGAATAGTTTAATCTTCTATTACTATGTTCATAAGAGTTTCCATTTTAGTGGGTGGAGGGAGATAGCTATCTGCCATGCAGATGATAATATAGTCTCCTTTTTTAGGTCCTCTGAGCTACAGCTGCATCCATAGCTTTTTATAACAGCATCAATATTTTTATTATTAGTTTTAATATGACATAATTTATTTTAGCTAGTAATATTGTGGTAGGGGGATGACTATTTTAGTGCACATTGTAGACGTGGATGCATTCTTCCAATAGTGAGCAAAAGTAACAGAATTGAAAAAGACCTTGGAGGTCTTCTAATCCAACCCCTACTCAGGAAGGAAACTTTATACCATTTCGGACAAATGGTTGTCCAATCTCTTCTTAAAAACCTCCAGGGTTGGAGTACCCACAACTTCTAGAAGCAAGTCATTCCACTGATTAATTGTTTTAACTGTTAGAAAAATTCTCCTTAATTCTCTCCTTGATTAGTTTCCATCCATTGCTGCGTCTCCTGCCCTCAGGTGCTTTGGAGAATAGCTTGACTCCCTCTTCATTGTGGCAACCCATAAGATATTGGAACACTGCTATCATGTCACTTCTAGTCCTTCTTTTTAGACATACCCAATTCCTGCAACTGTTCTTCAAATGTTTTATCTTGTAATCATCTTTGTTGCTCTTTACTGCACTCTTATAAGAATCTCAACATTTTTTTAATATCATGGCGACCAAAACTGGATGCAATATTCCAAGTGTGGTCTTATCAAGGCATTATAAAGTGGTATTAATACTTCACATTTTCTTGATTCCATCCCTCTATTATTAGCTTTTTTGGCAATTGCAGCACACTGCTGGCTCATATTCAAGTGATCATCCACTAAAACTCCAATTTTTTTCTTGCAGTTACTACTGTTCAGCCAGGTACCACCTATTCTGCATTTGGGGGGGGGGGGGGTTCTTTGCCTACACTTCTCTACATTGAATTTTAAAGTTTAAAAAGAAATTAATACAAACCCAATTGGGAGTCAATAATGTATTTACTATATATAGGTAATATTTATATTGTCAAGGAATATAATTGTTCTTACCCCAGATTTTGTGAACAACAATGCAGGTAATCTTTGATTAATAGGACAGGCAATTTTTTTGCTGATCAATGCATTCATAAACTATATGAAACTATAAACATAGACATCATATGATCACACCAACTTAAGATGGTGGTTGCAATGGTCCCAGCTGCCATGATTAGGTGAATCCCATGCAGTCACACAGTATCCCACAGTCACGAGATTGGCATTTGCAACTTTTTGCCCTCCTTTCCTGTTGACTTTGCTTGTCAGAAGCCAGCAGTGAAGGTCACAAAAGGTGACTATGTGACCATGGGATGCTGCAAGGTTGACAGTTAGCTTCTGTGTATGCAGTTTCAACAACTAAACACGACATTCTTTCTAAAAGTTATACACTCTATAGCACAAAACATCCCTTGCTCTATATCTAGTAAGTCTATAACAAGGATTCAGTTTCTCTTTTATATTTTTGTTGTCATATTTTTTTCTATTACTAATATTCAATTTCCAAATAATATTATGATTAATCCACAAAGATATCATATAATATAAGCAATATCTGAATTAACTCATGTGCCCAAACTCCACAAAACTTACTTTTGTTTATTGTTCACATTGACTAGTGATTCAAGCACGACTCTCTTTTCTGATCAAAGCAAAGTTTGTAAATTAGAAAATAATTGTCCCAAAAGCTTTATGTTTGTCTGTGATGTATGGTCTGTTTTCCAATTGCACCATACTATACTTTTCTATAAAACCCTCCATTCATGTTAATTATGTGCCACAGTTTTCAGGAATGAAGTAGTAAATCCTGAAATATTACATCCTGTCATGTGTGAAACGTCAGTCCAGATAGTGTGGTTGGTTACTTCAATTCTATCAACTTCATAAACCGAGATCAAATCAGAGCACCAAAAATAAAAAGTAGTAGTACTGTGCAAATCGTTTCAAATAAGACTTTAGAGCTTGAATTTTACAGGTATAAAATATTTGGATATTTACGTTTCTTTCTGTCATTGGTATTACTTATGTTCATTTACTTCTGCATGCACATCATAGGTGAAATCTGAATTTCAGATTCTAAAGTGAATCCATGAATCAAATAGCACTCTAGGGCTTGCATTTTGGACAACGTAAAAATCTTTCTTATCTACTTGAGGCTACAAATTACATTTTGTTTTCTCTTAGAATCGATATAACCAAGCAAAATTAAGTATACATGACAGGATGCTCAAGGTGGCTGCAGTTGTAGAGAGTCTAGAAAGAGAAATGGAATTATTGTGTCTCACTGGAGTTGAAGATCAATTACAGGCTGATGTTAGGCCAACATTAGAGATGCTACGGAATGCTGGAATAAAGGTACTAATGTTTTTTTTTATTCTTCAGTTTGTTTGTATACATTTTTTGTTCTCTTACTTTGATTTGATTTGATTTGATTGTATTTCTATGCCGCCCTATTCCCAGAGGGACTCAGGGCGGCTCACAAACCAAGTAAGGGGGGGGGGAGATACAAACAGGAAGAAAGACAACAGACAAACAACAACAAATTAAAAACAGTCAACAGCCACACAATTCGAGCGGGGACGGGAACTCATCAGCCCCAGGCCTGTCGGAACAGCCAGGTTTTAAGGGCTTTGCGGAAAGCCTGAAGGGTGGTGAGGGTCCGAATCTCCACGGGGAGCTCGTTCCAGAGGGCCGGAGCAGCCACAGAGAAGGCCCTCCTCCTGGTGGTAGCCAATCAGCATTGGCCAGAGATGGAATTCGGAGGAGGCCTAGTCTGTGGGATCTAATTGGTCTGTTGGAGGTAATTGGCAGCAGGCGGTCTCTCAAGTACCCAGGTCCAATACCATGAAGGGCTTTATAAGTGATGACTAGCACCTTACTGCAGATCTATTGCTCTAACTAAGAATTCAATCTGTTTCATATGAGAAATATAAGCAACTAGGAATGTATCACTGCTGGTACAACACCTATAAGTAAAAGGAAGAAAGAGAGAGAGAGCACGACAGAGAGAAGGCAAAGTTAACTTTTTGTAGAATACATTTAAATATATTAAGTAGAGACAATTATTTTGCCTTATGCAAAAAAGCAAAGAAAGTACAAAAAAAATATTTGAATTTTTGTACTATAGTAACTTAGTAACTATACAACAATATAATTACTAACTATATACAACAATAGTTTCTAAGAGTTACCATATGAATTTTTCCATGAATATATCCACATATATATATATATATATATATATATATATATATATTTACATTCTGCTAACGTTATATAACTGAATACTTTAGTATTCCATGTGCACAGAAGTTGCAATGGAGCAGATCATGTTATTAAACACGTTAGGATTTGCCTTCCAAATTTGGCTTTAAATTTCAGGGGGGGGGCGGGGTTTCACAGTCCTTGCTTTACTTTTTCTTTAATGGATTTATACATTTTGGAGGACATTTTAATCTCTATTCACTATCTAGAGTTCCTTTGGTAGATAGGCAGCCATATGAATCTGTTTATTTATTTTAAAAAAGCTGCCTATTGGGACAGTAATATTAATTCATAACTTAGTTATAGTTGACCTGAGGAGCTACCTTATTTGAATAGATAGAATGAGTTTAAATGCTGGTTGCTTTTGCCTCCATAGACCCCTACAGCTGGACTCTGCATTTATTTGATGCAAAACAAAGCCAAAGGAATAATTTAAATCTTTACTTTTTTCCCCCCTTAAGTTAATTTGAGAAAAATACGTGCATGGTTTTTAATATAATAAAGAATTAACAGTTAAATTCTAAAATTATCTCATAGATATGGATGCTAACAGGAGATAAATTGGAGACTGCAACTTGTATTGCAAAAAGTTCCCATTTAGTGTCTAGGAGCCAAGATATTCATATTTTCAGACCCGTAAGTAGAACTGCTGATATATTTTCCCCATCATTCTTAGCTCCTGTTGTCTTCTTTGCTAGAGCTGAAAGATGTGTTGGTTTCCTGCAAATTTGTTATATATAATCCAAGAATTAAATGTAGTACAACCTTATTTGCCAAAACACCCAAATTTTGGTCATGTGACCACAAGGTACTGCAACAAACATAATTTTGGGCACGGGCCAAAAGTGCATTCTTTAAGCACAATCATTTCAAGTTGTCACTGAATGAATGGTCATAAATTGAAGACTATGATATACAGCATGTGTAACAGTTGTGTAGATAATAACACAAAGGACATGCATGTGGAGTACAAAAGAGTGCATACTGTGAATGCATTACTCTGTACAGTGGTGGGATTAAAATAATTTAACAACCAGTTCTCTGCCCTAATGACCAGTTGGATAGGCATGGCTCAGTGGTCATGTAACCATGTGGGCGTGGCCAACTCAATGTCACTCAGATCAATGAGCGCTTTGCCTTAGCTGTAATAAGGGTTAACCAGAGAGGCCGTTTCTGTAAGCAGGTCAATAAAGTTTAGGCTAGAAACAACACCAGAATGATTCCTTCCTGCCTTCCTTGCAGGATTAGCCCTATAAAGTAGAAAAAAACAAAAAGATTTCTTCCAACAACCAATTTCCAAACTGCTTAGAAAGTGAACAACTGGTTCTCCTGAATAGGTGTGAACTGGCTGAATCCCACCACTGATTCTGTAGCATCTTCTGACATGGGTTGTCCTGTTCATGTTGGTTGGGGGTATGAAAAATCAAGGCAAAACTCAGTAGGAGTTGACATATAATGGGTTGCAGATATTTATCTGGATTAAGCATCTAAAGGAGAGGTTTTTAGCAGCTCTTAAAATTCACAAACCTCCCTTTTTATGACCCCATGAACACACACACACCGGTTCATTCAACCAAATTTTTGAAAACATGTTTTGGGCATATTTTTTTTGTGGAAAAAAATAAAGAAAGCTATTAAATATCCAATAGATTTATTCATTTTTTAAATAATTTATTAATATAAAATATTTATTTTGTGTATATTTCTCAGCGTTAGGAAGATTTGAAATGATTAAATTGAGAATATAATTTTAGCTGCAGGAGGCTTGAAATTATTTCTGCATGAGCTTGTTGTGCTTCTTGTTTGCCTTTCACACACTTGCCTTTTCCCCAAATGCATCTTTCTTCAATTCCCGAGGGCTTGATTTCTGGATGGATCCTTGTCAGAACATTTTTTGAGGCAGGAGAGATAATCAAAATTGTCAAGTTTCTCATCCACATTACATTCTTTCTTTTTTTAAGAACTCTAATTTAAAACCATTTTGTAAATGTGTCATGTATATGAAATTAAGAGGGAGAAAATGTAAGCTTCTCAGTGCAATTTAACTTCAATGCTACAAAACTTGTCTCTTAAATGAATTTGCATGTAAATCATTACGTTTTCTACAGCTTCTACGGTATCGGATTAAAATTCTATTTTCATAACAATGTATGTATCTACATACATCTATTTAAAAGTTGTCCTAACTCTGTTTTACTTTTTTATTTTTATTATTGTTATTCAGGTAATCAGCCGTGGAGAAGCTCATTTGGAATTAAATGCATTCAGAAGGAAACATGATTGTGCTTTAGTAATATCTGGTGACTCTCTGGAGGTAATGGCCTAGCTTTCATCAATTGCTGATAATGTTTGTGCAGGTAGGTAGGTTGGTAGGCTTTCCAAAGGAGTCCCAAGCAGTGAAACCAAGAGTCATATTTGTTTTAAATCAACACAACATCTAATACTAGTTAGTTAGATAATACTAATCTAACGCAACAGAGACATTCCACCTTTTTTGCCTGTTATCCTCTGTGTCCCATGAAAGTTTTTTTAAAAAAAAAACCTTCCTGTAGCTGGGGGTGGAATCTTAACAGTTTCAAAGTCACTTGGATATGTCAAAAGAAAAAAAAACTTTTGACAGTTGTGCTTCTTATGTATGTGCTATGCCACAGGATCCTCTCAGATACTTATTTATATTACACAAACTTTATAACCAGTTTCTTGGTTGTTTTAGAGAAATTATTTTTTGTGTCCTCAACCCTGCTCTACTCAAGTGACTTATTACCGTTGTAGCATCCGTATGGTCTTGCGATCAAAATTCAGACACTTGGCAACTGACTCATATTTACGGTGTTTGCAATGTTCCAGCATCATGTGGTAGCAATAGCAATAGCAGTTAGACTTATATACCGCTTCATAGGGCTTTCAGCCCTCTCTAAGCGGTTTACAGAGTCAGCATATTGCCCCCAACAACAATCCGGGTCCTCATTTTACCCACCTCGGAAGGATGGAAGGCTGAGTCAACCCTGAGCCGGTGAGATTTGAACAGCCGAACTGCAGAACTGCAGTCAGCTGAAGTAGCCTGCACCTCTTTTGATCTTTTGACAAGCAAAGTCAATGTGGAAACCAGATTCATTTAAGAACTGGGTTACTAGGCTAACAACGGCAGTGATTCACTTAACTTTCTTGCAGCAAGAAAGATCATAAAATAGGATAAAAGTCACTTACTGTCTCACTTAGCCACAGACGTTTTTGACTCAGTTGTGGTCATAACTTGAGGACTGCCTTTCATTTTTCGGTAGCACTTTCCAACTTGACAGGTCAGTTGCCTCTTTTAACTCACTTTTTAATGGAATGAAGTCCTGAATATGCAAATCTGAGAAGTATTCGTTCCTTTTCAAGTATTCTAAACTTCTGCACATTTTTTTCTTCCCAATATTATCATGCGGTTTTCCGTGATATATAAAAGGAGTCTGAACAGAGAAGTCACACCAAAGTTTTGTGTGCTTGATACATGTATTCTGTGAACAAAATCATCCAATGTACAGTGTGCTACAGTGTAGGAAATAACTGACCCTTTAGATGCAGTCACTGGTTTTACCATCTGTGCCAAGAACCAGATTCTTTCTATAATGGATGTTTCACATCACAACTTCACATCACAACTTAAGAATTTTGGCCCAGCCCTCGATAACAAACTGCTGCAAGTCCATACCATTTAATATTTCCTTTCATGAACTACTTATTTCAGGCTTGCCACCTTTTTATGGTTCTTTGAATTGGCTAAGTAAAACTTTACTCTGTTCTTCTTTGTATACTCTCTTATAGACATTTGTGTGTTTGGAATCATGGCCCGCTTATAGTTCAGCTTTAACTAATGGTCTAACACGCTTCTGTAGAATTCTCTGAAACAAAGCAGAATCCTTTCTTTCGTCAATAATAACGGCTACTTGTTCAGGTCCTAGTGCAGCTAAACCATTCCCAAACCATGACATGGCTTTCTTAACAGTTTTTATGGGCTTCTTATTATGCAATAGTGTTTGGTTTCTATAAGATAGAACAATAGCCATGTAACCCCCAAATTTCTATTTTTGATTCATCTATTCATAGAACATTCCACCCAAAGTCTGAAAGGTCATCTAGGTGATTTTTGGCAATCTTGAACTGAGCACCAATATTCTTTTTAGTGAGCAACAGTGGTGGATTCCGGATCCAGTTGCAACGGGCCCGGGTGTTCACCACATGTGTACTTACCGCCCACGATGCTCCAGCTACTCAGCATGTGTACTTACCACCCACAATGCTCCAGCTACTCAGTGGAGCGTCACGCAGGCACCGTATGCTCTGTGCGCGGAAGCCTCAATCGGCTCAAATACAGATAAGGACAGCAGGCAGGTGGGTGGGCCCTCCAGAGCACCGTACTGGAACGGTACATGGTGCTCCAAGCAGGCACCGGTACGCCCGTACTGGGGCGTACCAGTGGTATCCCACCACTGGTGAGCAATATCTTCCTCTTTGCTGCTATTAAGTTCTCCAGACCAGAACTTATCTTACATTTGTTTTCCCTAACTTTACGGAGCTCTTCCCTGGCTCTCAGCAGCTACTCCACTTTGAATTCCATGTTTTCCCAAATGCTTTTTTGATGATGGGATCATGAACACTGACTTTATCCCAGGTGAGAGATGGGGATTACCTAAATTAAGCAGCAGCCAGTTCTAAAATCAGTTTATCATATTAATCTTTGCATCTGAAAAAGATTAAGGCAAAATCTGGGCCAGAGTCAGCGTATACAAAACAGACATTCTCACTGTTCTTGCCCATCACCAAATACCAAGCAGGAAATAAAAGCATATTTAACAATTTTCAGATATAATTGAAGTAAATTTCAAAAGACAACAGCATGTGGGTTTACTCCCCTAGCCTTTTTCAGACTGGAAAGTTAACCAGGAGACCCACAGAGTTGTGTGACAAAATATCCCACTAGCAGTGGAAACATCCATCACCCCCCTTAAAAAACAGTTCAAAAACATCACCAAAGAAAAATGGAAAGAAATTCTCAAACACAGTGAGATACAAATCAGAGGTCATTTTATCAGAAGAAATCTTCTGAGAAATGTTTAGCAGAGAAAAGGATATCAAGGAATATCTATGTAGTTGCTAAAAATCGTCACTGATTTCATGGCACGTAACCAAATGACATAGTAAGAAAGAATACTGACCTTGCATTTCATTCCTTCTAGTGAAAACAGGGAAATGGGAAAGTTGGAGGGGCAACACCTATTGTAGTAAGGCACAAAGCAGGTGCTCAATCTGAGCATAAAGTTTTCTTCACTAGAGGAAATATGTGAGCTTCAGTCATTTTATTTTGGTCATTCACCAGCAAAACAATACACAAGAGTCCCAATTGATTAAAGAAAAACCAGCTATAAAGTCACATACCACAAATAGATATTGTAAGCTACAAGTAAAATACAAATTGTAAGTTAAAGTTAAAGAATTTAGGATGTAAAAATTAATATAGTAAAGTGTATTTCTTTTCATAGGTATGTTTGAGGTACTATGAACATGAATTTGTAGAACTAGCATGTCAGTGTCCAGCTGTAGTTTGCTGCCGATGCTCTCCCACCCAAAAAGCTCACATTGTAAAATTGTTGCAGCATCACACAGGAAAGCGCACATGTGCAATAGGTTTGTATCAATTTTGGTTTCCTTTCAATTGTGAAAGTAATTATTTGGCCGCCTAGTCACAATAATGAAAAATAAATGAATCTTTTAAAAAGATTGCCACAGTGTCATGTAAAAATAAAATGATGATATGGCACTCCTTTAAATAGAATGCTAAACATTATAAAGGAACATTTATTTCACTTTGTTTTGTCAAGATTTTTGCTAAAGCAAGTACAATTAAATCTCAGAACAATGAGCAAGCCAGGGTTTGAAATTGTCAGCCAGTATTTTATTGGACTATACATAGCTTTAGATTTGAAGGCCAAAAGTTCCTTTTTTTCTCAATTTTGTAACATCTTCTTTGTAATTAATTAGGAATGCTTTGGATATATCTCCCCAAGTTATGGGGAAATGGTGTTAATAAGGCCTGTAGAGCACATGACAATTGACATCCTCAACCATCACAAGTGATGACCATATTGGTTCTGAATTGCACAATTTTTTCTCTGGCACTTTGGCATCTAATGGCATGTTGAGCCAGGAGCCATAGCATCTCCCCTCCAATTTCTTGCTTGTTGAAACAACCTATCATACACAATCACAATTTTTTTATAATTTTCTAAACTATAATTTATATATAGAAAATGGGGAAATCTTTTAGCAGCAAAGGTATAATAATTACTCAGTTTTTTTTTATTTTCGTAAGTTGAAAAAATAAAAACCGCTTTTAATTTAAAATGTAAGTCAAATACCTTTATAGAAATTCAAGGTGAAACGAAATGCAGCTAGTCAATATGAAACACTGCCAATCCAAACTTAAATATTCTGCACATGTTTTTTCAGGCGATGGAGGAAATGATGTCAGTATGATCCAGGCAGCAGATTGTGGAATTGGAATTGAAGGAAAGGTATATTATAAATTAGATTAAATGTGGTCTTAATAATAATATTTTAGGATTAACAGTTTCAAGTTACAGACAGCATGATTTGTGATATTTGTGCAAACAGACTTTTCTTATGCAATAGATCTTTGCATTCGTTACCTCTTTCTTATGGTCTCTGAAGTAAGACATAGTTTTTTTTGGTGTGCCTAACATTATAAAATTTGAATTTCTTTCTTAGGACCTCACTATTTATTACCACTCTATATACTGGTATGATTTTCCCCCTCCCTGAATTCCTGTTTCTAACCATACAAAACATCAGTGTTCTCAGACTACTTTCTAAATAATTTTATTTAATTTGCTTAGTGTAATGGATCTTTTACCCTCAGTTATTTTATATTTTTGTTTCATTCTTTTCTGGTTTTATTCTTCATGTTTACAAATGTCTTTTGGAGCCTTTTGCCAGACCAGCCATATGGCCTCATAGGCTACTCTTCAAAAATGTCACATATATAGTGAGGATTCCCTATGTCTGCTTTGTTTAGGTGAGAAGCCCATAACTGATTTATACTTTCAGTAGACAGATCAGATACAGCAGCTCCTCAAGATTTTAATCCTCTCTCTGGAAGACTTCTGGTGGGCCCCGTAGGTCCGTTTTTCGCCCTCCCCAGGCTCCAGAGCCTGGGAAGGGCGAAAAACAGTCCAACGTGCAAACTGGAAGTTTGGGAACAGATTCCGGATTGCCTGTTGGAACGTTTTTCTCCCTCCAGAAGCTTCCCTAAAGGGGGGGGCAGGAGAAAAACGGGCAAAAATCAAGGCCGAACATCAGTTGGCCAGTGCACGCATGTGCGCTGGAGATGACAGAGCAATGCCTCACATGCCCTCAGAAATTGCTCTGGTGCCACATATGGCACGCATGCCATAGGTTCGCCATCATGAACCTAGCATGTCCCTGGAAGATTGCAAGGGGTGAATCTGACATAAGTTGAATCCTTTATTCCATTAAGTAGTGCTCTTCTGTTAAGAGATTGCCCTTAAATTGGTTGCCCCTGATTCTACTGGCTTTTCAGAAGTCCTTAATTTTCATGACCTACAGGACGAAACCCTTCCCAGGTAAGGGAACAGGATTCTTCTGAAGATGGTGTTATCTATTCAATTGTGTCTGACTCTTGGCAATTCTGTGGGCCAGGTCTCTCCACATCTTCTGATCTTGCACTACTTTGAATTATTCTATGTTCTGGCTTGTGTCAGCTTTGATGATGGACAGGACGCTATCTCAGCCAATTCAGATGACTCTGTCTAACCAGATTCCAATTCAGAATAATATTTTGTGAAAGAATTCCATCTGGCCTTAGGAATAGTGAAGAAATAACTCGACCTTTTAGGACATACTTTCAGAAAAGATAATTCCCACTAGCACTTTAGGATTAAGATGACTCTTTGCTTCATACCATGATGGATCCTCCAGTGGTGGTTTCTGTGCAAGAGGAGGGGAGGGCAGTTTCCAGCTCCATCTAGTTCTGCTTTGCCAGATCTGTCTATTGACCCTGTCAGGACCAGGATAGGGCATGTCTGGAGGATAGCACAGGAGTGATTCCTTCTTTGTTGCCCTTGAATTGCTTGAATTGCCTTTCACAGAGAAGAGGGAAGTGATTCTGATAGGGGAGGTGGTGTAAAGAAATATAAATTTGGCCTTGAAAATGGAGGAAGCATGAGCAATAGTTATGGGGGATTTTCAGAAAAGATTACTCATGCCTGAGAAAGAGGAAAGCATAAAAATAACTCAAAATAACTCTGTATCGATTTTGTTTGGTATAATATAAATCCGGGAGAAACTCTAACAGACTTTCAAGACTTTGTTATTCTACTTTGCAACAACGAAAAGCATTTCTATAATTCCTGTCATGCCTGTTTCTTGACACTGCCTGTCTCAGAGGTCTGACATATTCAGAACAGTCTTTCAGATATTCCTCTGGTTGAAACTAAACCACTGTAAATAGGATTTCTGGATAGTATTCTGCAGACAGATAAAAACAGAAACAAGTTAGATTTTGTTGCTTTCTTATCTCAGTGTAGTCCTTAATATAAGATCATATATCAGTTAAATTGGACAAATTCCTTATTTTTCTCAAATCATGACCTCTTTTGGAGGAGTCTCCTTTGTTATTTCATCTGCGAACGTTCTGCTTTCTGACTGGGCAACACAAAAGCTGGCATGTATTTCTTACTATTGGTTTTAGACATAGGCTAAATTTGTTGGGTCTAATCCAGGAGGCCTAGAAAACCAAACCTTTAAAAGTGAGGATTGTTTAGCCCCTAAAGAGATAACAGCTTTTAATGCCAAAAGCTGACAAAAGTGGCTAGGAGATTGGGACTCAAACCATCTGCCATTCAGGCTACCAGGTATCTTCCACAGTTCCGTTCTGCCCATACCCTGCACCCCAAATCCAGCAACACCAAAGTCCAAATAGATGCTACTTTATTTGTTGAAATGTTAAGCCAATCCTGCAGAATATAAACAAGGCAGTCCTAGTGGAGCATTTGATTTTATCAACTTGAGAATGCTTTTTGGAGAACATTTGATCTATTTCATTAGGCAACAAGTAAACAACAACAACAAGAACACAGATGCTTATAAATCAATGAGGACAAACATTTCACCTTTTATCCTTGCTTCTGTCCTTACCTTCTAGCTTCTATAACTATTTTCAGCAAATTCAGGATGTACTACATGGTCATTGTCTACTTCTTTCATTATGCATTTTAGGGAAAATAACACTGTCAGTAGTGTTTCAGTGATACTCAGGCAAGGCACCAAATACATGATTTACAGAGAGAAAAAGATAACTGATTTTCTTCAAGTGATCTATAAATTCAAGCACCCTGCTCTTCTCTCCCTCAAAAATAGTATTTGGATTTGGGGTCTCATTTTGGCAAAAGCTGAGGGAGTTATAGAATTCGTATCAGTATATAGGACAATTCTGAAAATGCCCGATTTCTGCTCCAAAAAATCTTAGTTCTAGAACATGAGTGTCCAAGCTTTTGGCTTGCCTGGGATGGATTGGGTGAAGTGGAAGTGTCTTGGGCCATATATAAAATATATAATATAGTTTTATAATATAAAATCACATAATAATGTTCAAAATTGACAACCTTGTGGGCTACATATGTGGCCCTTGGGCTGTAGGTGAAACATATATGTTCTAAGTTTTCCTCTGAATTAACGTAAGCATTTTGAGAATATCAAACAAATTACCAATTCTTCCACTGCTACTCAAATTTCAAATTACTCTTGGTTTATGTCTGTGTGTTTGTGTGTGTATACATATATGTGTGTGTGTATGTATGTATGTATATATCCATCCATCCAAAATGGTACAATGTTATTTACATTGATCATTTGATCATTTTATTTTTTATTTAGGAAGGGAAACAAGCTTCCTTGGCTGCTGATTTTTCGATAACACAATTTAAACACATTGGTAGACTGCTGATGGTACATGGTCGAAACAGTTACAAAAGATCAGCAGCTCTAGGTCAATTTGTCATGCACAGAGGCCTTATTATTTCAACTATGCAGGTACCTATTTTTTTGTTTATATGGAAAGCAATTTATAGAGCCTTTTTTCTAACTTCGATAACATCTGCTACGTTATTGTATGATGTATAATAATCTCCATTTAACTGCTTATATTTTTCTAGGCTGTGTTTTCGTCTGTCTTCTATTTTGCATCTGTTCCTCTATATCAGGGTTTCCTAATGGTGGGGTAAGTAGCAATCACTATGGTTCAAATACTTTATTTCAAAGAGAAGTACCATATTTTTTGGAGTATAAGGCGCACCAAGGTTTTGAAGAAGCAAATTAAAAAAAAGTTTTTGCACTCTGCAAACCTCCTCAAAATGACCCGTTTTTCACAAAAACGGGCCTGGTTTTTTATTTCAAAAAAAGGGCATGAATAGCCCTTAGGAGACTTGTAGAGTGTTCCTGGAGGGATGGGGGTGGGGCAAAAACAAGCAAAAAATGGCCCATTTTTTGCGCAAAAAAGGGTCATTAGGAAGTTTATAGAGTGCTCCTGGGGGCTGGGGGCAAAATTGAGCAAGAAACGGCCCATTTGTTGCTCATTTTTGCTCTCCCTAGCCCCCAGGAACTCTCTGAAAGCCTCCTACAAGCTATGCACGGCCATTTTGGTGAAGGGGGGGGTTTCAGGAGGCAAAAAAATGCTGTATTCAATGTATAAGACACACCCAGATTTTCAGCCTCTTTTTTGAGGTAAAAAGGTGCGTCTTATACTCTGAAAAATATGGTAGTTTATGTAAAGAATATGGCTTTAAACAATATTCAACTGTTTTAAAATTGTTTTTCTCTAAGGTATGCAACCATATACACTATGTTTCCAGTCTTCTCTTTAGTGTTGGATCAAGATGTAAAACCTGAAATGGCACTATTGTATCCTGAACTTTACAAAGATCTTACCAAGGTGAGAGCATTCAAATCACACATGTAGCTGGCATTTTTTGTTTTGAACACAAACTAGAGATGATAGACAAGACAAAAAAGAACAACTCCTTATTCCTGATGAAAAGTCTGCAATGATTGGTTGGTTGGAAGGGGGGTAGTTTCATGTGTGGCCGCTTCCTGTACTGGGTACTAACAGTTAATTAAAAATAATTAACAACAAAAAGTATTTCAGGGGTTTACATTCTACTTTTTTCCTATCAAAGAATTTAAAGGCCAGATTCCTTCTTTGAGCACCTATTATAAATAAGTATTCACTATTTGGATTTTTTTTTTTACTGCTGACTTTTAAAATAAAAGTTGGTTGTACTCTTGTTGTAATCCTGAATAAAATACTTTCCTTGGCAGAACCAACGATTGTGGTCATTCTCAAAATGCTAAACAGGCTGAATCTTTTAGTATTTGGTTAAAGAAAACTAAGGAAATACAGCAGGTATAAATTAGCCTGCAAAACTTAAAATAAATCTGGGAAAGAAGCAGCAGAAAACTTATCCACATGATTGCTAAAGCAATACATATACCAATGAAATTTCATGGTTCTAAAATTAATCCCTAAACATCAAAACCAATAAAACTTTGCTGCAATCTTCTATACTTGTGCAGATTTAATAATCTGTGTGACTGATAAAAATTGCTTTTATTTTTGTGTATTTCCCCCCCCCCCCAAAAGTTCATCTTTAATCTCATGTTCCACAAACATGAACCCTTTAGTGCCTAAAATAAAATGTACTCAATCTTTTGGGTTTATTGTTATTTTGTTAAATCACTAAAATAATGTGCAGTGTCATTCAAATCTTACTTAGATTGTCATCTTACTTAGTATATTATTATATGAAGACAGATCTCAAGTGGGTTTATCTCACCCATTCTTTTAGATATGCATTCATTCATCATGACATAGTACTTTCTTAAAGGTTTGTTGAACTCTGGACTAATACATTTAATCTAGAATCATTTTAAGACTAACTTTCAACAACAAATATCTTAATTGTAGCTTATATCTTATAAAACTGGGAACATTATTTTTCATGTCCCTGGCAATGACAGTCTTGAGAAATAATTCTGAAGAAGTCAAATGTTTGCAATTCCTTTGTGTTATTTTGGGTTTCTTGCATTCTTGTATTATAATATTTGAGTTCTAAGCAACAGGGAAGATTCTTAATGGGCTAACATAAAGATTGTTTCTCCTTTTATTTAGTATGTCAGATGCCTTTTTATGCAGTTGTTAAGTAACCTACTCTTTGTTATTTCTTCTAGGGACGATCATTGTCATTTAAGACCTTCCTCATCTGGGTTTTAATCAGTATTTATCAAGGTGAAATTCTGCTTCGTATCTTTTGAACTAAAGAACAGTACTGTTTGAGTTTCACAATTACATTTTTATTTTTTTCATTTTAATGTTTCATTCACATTAATTTAATAGCAGTTTAAAATATGATACTGAAATAACATAAAATCTCTTTTTAATACTCAGATAGATAATTTACATGTTTGTTTGATGCATGCCGCTTTGAGATTTTTTTAAATGATTTTTTTTTAAACTGAGTGTAGGCATGATTGGGCATTGGATGGGGTTCCCTGAGTCCACATGGATAGTTGAATATCATAAAGGTGTGTTTATGGGGTTTCTGAATTGTATTTGTATTATATAAATCCCC
Organism: Thamnophis sirtalis; assembly: GCF_051295495.1. Taxonomy (NCBI): domain Eukaryota; kingdom Metazoa; phylum Chordata; class Lepidosauria; order Squamata; family Natricidae; genus Thamnophis; species Thamnophis sirtalis. Next base: position 164,168,639 of record NW_028261382.1, read on the forward strand.
TTTTGAATGTATGAATGTCAGGGATATAGTCAGCAACATAATATGAGATCATGGGGGTTAAAAATATTTGAATGGACTTAATCAAATTCTAACTAACACAATGAAAAAAATATTCACTTGAATTTCATATACTGCACAACAGTTTTCTCCACAGTACTCTAGGAATCTTATTTCAAGATTGTATTGTAGCTTTAGTTAAGAATATACGTTCTTTCTTTTTTAATGTATTTATTTTCATTTATCAGCAAGAATAAAATACAAAACAAAAACATCCAACACTTAACAGTGAAAAAAGAAGAAAAGATTCTTTTTAAGTTCACAAATAAATGAAAGCATGTTGTTCCCCTAAAGCAGGGGTGTCAAACTCACATTGTCACAGCATCATCACGTGACGTATCATGACTTTTTTCCCCCCATTGCTAAACCTGGGCATGGCTAGTGCGTGACGCATACGGCCCACGGGCTGCAAGTTTGACACCCCTGCGCTAAAGTAACTTATTTTTACAATAGATGCTGGAATGTATCTAGTTGTTAACTTTTACAGCACTGTTCTCAAAATGATTGCAAATAGCTTTTTTTTGGTGAAATAATCAAGTTGTAGTTGAAAGGCACATGCATGTCACACTAGTCTGTTAAGTGAATCAGTAATAAAAATGTGTATGTCTGTGTTTCTTAGGTGGCATTTTGATGTATGGAGCCCTTCTGCTTTTTGAATCTGAATTTGTCCATGTTGTTGCCATTTCCTTTACGGCACTGATCCTGACTGAACTCTTGATGGTTGCTCTCACTATACGCACCTGGCACTGGTTAATGATCGTGGCTGAAATCTTCAGTCTTTGCTGCTATGTAGCTTCTCTTGCATTCCTTAATGAATATTTTGGTGAGTAGCTCCCACATGTATAATACTTAGCTGCTTTTTTTTTTAAAAAAAGATGCATGTTGACAAGCCTAATAAGTGCATCTAAAATATGAAGAGTAATTTGATACAAGTTTTTTAGCAAATTCTTTTCAATAATAACTGAATTTTCTTAGCTATAGTGCTGAATTGCTATAGCTCTAGAAAATTCATTAAAAAGAAATGTATTTAATAATAAAGATCTTAAATTTTATTTCAGAGGCTTTCATACATACTAGGATCCCATCCCTTTAAGAGCTGAATTCAGATTTCTGTTGGGCTAACATATTTTCTAACACTTAATATAGATTTTAAAAATAATGTTCATTTTTGCTATATTTTTACTATACATGCATATATCAGTCTTTAGATGCTACTAATCTCTTTCTGTCTCTAAAATCTTACTAATAATTCCTTTATGATTTTATCTTCTCTTACTTTCCTGCCCTTCTATGAATCTGTCCTTTCTTCTTGTGCCCTACTGGAGCAGGTATAGGCAGAGTGTCTTTTGGAGCTTTCTTAGGTAGGTATCATTGCTATTTCCTTAATGACAAGATGCCACTTAGAAAGTCTTACTTAAAAGAAAAAGCAACTTGAAGGAGTGTGTGTGTGTGTGTTTGTGTGTGTGTGCGTGTTCCTTTTAAACTAAGGACCACAGCTGAGCCCAACATTTTCATTGCTAACCAAGAAATTTCTTAAGTGAGTTTTGCCCCATTTTACAACCTTTCCTGCCACAGTTGTTAAGTGAATCACTGCAGTTCTTTAAATTAGTAGCATGATAGTTAAGTGAATCTGGCTTCTTCTTTGACATTTCTTATCAGAAGGTTGCAAAAGGTGATCATATGACCCTGAGATACTGCAACTGTCATAAACACATGCCAGTTTCCAAGCATCCAAATGTTGATCATATGGGGATGCTGCAACAGTTACAACCGTGAGAAAAATGGTCATAAGTCACTTTTTTCAGTGCTGCCGCAACTTTGAATGGTCACTAAATGAATGGTTGTAATTTGAGATAACCTGTTTTGATTTAATAAAATTAAAACCTTAAAAAACATACACTGTATTTCTGTGATGGTTATTATGTAACAAGAAAAGTTTTCTTTATTACTCTGTTTCCCCCAAAATAAGCCCTTCCCAGATAATAAACCCAAGCAGGCTTTTGAGTGCATGCAATAAAATAAGCCCTTCCCGAAAATATTGCAACACAGTAGCAGCCATGAGGTGACCACACTCGCTGCCTCCTGCACCTCAAAAATAATAAGACCTCCCCGAAAATAAGGCCAAGCACTTATTTCGGGGGTCAAAAGAAAATAAGACCCTGCCTTTTTTCGGGAAAACACGGTACTTTTAAAATGAAAATAAAGATGAGGAGATCGTATTCAGTCTCTGAGATACTAAACTGAACAAAAACAAAATTGCATTGATGTGTTATTTCTCATAAGTATGTTGAATACATTTCTGTGGTAGCATACAAGAATAACGTTTCATGAAAAAGAACTCATGAAGAGATGGACATAATTAGAACTTTATCAATTCCAAATCAATTGTTATTTAGCGAATAAATAAAATTAAAGCATTTGGTTTTGAAGAGCTGCTTCTGTTCTTTGTTGTGTTTGTCTTTGAACAATGATAGAGTTACGTTTCCAGATTTGTCTTGATGGTCGTATCATTTGAACCGCTGTCAAAACAAAGGAATGGTTTTAAAAAAACATTTTTAGAAAAGTCATGCAACAGCGAACTTGTTGTAAAGTTAATCGCGTCCTGGTATTTATTTCAAAATAAATGGTTTTGTTTTGAATCAAAGTACTCTGCTACAATTCTCCATGTATTTTTCTTAGCAATACTGCCCCTCTCCTCTTATCCGCTTTCCTTTTCTTGATTTTGATCTATTCTCGGATTCTCTGCTAGTCTGCCATCCAAGCAAAGTATCTAACCTAAAATTTGTCACGTGTCAGTGTTACTTAATGATCTTGCCCTTCTTTGTTCCCTGTATAAATGATTTTTTTTATTTCCATAGATGTTGCCTTTATCACAACAGTGACCTTCCTATGGAAAGTGTCAGCCATCACCGTAGTAAGCTGTCTTCCACTTTATATTCTGAAGTATTTAAAGCGTAAATTTTCTCCTTCAAATTATTCCAAACTTACCTCGTAAATGTGACAGAACACCTGTGTTTTTCATCAATACGACTTCCGCTAGAAATTGCTTCAAGTGTACTCATTCTACTTAAATCCGTGATAGATTAAACAAACGAGGGGAAATGATTACAAGAAATATGGAGCAAAACAGAGCACAAAGAGGATGAAGAAGATGGATACTTCTGATAAGTATTACATCAAACTTGATTGACATAACTATCGAGTACAAAAACACTTCATTTTGTATGTGGCTTTTTAACAGTTTGAGTTAACAGTGCTTCTGAATTATATAATTGCTACTGTAAAGGATTTATTCCTACTGCACTATTTTTCTGAACATGAATAGAAGACGTTGTTTCCTAGGCCTTCCCAATTTCTTTTGTAGAAATATTCCCTCCCATGTAAAGTATATCATGCCTAGAAACTGTAAAAGTCATTGTCTCTACTTGCTGCTCTATGTAACTCTGATATATGCACTGTATGAATTATGTACAGCTGTCTGTGTAGCACAGTATTTGTTTGGGATCAGTGGTCCTCTTTTTTATATATTCTCCATTACTAGCTGCATTAAAGGAATCTGAATAGCCGAGGAATCGACAGCAGCCTTTTAACTGCAAATGGAGACTGGGTTGCACAAAATACTATGAAAATAAACTTCTGTACATAATTAGATTACATCTACCATCCTGTACAGACCACTGTAAAATTAATGTTCAGCAAATGTTTTACAGGCTCCCTATCTGCTTCATAATTGTAAAACTGCACTCTAGAAGTGTCAGCACATCACCAGACTTTTCCCATATAGAGGTTTGATTTTGTATGAAAAGTTCAGCAACAGTGCGTCTGCTGCAGACTTCATTTATTTTACTGGCGGGATATACAAAAGCCATTTGGAAATGACTGGAGGTTATGCAGTGGCCATGCCTTAGAGATCAGGGCCAAACAATGAAACAGTGAACAACTATGGACACAGACATTCTCCCAGGACCTGTGCCCAGCTCCCCTCCCTGCTGATACCAAAAGAGGGCTGATTCACCTGTTTTCCTCCCGATTATTTTGGTTGATATGAATGATGGTCCCCCACATTTCATGTGAGCATAGGCTGCACCTAGAGCTCTGAACCAGACTAGTAAATGCACATTATAATCTGTTTACTTAAGGTAACTCAGGTAAAAAAAGAATGACATGGGCATAATAGTGGTAGAAAATCTATCATCTTCCAGAATATGATTTTGTGTACTTTTGAGTTTCTACAAAACAAGAATAAAGTAAAATGACTCTCCTTGGTCAAATGTAATCTTAATAGTTGTCTAATCATATGTACTGTAATCTAGAATATTTTCCTTTCATGGTATTATTTTCTTTTTCAAAAGCTACATGTACATAGCAGCTCCATGTAACCTGGTACTTCTGAAACATAGATATAAATTAACCATGTTTCTTTACTGGGCAGTTAATGACTGCAGTTATCAAATCATTTTTGTTAGCCCGAGTCACAACAAAGCTCACTGTATTTCATCTTGTACAACCATAAACTTATACCACGGTTAATTTAAAAGGATGCTAAATTGAAACACTTCCAGAAAAAGACTGTTGTTGAACTACTTGAGTTCCGATCTCCTTTGTTTTGAAGATATTTAATAGTTAATCTTGCTTTTAAAATGTTTTGAGCCATTCTTCATTATAAAAGCAATAAAATTTCCTTTCTACCAAATGTTTTTGGAAGTTTGTCAAATAAACTGTATTTGATATCATTTATTTTATACTCTTTTTATAGCCCTTTAATGGGTTAGAGAGCAATCAGTTAATTGCAGTGCCCACTAGATGTCCCTGGGAAAGGGGGTGGGTGGGTTTGCTGGCCCATTGCTTTTTACCCTGTGCTTTAACTATTACTGGAAAAAAGGAAAGGAAGTATCCCTTGCTGTTTTGAAACCCTGATAAATAATTAGATATAAATCATTAGCTCTCAATGAACAGAATATTCAGCAATATTATTATCCAGTCTCAATATTGTCTGAATGCTTCAATGACACTGAAGTCCCATGATGGTGATGCTGTCCATTCAGTTGTGTCTGATTCAGTGGACTCTCTCTCCACATTGTCCAGTCTTCTACAGCTTCTTTCAGTTATTTTATGTTCTGGCTGGTATTGGTTTTGAAAGTTCCTTCTTCCAAACTTTACTCGGTGTGTGTTTGTTTTTTAATTCTTCCAAGTTCCAGCTTCCTCTGTTCACTTCAACATACATTTTGGATAAAAAAGGTGAAAGAATGCAACCTTGCTGGATTCTTTCTCTATCTTGAGCCAATCAAATGTTATCGTTCGGTGTTTACACAGTGGTTTCCTGATCTGTGTACAGCAACTGTGCCAGCTTGACCAGATGTGTTGGCAACCCCAGAACATTTAAAGTTCTCCACATCTTGTCATTCAATAGGTTTTCTTGTAGTCACTAAAGCAGATGTAGATGGTTCTTTTGATATTCTTGAAATATTTCCATGATCTATTGTAGATCTGCAATATATAGACAGTGCCACGACCCTTTCTGATGCCAGCTTGAACATCTGGTAATGCCCTTTCAATGGCTGGTGCCAAATGTTGTATGATCTTGTGGAGAATCTTGCTCGTGAGGGATGAGGGTAATTGCATGGTAATTGGAGCAATGTTGAAGTCGTCCTTTTTTGGCAACGGAATGAACGCTGATTGTTTCCAATCCTGTGGCCATGTGTTCATTTCCCAAATTTTCTGGCACATGGCTGTGATAGTTGTGGGTGGTACAAGCCTCAGCAATTCTATGGGGATGGGGTAGACACCTGGGGTCTTGTTGTTTGGCAATTGGCTGTGTGTGTGTTTGTGTGTGTGTGTGTGTAAGATACCCATCACAAAACCTTTCTTCTCCAGTTCTTACCTTTCACGAAAGATAAAATCCAGTTCTCCAGAACATTTGTAAATGAAATTATATTTAAGCTGTACTTTCCAAAAAGATAACAGACAACCTATATCCCAGGAAATAAAATTGGAAAAAGTGGGAATCTTTTCTACAGTTCTTGTACTTAAGGTTGCCTATCTGCCAACAACCTGACCTATGTGCCTATCACGTAACTTGCCAATCATATTATAAAAGAGGGATGGAAGCTGAAGTTTAAGGATTACAATAGCCAATTTATGCCATGATATCACTACACCAAAGAGTATAAAACCATAGATAAATGTCCACAACCTCAGCTTCAGCTTGAAGATTTCAGCTTCAACAGCTATGATAACTATGCTTTTTTTTTAAATAAAAATATCTGTACTCCCTTATCTTTGTGTGAGTAAAATAAGACACTGCAGGAAGTAATTTAACTTTCTCCTTTATTGCCAAATCTGTACAGTCTCTGCCAGGCTCTAAAAAATACTGCTGTATTCACCATAATTTCTTCCTTCTATCTGCAATGCTGGTTTTGCTTGTCTCAAACGCCTTTTCTCTCTGCAGATGCCGACGTAAGAAAAGCGGGAGAATCAGACCTCACTCCCTGCAATGAGCATTGTTTTAATAGCATTCTAGGCTGATGCTGCTATTATTATTATAACCCAATTGAAATGAAAATATTTTTTTTCAAAATAAAAAACCCCCTTCAATGTGCTTGACCCCCTGCAGGGAAGAAAATCAGCAGCAGGGAATCGAGAGGAAACAGTCCCAGCATTATATGTAAACAAACAGGAGGTACAATATCTTTTAAGGCTATTGAAGATGCCTAAGAATTTCTCGGATAAACAAAACACAGCCAGAGCTACATGGTTCCCAACCAGCATTAACCACCTAACAGATGCCCTCAGCAGGGTTCACAGCTGTTAACTGTGCGAATAGGATTTTGCTCAGCCAATTGTGGGTGAAAAGCTTCTCCTTGAGATGCAGAGCTACAGTCAAAGGCCTATTTGCCACTCCGTCAGCTGAAAGCCATAGATTTGATGAGTGCCTTCCACAGCACAGTCAGCACAGTCAGATGCCAGGCTCAGAAAACATTCATGAACCGTGTGCCACAGTCACATGTCTTTCCCTTCTGCTGTTCCTTCTCTTCCAATGTAGGGTTTGGACAAGTATTCAGCCACCTTTACTTTATTTGTCTGACTGTCTTATCATCTATAACCTTTCTAAACGAAGTGGCTGCCTATCTCACTGTGTAAATCTGGGTGGTGTACAATAAAACAAGCAATTAAAACACATCTTAACCATTGAAAACAATATAGAAATACAGGCAGTCCTGGACTTAACACGGTTTGTTGAGTGTCCATTCAAAGTTACAACAGCACTGAAAAAAGTGACATGACCGTTACGATCATTGTGTCATCCCCGTGGTCATGTGAGCAAAATTCAGACATTTGGCAACTGACTCATATTTATAACGTTTACAGTATCCTGGGTAATGTGATCCCCTTTTGTGACCTGACAAGGAAAGGCAATGGGGAAGCCAGATTCACTTAACAACCAGGTTACTAAACTGCAGTGATTCACTTAACTGCTGCAAAAAATGGGGCAAAATCACTTAACAAATGTTTCATTTAACAACACAAATTTTGGGCTCAATTGTGATTGTAGGACTATCTGTATAAATGAGATCACAGGTGAATGCACCAATATTTCACATACAATATAGCTATCTCCTGGGCTCCCTACAATCATGGAGTCCCCTTCTTGGAAAAAGAAAATTACATTTTAAGAGATTTCCAGAAGGGCCTTTCATCTACATTTGCACTTGCCAAGTAGTTTCTTTGTATGTTAAGAAGAATGTAAGGTATGTTAAGAACCTAAGGAAATGCAATCACACATCTTGAGAAGAAGGGGGAGGTGAAGAAGCAAAATTTTACTAAATGAAAATTTCTTAATTTAAATTTTTAGAGGAACTCGGAGGGTTCTTCACATGACTTCCTTATTCTGCATGCCAGCACCGATATTTGTTTATAAACGATTAGGGCTGGAAACGTGTAGCAGCCCATGTGGTGTGGGAATGCAAACTCTGAACAGACATAATAGTTGTCATAGTAAGAGACAAAAATGGAGACTTCTGTGGCAGAGCAAGTTGAAAGAAAAATGATCTGCAATTTGCATGAAAATAAAGCATTATAATTGGTTGTGGATGTAGCAATAGCAGTTAGACTTATATACCGCTTCATAGGGCTTTCAGCCCTCTCTAAGCGGTTTACAGAGTCAGCATATTGCCCCCACAGTCTGGGTCCTCATTTCACCCACCTCAAAAGGATGGAAGGCTGAGTCAACCTTGAGCCGGTGAGATTAGAACCGCTGAACTGCAGATAACAGTCAGCTGAAGTGGCCTGCAGTACTGCACCCTAACCACTGCGCCACCTCGGCTCTTATATAATTTAAATGTCCCTGTCCTAATGTTCAGAAGTTACTGTCCACACCCATAATGCAATACCCACCCACCCCCACACATGCGCACACAACCCCCCCCCATGCTGCCCTATCCCACACCACGCATGCAAGCAGGCCTCACTGAAGCCTCCGGACTTCCGGTAGGCCCATTGGGCAGCATTCCGACCGCCCCAGGCTTCAGGAGGCTTTCCTGAAGCCTGGGGAGAGCAAGAAAACGGCCCAATGGGCAAACTGGAAGTTTGTTGGGCCCGTTTTTCACCATCCACAGGCTCCGGAGTCTTTCCTAAAGGCTGGAGAGGGCAAAAATGGCCTCCCCCACCTCCAGAAAGCTGAAAATCAGCTGGCCAGCATGCACATGCGTGCTTGAGCTGACATAGGGCAACCCCTCGCATGCCCTCAGATATGGCTCCGTGGGCCACCTGTGGCATGCGTGCCATAGGTTCGCCATCACGGACTTAGGATAAGCCAGGTAAGAAAAAGTGGTAGACAAATGCTGGTTCCTTGGCCACATTTTATTGAAATCCAAAAAGTATTTCATTCTATTCTCGTGAACATTTTATAGAATACATCAGTGTTTCATTTCATTTCATTTCGGGCTTAGTGATATGAAAACACACAGAAAAACAGCAGATGCTACGATCAGACAGATCACTTAATATAATAAGACTTGGTTTTGAATAACATCAGCAAAGGCTGTGCTGCAGAACTCTGTCAAAGTAAAATATAATGCTCAGAGAAAACAAAGAAGTCTTAAGAAAATCACATTACTTGAGCTAAGTATGAAGTAAATTGTACTAACGGCTAATATGCATGAGCTAGATAGGAACTCAAGTACTAAATCCTTCAGAGAGGTATAACAAGGAAAAGAAGAAGAAACAAGAAATGAAGAAATAAGATTATCCAAAACTAGAAAAGATTGACGCCCATGTGAAGCTGGGATCATGGGGGTGTAAGCTGTGGTGATATAAAAAGATTGCAGGATAAATTATGAAGGTATTGAGAAAGCAAATGAATCGGTGAGAGACTTCAGAAATAATTAGACCAGCAAAGAATGGATGGAAAGAGAGATTAGAAGAGCAAATGTGGTGAGAAGAAATTTATCAGAATGGGACAGTTCCAAGATGAAAGGGAAAGGTGGGTGAGAAAAGACAACTCAGTTGGGTAGTAAATAATTTTGGAGACAATTGGATGTCAGTACTGTTGCCAACATTACTGGCAATGAATCACAGATTTCAGGTAACCCTCCTCAAGATGTAGGGCATATTGGATGTGAAAGTGGAAATTCGGGGGTGACAGCAGTGCAAAAAAAGATCCTTTAGGAACAGCATTATTGGGCGTGATAATTATGCTTCCTATTAATCATTGGAAACATCCAGAACTTGCACAGATACATGTAACAGCACGTGAATTGACTTCCACTTTTATGGAAGTATGATTCCCTCTTGTTGGGAAGTAAAATATCAATATTTTATTCCATATTTATCAATATGAAATATAGCAGGGGTGGGTTTCAACCGGTTCGCGGCGGTCCCTGCGAACCGGTTGGTCGCCGAACCCGGAAGTAAGTAACTTCCGGGAACGGCGAAGGGCGCGCCCGCCCGCCCACGGTCCTTACCCGGTTTTGACGAGTTCTGCGCTTCCACGCATGCGCAGGATGCATACAGCACCTGCGCGATCATCCAGGAGCAGCTGGAGCATCGCGCAGACGCTAGCACGCATGCGCGCACCGCACGCATGCACGAGGACGCCGCCGGCCCCGTTCCAACCGAACCGGTTGGAACGGGGCAAGAAACCCACCCCTGAAATATAGTATGTATTATAAAGATTGCCATCTGGTTCAAGGAACACAGTTCCGTTGACATATTTTTATAGTTAAGATCCTTTCAGCTCACCAATGAGAATCCAGCTATAAATTAGCTTGCACCCATTAAATCTTCATGCTTTCATCCCATTGATACAACTATCCTGAACTCTTAACTGGTCTCAGCAGCTGTTCATAAACTTGAATTCACAGATGCAGTTAATTCAGAATTAAGACATTAGGTCAGTGATGGTGGACATATTGCATGTGTGCCCGAAGTGACACACGGAGCCATGTTGCCTGGCACACATGGCATCCCCATTCCTCTTCCAGGTTTCTGGCGCACCTGAGCACATGCCGGTCAGCTGGTCTTGGTGTGTGTGGCAGTGCCAGAAACCGGAAGACCTGGTCTTCCATTTTCTGGCGTGAGCATGCGTGCCTGACAACTGATTGGCGCATGCACATGCATGGGCAGTAACCGGAAGACTTGCTGGCCGGTGCCCAGGCAAGCACTGGAAACTGGAAGTACATTTTCCTGTACATGCATGCCCCCTGGGCAGCTCCTCTTCCTGGTCATGGCCCAGACGAGCGCCCGTGCGAAGTGCTCCCTTTTCAGCACTCAGTACTAAAAAGGTTCGCCATCACTAGGTCCTTTCATGTGAACTATTTCGATGTGACAATGTCTTTCTTTCATATGATGGGCAGAATTAACATTAGGGAAGGTCCATGTACAGCTGAAATTGGGAAAGCAATTCCAACAGTGTTTATATAATAAATAATAACATGTTTTCCTTGAATAAGGAATTTCCTTGATCAATTTGGATATGCCTGAATAAATGAATTTATTCCATTCCTCAAATACCTGAAGCTTTGGAGACTAGAATAGTTTTCAAGCTAAAGGGTTAAGTGACATTCCAGATCCCAGACCTTTATTTACAAGGCAAAAGCTAACACTTATTCTATTTAAGTATTTTAAGATCAGTGGAAAACAATATTACTGCTCTCAGTGCAGTTGATAGTTCATCTTCTGCCTTGATAGGGCTCAAAATATATAGTATGTTTGCTACCTGAGTAAGAGTAACATCAGATCCCAGGCTGTAGGCTAGATAGGAGGAAACACATTGAAAGAAGGCAATGGTAAATGCCTTCCACAGGTTGTCACAAAAATATCACAGGTGTCTGTGTAGTTTTCAGGATTCAAACTCGACTTCAGAACATCTTTATCCAATCCTATTTTTATCCCAATTTTTATAATGCCTCTAAAGTAACTCTGAAATAATATTCATTCCAAAACACTATGTACATTTCCACAGAGATGGAATTTCAAAATGGCATATTATAGTCATTTCAACTAGAAGGCATCTTCATTGGGAAATGGCTGATTGTCCTAGCCTGCAATTCTTGAATAGTTTGGTAGGAAGGCTCCATTATAGAAGACCTAATCCTAAACCAAGCCCCCCAATGCTCTGGACCCCAAAGGAGAGTTCTGTCTAATTGGTCAATTGGTACACAATGGTAAATAGCACACAGGATCAGGGCCACAACTTATAGAGAATGGAAAACAGTAATATGCTATTCAAGGCTTTGTGATCCAGTGCAAGCCTCCTCTTCCTCTTTTCTCTGCTTTACTGGCTGATGAATCATCTGCCCAGCTGCTTTCCCCTTGATAGACTTGTACATGGCTTCTTGACTCAAGTACAGTCTCAGCCTCAGGAGAATCTGTATCAGTATCTTTTATAAAAAGAAGGACAGCAAGAAATTTCCATACGAATAGTCATCAGGACTTCACAACATGGGATAGGAGAGGGGCTGCAGCCAGGGATGGTAGCAAATTAATTCTCATCTATGGCTTCATTCCAAATATTTTTTTCTTTAACTTTGCATTTTGAAAAATAATTTGAGACACTTTTCAAGATAGTTTTCTTTCCAATGCAACGTATGGTATCTTCTAAAGTAGGCATTAGTCAAGCTCATGACAATAATCAATTAAAAATTAAAAAACAGATTCTTCTCAGTAAGAAGTTTAGATATATATATATATATATATATATTTACTTTTGACCCTTTAGTCCACGGGTGTCAAACTCTCTGCATCATGTTACTGTCATGTGACATATCACGATGTTTTTCCCCTTCGGTGGCCGTGGCCTGTGTGTGATGCATCTGGTCCATGAGCCACAAGTTTGACATCCCTGCTTTAGTTTTTGTTAGTGGCAAATGAAAGTGTAAAGCAACTGGCTCAAAAATGTTTTATTGCTAAATAGTAGCTAAAGTGAAACCTAGGGCTAATCCTATGTGCTACATGATTCAAACAGTAGCTCGGTTTAGGTTTCAAGTATTGGTTTGGGAATTTATGACCATTTATGACTTTTTAAATTCCATTGAAAATATACAGGACTTCTTGTAAGTTTTTTCAACTCAATTAGCTGGTAAACTCTAGTGCAAGCAAATTCACAAGCAAAATTATATCAAAAAATATCCAATATGTTTCCGCCATGCATGTAATATCCATGCATACAAATGCTCAATTCACTGTTTTCAGTTCTTCACATATTTGAATGCATTGGAGACAGGTGCAAATTTTTAAGCGGTACTTACAGTACTTCCCATTTTGTTTTCAGTGATATATAATGTTTAAGATGAGATTATGCAATTAGTTGCTTTCTAAAACATCTTGTATCTGGAACAGGAGAGTAAGAACATGCTTAATGCCTCCTTCATCAGTTTCATAAATCGTTGCAATAAATAAATGGGCCTTTACTTTTCCTCTATTATATTATGCTAAGTGGCAGCCAATTTGCTGTAGTAGTTTTAAGTATTAAAATAGGACCAAGAGACCAAGGTTTGAGTCCTACTTTAAAAACAGAAGGCAGCTGGGTGACTTTATGCCAGTCATCTGCCTCAGTCTTAGAACAGGAAGTCAAAGTACATCTAATCCAACATATCAGCTGGAGAATTTTAGGAACTGAAAATCCATACATCTTCTAACTTTGAAAAAACACTGATTTATAACTTGCAGACAAGAAGACTTCATCTTGAAGGGATTGATTTGTGCTGGCAATAATGGTATTAATACTACAGTAAAGTTGCACCTAGTTTCCTCTAGGTCCTCTAGCTATTTACTAATGATAATCAGAAAATGCAAGAACTGGGAAAATAATTTGAATAATGCTTGAACTTTTGCTGCATAGTAGAAAATACTACACAAGTATAGGGGAGAACACTCACTGTTTTCTAAGTCGGTTATATGTATAAGATTTTAAAATTTTACAATAACTTCCAGATGACTACATCTAACCAAATACACGAATAAATATATATGGTAGTTTATGTAGTTGTTCCATCCTTTGCCCTTTTGTTCAATACGCTATTCATTTTTTGTTTCTCTTGTTCTAGCAAATATATTCCAGAAGAGGGTGCTACACACCAAGAAATGATTTCAAATTTAAAAAGACAGCAATTTCTGATTTTGACACCACATAAGTATCACTTTCTACAGCCAGTTCTCACTCACAACATCCTTATTCTCAGAGAACTTCATAGATTAAAATAAATATGCATAAAACTGCATAATACACATTAAAATAAAAAGAAGTTCTGAGTTCTTCTCTCTGCAATTTTTTTAATCAATTATGTTAGAGATTTGTAACTGTGGCATCACCTGTTTCTAACAGAAACAAGCGCTTTAAAATTGGCACTTTAAATGCTCCTAGTGTGTTTAACTCTATGCTTAACTCTGAAGCTGATTTAGAATTTTGCAAGATAGCAATATAGCAGTAGACTTATATACCGCTTCATAGGGCTTTCAGCCCTCTCTAAGCGGTTTACAGAGAGTCAGCATATTGCCCCCAACAATCTGGGTCCTCATTTTACCCACCTCGGAAGGATGGAAGGCTGAGTCAACCCTGAGCCGGTGAGATTTGAACAGCCGAACTGCTGATCTAGCAGTAGCCTGCAGTGCTGCATTTAACCACTGCGCCACCTTGCATTTAACCACCAAGATGGATGACACTCAGAAGTTGGTAGCTAAGTTCCAAAGTGAACTTTATTTTTGGTTTCCTCACCAATTTGCTCAAATGAGGAGTAACCCAAGATTATGTTGACAATGCTGCTAAGATATATAAAAGTCAATATTATTTGCTCAAAAAGCCAAGGCAAGGATTGCTGGCTACTATAGCGTCTGTAGGAGAAACATTTTTTTTTAAATCAACTGCACAGGATAGCTTTGAATTTTTGTGCTGCTTTGTATTGAAGTAAACACATCATATATAAGACTATATATAAAATAAGAAAAATAAAAAGGAAGGCATATATGCAAGTAAAGGAAATTATAAGTGTGTTAGTATAGCACAGAAATAGAATCAGATTTGAATAAAAGGATCCTTAATTGCACACACTTTGCATTGTTCTTTCTTGTTATCTCTATATATTCTACTTCAGTGAACTGAATCTTTTCTCATTTGCAAATATATATCCCCTCCCCAATACTTTAATTATCCAGTATTTTGTGGTTGCAAGGTAGTGACTAACAACTGAAATTGAATTAATTTCTTAATTTGTGCCAGTGGGATATAAATTTGTGTCTGCATCTATAAGTGTATTCTTCTGTTTATGTGTGTTCTGGACATAAAACAAATGATAGTTTTGAGGAATAAGCAAACAGTGCAACATGTGTGCTTTGCTTATGTTTTATTTCTAATTAATCCATTCTTGGAATCTGTATCTTTATAGCTGGCCTCCTTGCAGGGAAGAAAGTGCCTACATATCAGCAATCTGAATCTACCTGTCAGCTTTATGTCACAGTAATAATTAATCAATCTGATTAATTTTAAAAAAGTAGAAATAAGCCCCCTTCAGTTCATCCTTTGGGTATCCTCTCCTGAATGTGACTGTGGGACAGCAAATCATATAGTGACTAGCTACCAATTAAGAGTTCATACAGGAGGAAAAACATATTTTCTCCAACTAATAAATACTGTGCTTAATTGAAAAAATAGTCAAGATAATAATATGTACAACACTTATTCCATTCTCATAAACCAGTGAATTTCAAAGTGTAACCTTTTACTTATATATAATTTTTTGAATTCCTCATACCTTGCAAAAGGTATGAATTTCCAACATACATGTACCATAGTATTATGTGCTCCTTTTATATATATATTTACTACTGTTACCCATATGCTCTACAGCGTGACCTGACAAAAGCGCACACGACGAAAGCGCGCTGACAAAAGCGCATCACTCAAACTGCGATACCATCAACGTGCCGACAACAGCGCGGCGACAACAACATGGAGACAGAAGGGCGCTTTACAACAGCGCGTCGACAGAAAGCCAATTTCACTTAAGGTAAGGGTTAGGTTTAGGGTTAGGTTTAGGGTTAGGTTTAGGGTTAGGTTTAGCGTTACGTTTAGCGTTATGTTTAGGGTTAGCGTTAGTGTTATGTTTAGGATTAGGGTTAGCGTTATGTTTAGGGTTAGGGTTAGTTTTACAGCACGCTTCTGTCGCCGCGCTGTTGTCGGCGCAATTCAGCGCTCATTCGTCGGAGCGCTTTAGAACTCGCGGTATTGTCACCGCGGTTTAGTCGGGCGCAGTTTTGTCGTTTGCTCTTTTGTCGGTGAACTGCTCTACAGTACAGTAATGGTATTATATTTTCTTCACTACTGGTTCGGTAGCGGAAGTGTGCACCTTCTTTGCATGCGCAGACATGCCTTAATGACGTGTGGGTGGGTGGGTGGGTGGGTGGGCGGAGCCTCGCACTGCCATTACTGGTTTGCTCAAACTGGTGCTAACCGACAGCATACCACCTCTGCTACAGTACCGTACACTAAATAAATAAATACATACATACATACATAACAGGTTTTAGTTCCACTTTGCAATTCTGGTTAAGAAACTGTTGGTTGTTCAATTTATGTGGTCACAATTTCATCATTTGAAGCTTTATTTCAATTTAGCACCCACTTCAGTCCATGCCGAATCCGAGCGGCTCTCCGTATAATAAACGCAAAAAACACAGCATGGAATCAAACAAGGTGGAATTGGTTGCCCTATGCAAAAACACATTCAACAAAGGATTACCTCCATATCATCCCAAGGTTTGGGAGAACAACTAGGTCTTCTGGAACCTTAGGGAGCCCCAACAGCGTAGCAGACACACAGATTGTGTGTTTTTTTCCCAGAGGGCAGGTGTCACTGGGAAAGACATTGCGCTGCTGTCTTTGGATCAAATCAAGAACTGCTCCTAATATTCAGAGGAAAGTTTTGAATCCAAGGAAATTGGACATCTACAGTTAGTGAAATGAAACACTACTAGAAATGGCAGAAGATGTTATTGGAGGGATCTTTCCTTGAACTTTTGGCAGAAACTAATTTAATGCTCAGTCTGATTTAAAGCTCAGATATATGTTCTATCACCACATGTCCTACCAGTCTGATGGTTTTCAATCCCCACTTTTCTTTGAATCCACAAATTCATATTTCAAACATGCTTAAATGTGTGGGCAAGCGAACATCCACAAGAGAATTGCACTCCTTAGGCAGGAGGGCAGAGAAGTATTATGAATCTGCTCTGTGGGGGGAAAAGACGACGTTGTTGGGCAGCCTAAAAGGAGAGATTAAGAATGTCTCTATTGGTGCCTTCTCAGCTTTAAATCCTATAGCAGAGCCACAAAATCTCTCTTTTTCTTTTTCTCTGAATCATTGGACCCCAGGAGGCCTTCCGGAGGCTTCCGGAGCTTTCCTGAAGCCTCTGGAGCGCGAAAAACCGGCCCTACGGGCAAGCTGGAAGCTCAGGAACAGACTTCCGGTTTGCTTGTAGGGCTGATTTTAGCCCTTCGCAGCCTTCAGGGAAGCTTCCTGAGGGCTCCTGAACACTGGGGAGGGCTAAAACCAGCCCTACGAGCAAACTGGAAGTACGTTCCTAAACTTCCGGTTTGCCCGTAGGGCCAGTTCTTCGCGCTCCGGAGACTTCAGGAAAGCTCCTGAAGCCTCCAGAGGGCAAAAAATGGCCTCAAAAGAAGGCCAAAGTCAGCTGGCCCAGCTGATAGGGCAAGTCTCACATACCCTGACAAATGGCTCCGCATGTCACCTATGGCACGCATGCCATAGGTTCGCCATCACGGAACTAGACCTTCAAGGTCCCTTCCAACTCTGTTATTCTATATTCTACCTGGGGTGGAAGGGTAGTTAAAGGAGTCCCATCTTAGTTTCTGTCTATTCTCTCACCAATTCTGTAAGTTACATTATTTACAAAAAATTCTCAAGTCGCACCCAGGTCCAGAGGCATCTAAATAGTGATTTGTGGGGAGGGGGGAATTAAGATAGTAGCATCAATTGCACAGTCTCTTCTTTACTTTTTCAAACTCCTACCCCAAGAACATAGTCCAGGTCTATCCATTCACTTCCCAATTGCTTAAACCCGTTGGATATCATTCTGCCCTATGAAATGTGTTCAAATGTTTTTAATTTAATTTTTCTTTTAAAAAAACACCTGATGTCTTGAAAAGAAAGTATGTTTTAATAGTTCTAAAGTATTGAATACTTTTATTTGATGTCTTGGTTGTGGTACAGTGGATCATGAATGGAGAGCAGCGGTGAATTCACTTTCCTTCCCTACCGGTTCACAAATGTGAGTGCACATGCCTTGTCTGCGTATGCACACCACCTTCTGCGCATGCTCAGTACTCGTGCATTACGTCGGGGCAGGTGGGCAGAGCCTCCTGCAGCCACTGCTGCCGGTTCGCCCGAACTGGAGTGAACTGGCTGAATATCACTCCTGCTAGAGAGTTAAATTGATTGGAAATGGTTTAAGATGACTTGTAAAAATTCATCGGTTTGCCTTCTATGAAGCACAAACTTATAGCATTCTTTCAAAATGCGTATAGAGAAATATTATTAATATATGCAAATTTTTATCAAGAGATATTGCTGTTTTAAGGATACCTGACAAACTCCTTGGTATTTTATTTAATTGGCATTCCACCTTATTTCCGGACAATTGGGACAATACACATAGTATTTCCTCCTCCAATTTTTCTCTATAAGAATCCTATGAATTAGGTTGGGCTGGGGGAGTAAATGGTCCAAGCCAGCCTGTGGGTAAGTTCCATTTCCTTGTTGTAACCTAAGTCCAAATATCAGCCCCCGAAGAACAATGGGGTGTCAATGGGAAGACCTACAGCAGGAGCGGAGAATGGGCTGGGAGAATGGAAGAAATTACACATGGACCAGACAAAACAGAGGTGGGGGGAAATCCTTCAAATCGTTTTGTATGCTAAGCTTTGTTCTGCTTGAAACTTATAAACTGAACTGCTGGTCCAGACATAGAGATGACATCATAATAGGATAGGGATAGCTGATAAATTTCAGGAATGCTCCAGACTGTGAAAGGATTTGGGTACCCTTGGGAGATAGGTCTGTGTGCTGGAATTCACTATTACACAATGGAAAGCTATGTCTTAAAGGAAAGCTGATAATGCATTTAAATGGAAAGTTAATGAAATGGGGAAGAGGGAGAACGAATCGACTGATGGAGCGTGCTATGATAAAAAGTGAAGGAAGAACCATGAAGAAAATGGAATAGATGTAAAAACACGCAGGGATAAAACAAATGCTGAAGTTGGTTTCAGGCTCAAGTCCTATGGAAACAGTGCCGAATTTAATTGGAAACAACAGTACTACAAATTGTAGGAGCACTCATTCACGGAACAATGTTAAGAAAAATTAGGAATATTTCTTGGGGTAGATTTTCTGGAGACTACTGAGTTTGGGTCTTAAATCAATAAAAATAACTTTTTTTATAAAAAAAGAGTCAGATTAAACAGAACAGGTAGCCTTCAACTTACATCAACTGAGCCCATAATTTCTGTTGCTAAGGGAGACATTTGTTAAGTGTGTTTTGTCACATTTTATGATCTTTCTTGCCACAACTGTTAAATGAATCACTGTAGTTGTTAAGTGAGTAACCCGGTTGTTAAGTGAATCTGGCTTCCCCATTGACTTCAGGCCACAGCAACCGTCATAAATGAGAGTCAGTTGCCAAGCATCTGAATTTTGATCACATCACCATGGGGATGCCTTTTGTCCTGAGTGTGAAAAACAGTCATAAGTCACTTTTTTCAGCGTCGCAACTTTGTTCCCAAATATGTTTTATTTTCATTTTCATTTCATACAGTCACATATATACTGTGCATGACCGGGGCCATATAACATTGAACAATAAACACAGCCATCCTTGTCAAAAATACTCCCCAAAATACAAACCCAATATACCACTTCAACCCTCCATACACCCTTTCTTTCACCCCCCTCCAACTTTCCTTTCTCCCCTCCAACATTCCCCTCTCCTACTTCCCCTCCCCCTCTATCACTCCTTTCTCCCAATACACTCCCTCCCTTCCATCTCACCCTCCTTCCGATCCTCTCTCCCACCCTCTCTACCCCTCTTTCTTCTTTCCCTCTGCTCCTCCCTTCGGTGTATTTCTACTATCTATCAATATATTCAGCTTCTTATTTTTACACTAGAATTAAAAAGGCAACAGTATACAAGTGCAATCATGTTACTTTAAAATCTGGCACATACTATATTTCCCCCCTCCCCCCTCCCCCCTATGACCCCCCCTCCCTCCCCCCCCTTTGAAGTCACTAAATGAACTGTTGTAAGTCGAGGACTACCTATATGTTATTTTAAGAATGAACTCAAATGTTGCATTATTATTATTTGTTAATTTTTTTATTTGCTGCCTATCCCTTTGTGGCGCCACTCTAGGCAGCTTACAATAAAAAGGGAGAGATGAAAAGAGTGTGAACAGAAAAACAGAGAGTGCTCAACTTATAACCATTTATCTTGTGATCATTACAACGGCACTGAAAAAGTGATTTATGACTGTTTTTCATATGCACCACTGCAGCATTCCCATGATTGCACGATCAAAATTTGGATGCTTGACAACTGGCATATATTTATGACATGGTGATGATATGCGATCACCATCTGTAACCTTCTCAGCTGGCTTCTGAGCAGCCAAGTCAATGGGACAGCCAGGTTGACTTAACTACCACGTGATTCATTTAACAACTGCAGTGACTCACTTAACAACTGGGGCAAAGGTTGTAAAATGGGACACAACTCACTTAACAACTGTCTTGCTTAGCAATGGAAATTATGGGTTGTGATTGTGAAGTCGAGGATTACCTGTAAGATAATAGAACAAAACAGTGAAACGATGAAAAAGATGAAACAGTGAAAGAGATTGCAAGTCTGGATCCTATATTGAAGATTCCTTCTGCGATGTTGAAGCTAGACCAGTGTTTCTCAACCTTAGCAACTTGAAGATGTCTGGACTTCAACTCCCAGAATTCCCCAGCCAGCAAATGCTGGCTGGGGAATTCTGGGAGTTGAAGTCCAGACATCTTCAAGTTGCCAAGGTTGAGAAACACTGAGCTAGACATTATGAAAAAGCTTACGTTCTACAAATGTTAGGTCCTCTAACTAAACACAAAGAATGATACAAAAACACACAACAGCAAAAAAAAAAACCCAACAACAAAGGAACAAACATGGCAGAGAGAACAAACCTAGACAGAACAAAGAAAAATAAGGAAAAGGGGTGTCAATCATCCTCACCAAACACCTTCAGGGCTCTTTGAAATACTAGCAGAGTGGAGGCTGTTCAAAACTTAGGGGGAAACCTCATACTTACATCTAAATGGACTATGGTAATGCACTCTATATCCAGGGGTGTCAAACTCACAGCTCATAGGCGGGATGCGGCCAACCCCGTTTCAGCGAAGCGGGAGAAAGTTGCAATACATCACGATGTTGCACCGCAAGTTTGACACCCATTATAGCCTTTCCTCATAGCAATATCCCATTTCACTCTCTCTCTCCCTTCCTCCCTGTCTGTCATCTGTCTAATCTTTCTATCATCTATTATCTATCTCTAATCAATCTTCTATCATCTACCTATCTTCATTGATCTCTTTCTGCCACGATCCAGTGGTATTGTCCCCAGCAAGGCTTAAGTTGGCTTTAGCTGTACCACAGTGGTGGGTTTCAAAAAATTTTCGAACCTACTCTGTGGGTGTGGCCTCCTTTGTGGGAGTGGCTTGCCAGCCATGTGACCTGGTGGGAGTGGCTTGCTGGCCATGTGTTCTCTCTCTCTCTCTCTCTCTTTCCTTCCTTTTGTCTCTGTCCCTTTTTCCTTTTTTTCTTTCATCTCTCACTTTTTCTTCCTTTTTTTCTTTCTTCCTTTCTTTCTCTTTCTCTCTATGTGAGTCTGTGTGTGGGGGGGGGGGTTCAAAAATTTTTGGAACCTCTTCTGTAGGTGTGGCCTGCTTTCCGGGACCACTGGTGGAACCTCTTCTAACCGGTTCGGTAGATTTGACGAACCGGTTCTACCAAACTGGTGCGAACTGGTAGGAACCCACCTCTGCTGTACCAGTATTAGAACGGTATTTTTCACTTATTCTGACACTCTCCAAGTGGTGCACTCACACATTACTTTGTGTAATCGCACCAATAACGTGGTTTCATATTGATTCAAAGGAAGGTAAATGGCCTTTCATCGCAGCAGCAGAAGAGAATAGTGAATTGAAGACCTTCCAGAAACTTCAGCTAGTGGGTATAGCCACCTATAGTATAACACAGGCCATTTTAAGTCCTCAGTGGCCCTTCTAATTAGCCTCTTCCCAAGATCAGTCAAGGTTGTTGGCAAACAGTGTTCCGGGTGGGATATGTACCCCCCTCACTTCTGGAATGTTCTTCTAAGAAGCAAGTAGTTGACTCCATTTCCAGCTGCTCTTCTGATAAATCAACTCTTAGGTTGGTTCTTGGTAGTTACTTTAGAATTAAGTAATATACGATGAATGTTTTAGTGTTATATTTTGCTTGAACAGTTGCAATTTAAAGCAGTTTGCATGTAACTTTGTAGGTGTTATTTTATTCCATTGGTTTGAAAAGCAGCTATGAAATGGATTAAATAATATATAAATAATTTAAAGCATTCCCATCTTCCATGGTGACTCAAAGCTACTCCTTCGATACGCTGTCTAACTTTACTCTCCATTTACTCAATTGCTCATTAAAAAGCCTGGATGGGAACGAAAATCAAAAGGTGGGTAGCCCTAACAAATCTTCTGATCTTTACAAAGTTTTCCTGAATCCCAAAAATATAGACAGTGAATGGTTGTTTGAAAATAGTGGCTGCTTTATGAAACTACAGTTGAAGCATAGGAAGTGCCATAAACATTGCTTTAACCTATAATCTGATTTCTTTGGTTTGGGTTTAGTTCAATAAATGAACTCAACCACTGTGGCTGGTAAAGCATAGTAGTTTATTCAACAAATCTCATTTAAAACAAACCACGGGTTAATGCTGGTGCATGCCATCTTTGAGAAATGCCTTTCCTTTAACAAACTTTTTAGCAATCAGCAATGGATAAAAAACATTCTTCAGAGACCAAATACCACTATCCTGTTATGCAAGTTTTGTTACATACCTTGTCATTCTGGTCCAACAAGGCCCAGAGTCGCCTCGGGGCGAATTGAGCGGCAAAAAAAATTAATAATAAAATAATAAGAAGTTCTAAAATCTTATGCGTGATTCCAAAAACCTCTGGGAGTACTACTTACTCAATTTTCTCCACTTTTCCATAGCACGTGTTTTAATGACAAATGCCCTTGCTTTCTTAATGTTATAGAAGTGGGGTTTCGTTGAGCAAAGTTTTTTTTGCTGGTTTTAAAAGTCTGTTTTTAATTTCATGTCACATTCAGCTTTTTCTCAGTTTGGATTTGAGAATGACAAATAATGAAAATCTATTTCCAGTAGGTTTTTATTCTACTGTACCAAACATGAAAGGAATATACAGATGTTCTGTACCGCAAAGATAACATCTAAAATACTTTTAAAAAACAGTCCTTGTTTACAAAAACCTCTAATATTAGAATATAAGACCATTGCTCTGGTCGTTCCCAAGGAGGAAAACTGCAGGAACTGATAAAAATATAGCTGGGGCTGGGGGTTAGCCCTTCTCTCCTGCATGCAGCTGAAGGCCCAGGCTAAATTCTATGGAAGTCGTGGGTTTTAAAAAAATATCAAGGTGGCCATCACCATTCATGGACTTTTTTTTATATTGCTATATATAAAAGGCAAGTGAGGAACCGATCACTTCTGTAGTCCCCACTTTTTTGACTATTTTAACACAACCAGGTCAGGGACCCCCATATACAGGTAGTCCTCAACTTACAATAGTTCATTTAGTGACCATCAAGGTACAGCGGCACTGAAAATAGTGACTTATGACCATTTTTTAAAACTTATGACCATTGCAGCATCCTCATGGCTACACAATTCACATTTGGATGCTTGACAGCAGACTCACATTTATGACGATTGCCGGGGATCATGTGATCTCCTTTTGTGACCCTCTGACAAGTCAACGGGGAAACCAGATTCACTTAACAACTGTGTTACAAACTGAAGAACTGCGGAGATTCACTTAACAACCTTGGCGAGAAAGGGTCACCAAATAGGGCAAAACTCACTTCACAAATTTCTCACTTAATATAAATGTTGGGCTCAATTGTGGTTGTAAGTTGAGGACTATCTGTAAAATGTGCAAGTTTTTTTTTTAAAAAAAATATTTTTTGAGCAAACCATTCCAGAATGGAAGAGAACGGCTATTCCAGCAAGAGAGGTCAACTGAAGAACACCTGGTGGGTGCCATCTGATCCTTACAGGAGGGTGGGTCTCCCGAAAATGTCAAATTAAAGTAAGCCCAATTGTATCCCTAACAATGGGACTTAGCAAGCTGATTCGTTTGTTTGTGTGGTGTGGTGTGTGTGTGTGTGTGTGTGTGTGTGTGTGTGTGTGTTTTGGTCTGTGGTTCTTTGTTTTTAAGCGATTATATGTCTGCTGGTGCAAAACCTGGACAAGCCTCTGTGTGTGTGGTGTGTGTGTGTGTGTTATTTCAATTATGCCTGCAGCCAGAAGTAGCTGGCATCTGGAAGAGAAAGGAGGGGGGGAAGAGACTTTCTACCCACCCCCCCAGCGACTGAAACAACAGCCCAACTAAAAATAGCCCTTGTTTTCTGTCCTGCCGCTCCTTGCAACTCGGTTAGTCATCGCCGATCCCTAAAATAAAAGTTGGGTCCGCAGCCTCTCCTGGTAGCCCGTGTAAACAAACTGGGGAGAAACGGGGGGGGGAGCAGAAGGGAGTCCCCCCTCAGCTTGGCGACGGCAGCCGCCAGCCGAGCCAGGGCCGAGGATGGTGGGGGTCCGGCGAGCAGGCAAGAACATCTGGCGGTGGGGCCAGCGGCGCGCCGCAGCGAGGCGGCCAAGGTTACTTGGCTGCCGTTCTTTACGAACTCCCTCGGCCTTGGAGGCCGGCCACGGTCGCCCCGGCAACGGCATTAAACAGGAGGCAACAGACCGGGGATCCCGTCATTTCGGCGCAGAAGAAGGCAGAAAAGAAAGCATTCAGGGCAGACAGGAAAGGAGGGAGCCGCTTCTGGTCCCCGCGACGCAACCCAGCCAAACCGAGCAGCCGCCCCCCCCCCCGGCTTTAGGGAGGGAGGGAGGGAGGGAGGTGGTGGAAGGGGACGGGGGGGCTTTGCAGCCACGGCGAACGGGTTCTTCTGCTGGGGTTACCCGGCTGGCGTCGAGCTGAGTGTCTTCCTGCAGCACCCTCGTGGGGGGACGCGAGGGTCAGTTCGTGTCCCCGTGAGGGAAGGCGCGTGCTTCCAAAGATGGGGCCTTTCCTTTCCCACGCCAAAAGAAGCCAACTTCCGAGGCGCTCTCGGAGGAGGGTGGATTTAGAAGGGGCAAAAAGGCTGGGGGAGGGCGGGGGCGCGTGCTGGTGCGAGCCTGGTCTCAAAACGAGGGAGGGAGGGGGAATAGGGTGGGCTCAGCAGACTGGACGGCACGCTCGTTGGAAGCCACCCTCGTGGGATTTGCATCCCGAGAGGGGAACCGAGGGGGGCGCGCTCGCGCTTAGACTTATGAGCGAGCGTGGGCACGTCCGCAGAGGGATCTGCGCGGCCACCTTAGGGCTTCCGAAGCCTGCATTTTTAGATGCGTGGAGCCCCTTCGCACAAGTGGGTCACGACGGGCGCCAGTTCTACGCATTGAACACCGTGAAGCGGTATATAAATTCACCCATCTCCCCGTTTGTAATTCAAGAGCATCTTTTTGCGGGTAGCTCAGTTTTGTGTTGGCGAAACTGGAGAGAATGGCAATGGTGTGTGTGTGTGTGGATAGATAGATAGATAGATAGATAGATAGATAGATAGATAGATAGATAGATAGATAGATAGATAGATAGATAGATAGATAGATAGATAGATAGATAGATAGATAGAGTAGGTAGATTAGATAGATAGATGATAGATAGAGTAGGTAGATTAGATATAGATAGATAGATAGATAGATAGATAGATAGATAGATAGATAGATAGATAGATAGATAGAGTAGGTAGATTAGATAGATAGATAGATAGATGATAGATAGATAGATAGAGTAGGTAGATTAGATAGATAGATAGATAGATAGATAGATAGATAGATAGATAGATAGATAGATAGATAGATAGATAGATAGATAGATAGATAGATGATAGATAGATAGATAGATAGGAGTCCGCAGCTCTGGAGTGGTAAATGGTGGGAACTGTGCTGTCCTTGGCAGTGCAGGTGGTGCATGAAAGCGGGTATAATCGTTTCTGCACAGGAAAAGGACCGACAAGGAAGGGTGTGACTCGGTGTGCATTTCGATTCTTCACAGCCGGCACATACGTTTTTTGGACCTCCGGACTTACATCTGCTGACTAATCTGCCGACAATCGGCGTGCACGGTCAACAACTCATATTCTCTATTGCAACTAAGTTCGATTGCTTTCCTATTCTCTTTACAAATAGCCCTAATCAATGAATTGCCATTTTGCTGCTCGGGGAGTGTCAAACGCGTCGGGGTCTCATAAGTCACCAACTGGTTCCTTTACCTGGGAAATGTAGCGCAGGCTGCAGTGTTGCAAAACGGAGCGGGAAGTTAGTTGCTCCAAAAGTCACCAAAAACTAAACGCACAGCTAGCGTTAATCACTACTTAAAATTCTTGCTCACCTTTTACCAGATCCCCGCCTACCCACAATGAAACCTTTTCACACTTCAGCGAAGCCCGAGCAAAAGAATTCGGAAAGGCCGAAGTCACTTCGCCAGGCACATGCTGGGACAAGCTGCGTAAGAAGTGGGTGGAAAAAACGGTCGGGAAATAGAAATGCTATTAGTAGTAGCGCATCGCAAGAGGGATTCCCCACCCCCACCGCCAGGAAGGTGCATGGAAAGCTCACAGAACTACAATTCCCAGCAACTCTCGCCAAAGCTTTCTACAGCTGCCACAAAATTAGGGCCTCAGTTAAACCTGAGACCTGAACTACCGGGATTGGGGGGGGGGGGGTTAACAGAAGCGGTTTGGAAATAAGCTAGAGATGGAACTATTAATTTTTATTATTTTATGGCACGCAGTTTAGTACTGTAGTTGTACTGCTGCCCATTGTGCTATGCACAGAACCTAATGGCGATGGCGCCTACTGTAGTTGGTTTTAACCACAGTTGCCCACAGTTAATGCCCATTTAACTATTAGTAGCAAAGAATCCGGAATGTTTGGTGGCGTGGAAACAGGGCACTCGGGTCACGAGTGGCAGCGATGAGGATTACATCCCAGAACACAGCGCAAGCTTTTGCATTTCAAAGAAACTTATTCCAAGGAACCGCGATAGGACCCCATTTTTTTCCAACGCTGCACGCGCGGGGAAAAGCACGGGCGCTTCCTCTTCTCAACTGTAGGGGCGCTAAACTGCACAACAGCGGGCGCACGTGGCTGCCGTCGCAAGTTCAGCGCCGTGGCTACTTTTTCTCCGTCAGCCGGAACTTTTGGCAAGGAAACGTCGCCCCCGCTACGATTTCTATTCCGTTCGGTCAACTGCAAAACCGATGCCCGAGGCGGCGTCTTTTTTTCCGCAGAGCAGAATCTGACTTCCCTTTTCGTTGCTTTGTCTTGCCTTCTTTTTCCTCCCCCACCGCAAGGAAGAAGAAGGAGCTTCTGTTTGCAACTCGAAGCGTCGTGGAATTGATTTTTTTTCCCCGCCCAGTTCTTTCTTTGCCAAAGGAAAGGGACTGTGACCCTCCTTTTGGCAATTGGGGAGGGGGGGCGAGAAAAAAAGTTTGGTGGTATGGTAGATAGCGTTTGCCTTGGGAGACACGCTAAACAGAAAATAGGGAGGGGGGAAATGTCATTAACAGCGACTGTAGCCTCTACTGTTTCATACAGAGGGAGGGAGGGTGGATAGCGTCTTTACAGCGGGAGGAGCTGCAACTTTAAAACTCCGACCTCCCGGCACTGTTTTCGAAAGCCGCTCAACGTTGTTGACAGATTTACAGAATAAGAATAATGTCAATACAACCAATGGGTCGGGATCCTTCCAGGTTTCTCAGTACTTGTACAAGAAACTTGCTGTCGCTTGCCAATCGGCGCTCTTTTCCAAATTTCCAGAGAAGTCGACTTAAAAAAAAAAGTCCCCATGATTTCAGCATGCCTAGGCTCCCAAATCCTCCTCACATCCCTCCCGCATTTAACTGCAGGGTTACTAAACCTCCCTAAGGGAGTCCCCCGTGCCTCTCTGCTCACGTCATTCTCAACCCCCCACCCCACTCCCTTTGCGGCTCCTAAAGGCTCTCGAAGAGCCAAATCGGCTTCTTCGGCAGAAGCCGGGCTGCTTAAGGCTGGGGCCTTCCCGCTCAGCTTCCAAGCTACCCCCGCTCCGCCGCTGGGCTCCTTTGCAAAAGCAGCCAAGAGTCGCTCGCGGGAGCTGTGACGTCATGGGGCTCTGGGCGGGGAGAGGGGCTGGGAGGGGGAAGGAGGGTGTTTTCCAGCTTTAAAAAGGCAACCAGCGCTGGGCTGCCCTGCGTCAGAGAAAGCCTGGACGAGATTCTGCAAACTTCCCTGAGCAAATTAAAAGCCCCCCCGGTGTCGAATTAAGGCGGCCGCAGAGAAGGAGCGAGGCGCGCGCTCCGACTTTAAACTTCCTCCGAGTTCAGCGGGCGGGCGGGCGCGCGCGCTCTTCCCTTCTCCCGGGAGCCGGAGCCCTCGCGCGCTCGCCTTGCAACCCCCTCCCTCGCGCGCCGCCTCTCCTCCTCCCCTCCCGGGCCGGTTTCGGGACGCCTCCCGGAGGGGGGCCAGCGCCTCTTTAAAACTTCATTCCGAAAAAAAAGTCCTCCAATAAGCAACGGCCGCCGTCGCCTGGCATTTCCCAAAGGCTGCTCTTGACGGGGTAGCGCCAACCTCAACTCTGCCCTTTCTGTCCGGAGAGGCGCCGGGTGGCATAAGCGGGGACGTTTGGACCGAGAAAGACACCGCGAGAGGCCACCACCTCTACCTCTTCTGCCTTCCCCCGCCTGCGCCTTGGGCGAAAGGCGGATGCCCGGCGGTGATCCTGTTCAATCCGAGCCGCTTCGCGCCTCCAGAGCCAGCCGACGGGGTGAAAGAGAAACTCGGGCTCTCCTTCCAGCCGCGCCGCACCGCACGCAGAATGAAATCGGCCGAGGAAGGTAAAAGCAAAACAAAAAAAAAGTCGCGCTCTGCCGCCTGAGCCGGCGCTGCTTTGCTCCCTCCGGCCGGCCGGTCTCCCTCGTCTTTTTGACGGACTTTGCTCGCCCTGCTTCTGAGCTCAGGCTGAGGACAGCCGGCCCGGGGGAGGGTGGGGGGGGGGAACCCGGGAGGGACTGGGCGGCCGGGTCGTGGCGCTGGCAGCAGTGCTGGGGAGGAGGGAAGCGGTGTTTCCCCCCCTGGTGTTTCCCCCAAGCCGCCCCGAGGTTCGCCTGCTGCGACGTCTTGCCAATAGGTGTCTCCGCCTCCCCGCTCCTCGATGAGTACCTCGGGGTCCTTTAGGGTGGGCGAAATTGCCCTCGGTTGGGTGAGACGCGGGGTGGTGGCTTTGGATGCGCGACCGAAACCAGCGAAAAACCCGTCGGGAAGCAGAGCGGCACCTTTGGGGAAACCAAAGGAATCTCAGGAGCCAGTGGGAGTTTTCGGTGTGCAGCTGCCTGCCTGCCCCGGTCCTCGTACGCGTCAATGCCTTGCAGAGTTACTAACAGTGTGCAGGATTCATTCCAGCCCATCCAATTACTTGTAACCACTAAATGCTAACATTCTATAGCGCAGGCTGGGTTATGATGAAATGCCTTTTTTTTAAAAAGCTTTGATAGAGCACACCCTATAATTTAAACCGCTTGTAATGTTTACCAAAAAAAAAAAAGTTCTCTTTTAGAGTCAAGGAACAGTCGGAAACCTCAAAAATGGCACCGGTGCCACCCACCCTCTCACATACTGTCTGCTTTATTGGTTGGGTTATCTTTAAAAATCCGCTTTTGTTTACTAACCTGTGTTTCAGCCATTCTGATTGTAAAGCTTTTCTGGTGTGACAGCTTACGAAAATGGTTTTTATTATTGTCATTAGCAGTTGCACAGAAGCAAACCTCTTTCTAGGTTTTATTAAAGCCATTCAGATGTAAGTGGTCTGGAAACAAAAACACCTCTGTCTATAAACAAGATAGATTGGAATAAATTGATTTAAGCAGATGGGCAGCCCGATCATATTCAGCCTGATAACACTGGGCACACACTATAACATTGATACTATCTCCTTGGAGGTAGTATCAATGTAAAAACTACTATCTAGTTTTTATTAGAATGTTGAATTCAATAGAAGTATAAAAATTGAAGAAAAGCAAAAAGAGAAGACAGGAAAAAAGGAAAAAAGAACGGGAATTAAAATTATGACTTCTTCTCTTTTTTCTATCAAGTAATGCATTTTGATATCACCTCAATTTGCTGTGAACAGCTATCCTTTCATACTATAAGTTGAAAAATTCAGTTTCCCTTCCTGTAGTATAGAAAATGTATAATAATCATTATATAACAACATTTTGCATTCTTGATAAGCAAAACCAGAATGCTTTACTCCATTACCAGAATTAGTACTAGTTACTGAGACATATGAAAAAGTTTTAATGTCCATCTATCCAAAAGCTTTGTGTTGCTTACAATAAGTACAGTGTGTGGAACAAGACAGGCCTGAGGTCAGATCCATCTTTTCTAATGATCTTAAGAGGTACGGAAAAGCCATATCTTCATTGTTCAGAGAATACTTCTATTTGGAAAAAATAAATGCTTTGGCCTCTGGATGAGAAAATGGATTATAAATTACATAAATGTGAGTTACTTTAGAAATGACTTAAAACATCCGTATGCTCACTGTAAAAAGTCATGAAATCCCTTCCTTGTGGATTTCCCAGATAAAACATTGTACTCCAGACATTGCTAAGAAGGCAAGCCAAAATTCCACAAATAATGTGATCCTACGCATATTTAGTAGGGAGAACTTTTGAACCCACTTAAAGTCACTCCTGAAATGTTGAGGTTTTTTTTTTAAAGCTTGACATGGTAGTATCCCATGTGGCTTGAGCATGTCGTGTGCATGAAGGACCTTCATACCAGGGCTTCCTTTCAGCCAGATTAAAGTCCCTTCAAATGTCTTCACAGCCTAATACTTATTTTAAAAGATTTCTTGTGGGGAAAGGCAGATACTATCCAGAATATGGAGATGCAGTCCTGAAATCCAAGATAACATGTCGGGTTTCACTGCTAGTCTTTTTTGATCAAAGTGTTGATAGACAGCATTACAGGTACTCTGTTTCTTGCACCAGTATTTTTACTATCTGGATTGTTTCCTCCATAATTATATTTATTTATGCAGAAGCCCACGGTTATCCATTGGGTTTGATTACTGATTGTGCTCTGAATCAGAAAATGTTCAAAGGCCTCCATTTGAACCAATTCATGCCTTTATGCACACCATTGCAGAACATTCTTGTTGCTATCTGTCTTTTTGGGGCTGGAGAAACAGCATCGTCTGACTTCAGCCACTGCCCATCTTGATGACTGTGGACATTGGTGTCAGGCAATCTTAACTGAAAACATCACGGAACTTAAACAAAATGAGGGACTTCCTCAAAAGGAGCAATCAAACCTGAAGGTCCTCTGCGCAATGTGGGCCTCTGGGAGGAAGAACAGATATTTAGGTACTAAAGTCCAAGTGGTTCAGAGACATTTGTGGATGAAGATACGTGGATAGGCCTAAGTTCTTGGAAACTGACTCCTAAGTGCTTGGAAACAACGAGGCTTTCTGTCATATTTTGGGTTAATAATAGAAACCAAAGCAGGAGTTAATGAGGCTGCCCTGTTTTCCTTTAGAGAAGGTTCATGCCATTTTCAGGCTTTTTGAAATGATAGCTTAAAGAATTTTACAGGTCCGTGTAGCTCTTCTATTCTTTCTTGCTCACAAACATGCACTTACCGGTAGATCAGAAGATTGCATATAAAATATTTCAGTTTTGATTTTATTTCATTTGGGCCTGATCCCATCTGATGAAATTGCCACTTCTGCGTGGCTTCCAGACGTTTCTCTGTGGCTTCCATGGGTCAGTCCATCCTGTGTGGCCAGTTACCTGCGGTTACATGAGAAGCCTTTCTTAGAAGCCAAATATTCCAAGATCAGGTCTTTTCTGCTGTAACAAATCTAGTTACTTATGCTACTATGTGTTTTATCTAGCATTGACTGATTTCTTTTAGGTGCCACATTAGAATTTTTTAGATTGCCCAAACTTTTAGATATGCCTCTTTGTGGGATTCCTGTTTCATTTAGCTAATCATTGGTATAGTTTTACATTACCTATTGTTTTATCTGTTTCATTATATTTTATGATAGGCATCGTGTATCTGGATTCAAAATTGGGACATAGGTCTGAAAATGTCATTAATTGATTTACTACTATGTGCAGCTAGAAATTAATGTTTTCCACATTACAAAAGCCTGCTATCTCTGCAAAACCACACAATCTTCTTTAGAGTTGACATAGAAAATTGTCAGAAGATAAAGACAGACAGAGAAAATTTTTCACCTTGACTCAAGGAGGCTTGCAGTGTTGAAATGTGGGACGCGTTAAGGCAAATCTCAAAAAGGACTAGCAGAAGGAGGGGGGGGACTGCATATACAGTCAATTAACTACTTTTTAACAAGCTAGACAGTTGTGTGTAATATGTATTATATGTTTTTGACATTCCGTGGACAGTTTTCATTGTGGGTGATCATAATAGCAGAAAGAATGCTACTATAATTAAGCCTTACTAAGGTTCTGAACTTGAGGGGGAAATTAAAAACAGATAAAAGTACGACATTACACATATGCTTGAAATGATTTATGGTTTATGTGTAATGGGCACCACATTTCCAGTTATTTAGTGGACTTTTTAACCACTGGTTTATCTTCCTAAACTTTAAAGCGAGCAATCCAATGAATTATCTATTATGGAAAAGCCCAAATGAGCCCAAAGCAGTTCTGAGCAACTTTGATGAACTGTGGGAGACATTATATATATAAAATATCTTTTCTGCCAAACTTTTAAATTATATTTGTACTTTGTTATTTAGGTCTAAACAAAAGAAAAAGAAAGTAAAGTTCATTGAGCCAGAATGTTCATAACTGGTAAAATATTCCCAGCTAAAAGCTGTCCACAAAATTTCTAAGCATGAGGTTTTATAGTATTTGCCTAGAGTCCTCCAATCAGCTTTCTACACTCTCAGCATTTTGAGAAAGTTTTGCCAGGTTTGTTTTTACACTGAGTATTGATGACATACTAAAAAATATTTGGTAGAATCTTATACTAATAAGATGGCTGGTGAGTAAGGTACTACCAGATTTTAACTTATGCACCGTGACAAATTCCTTGTGCATTCAATCATACTTGGCCAATAAACCTATTCTCTACTCTACTCTGCTCTGCTCTACTCTACTCTACTCTACTCTGTTCTGAAATGACTTAAAATTATCAACTACCTTTATAGCTCCATACCCATTACTAGAATTTTCCAGTTGATATATATTTATTTGGCAGGCATTCTTATTCCACTTTTTTATCCAAGAACTGAAGGCAACTTGCATGGGGGTCTTCCTCTATTTTATCCCCATAACAAATATGAAGGTGGTTGGATTTAATTTTGGCCTAGTCCAATAGTAACTCGCTACACTGGCTCAATTTCCCTCAAAAAACCAACTTGTGAATCACCAGTCTGATTCATTTACATCTGACCAGGCTATTCCCAGGTGTCCAATCATGAGCTTGTGAGCATACTGGATTTCCCCCCCCCCCCCCAGTGTGTTTTGGAATGCAGAACTTTATATGTATGCATGTGAACAAGAGCCGGCTAAAATATATCTATTAAAATATTAGGCAAATAAGTCTGTCAACACAACACATGCAACATCTCATTTCTCAGCATCTTTTTCCTTCAGGACACACACACACACACACACACACACACACACACCCTTCCAGTAATCAGTATAGTACTGTTGCAGTTTATGTTAATTTTCAACTATTGTGTCACAACTGGTATTTTACTACCAGTTCCCATTGCGTTGTAAAAGGATGTCACAGGAAATGAGAGTATGCACTAAGCAACACTTCATAATTCTTCCTATATTCACTGGTCTCAAAATTCTTCCAGCTTTGAGGGCCAGTTGTCAATTGGCGTTCTATGGCACATTGCTTCCTCCCTCCATGGATACATTCATCAAGTATATATTCCAAAGTCAAAAATTCATTTTTCTCCTTATCCTATATAGAAAATCTAACAATGGTCTCCAAGCCAGAAGAAATTTAGTAAAACTATTGTCTCTAATCAAAGCAGTCAGTTTTGCCATCTCAGCTAGCTCCTTCACTTTCAAAACCCATTCTTCCATTGTGGGTATATGCTCCTCTTTCCATCTTTGTGTGTATAATATCCTTGCAGCTAATGTCATGTATAAAAACAAGTGTCACGTATTTTCTTTCCACTTTTTTATCCACCATCCCTAAAAGAAAAGCTTCAAGTATCAGTTTTTACACCCATTTTCAAAATTGGATACATATCTGATTCCAAAAATTCTAGGCCTCTTAACGTATTCACCAAAGATAAAAAGTACCTTTGGATTAATTTACACCACTCTTCAGTGGAACTTCCAGGATATATTGCAAATGAACAAACAAACAAACAAATATCGACTCCCCAAGATAAATTATACACAGCGTTGCTAGTACATTACTAAACATGGGATAATAAAGAACTCTTGCTCGATACCAAAATGATTCAACAATGTGGCACCAGACATCTTTCTCTTAGGAAGCATTCTAGAAATAAACATCACACACTCTACACAGGTAGTCCTTGACATACAACTATTTGTTTAGTGAGCGTTCAGAATTATAACAGCACTGAAAAAAATGACTTAGGACCATTTTTCACACGATCATTGCAACACCCCCATGATCACGTGATCAAAATTCAAACAGTTGGCAAGTGGCTCATTTATGAGTTGCAGTGTCACAAAGTCATGGGATCACTTCTTGCAACCTTCTGACAAACAAAAGTCAATGTGGAAGCCGCAATCACTTGACTGCTGTGTTACTGACAACAACTGCAGTGATTCACTTAACAGCTACGACAATAAAGATGGTAAAATGGAGTAACAACTGTCTTGCTCAGCAACAGAAATTTTGGGCTCAATTGTGGTTGTGAATCAAGGACTACCTGAAGTTGTCACTCAGTTTACTTTGGATTCTAGAAGCACAGATTAGCTCAACAAAGATTACTTCAATGATGGGCAAGTTGAAATAGGAATACAGTAGAACGTTCTGCTGTTTTTCTAAACTTTCTGGAAGGGGTTCACGTTCTGGGCCAAGAGGGGGGAAATTATTTAAAGCATGTATTGTAATGTATTGCAATTATGCCAATTAATTAAATAGAAATGTAATTACATTTAAATAAAGTTTAATTTATTAATCCTTCCTACTTGTTTCCAGCTTGCGGCACACTTTTTAATGTTCTTTAAAAAATATTCCTATCCCAATTCCACATTGTTTTAAAGATAGACATTGCACATACTGATCAAAAGCTGGGGTAGTTCTTTTAGTACTGACGACTACAGTGCTAATTTGGGGGTTTATTGCTACATATAGCCAAGTTCCTCTTAGTGTCTAGGAACTGGAGACGGTAGATTTTTGTCATAGAAATCTGATCAATTTAGTCTCACTTGGCAATTTTTAATTGTATATTATTCTGATTGCATGTCACTCTCTACTCTTCATTCTAGTTTTTACTATCATATCATTTATGCTTAAGTGATTTATGAATTAGGTCTATCCATGTCCAGTGTTGAGTTTCAAAAAATGTTCTTTAGTAATCTTGTTGATTCATCCAACCAGATTATAAATAAGAAGTTTTATTAAGTATTGTAGTGTGCTCCCAGAATTTGAGGGAAATCTCCCATTAATGTCACATAGGACTTTTCAGTCTGAGCTCATGGCTGTGGCTGACATTAAATTAATATATAATGAACATCTTTTGTCTTCAACAGTTTTTGTTTGTTTACTTCTAGATGGATTGTGGCCTATAGTGTCAGATTTACACTTGTATATACAAATTATTTTATTTTTTGTATGTATTTCACTTAAGGGAGCAGAAGAATGAAGTAATAGAAATAACAATTCCCTATCTATTATATGGGTTCATTTGTAAACATTTTTATCAATTCAAAAATATGAGACCAGAAATAGGCAATCTGCAACCCCAAATGTTTGCAAAACCTAAGTTCGTTCTTGAATTCTTTTGCTCTTGTTTGTACCATAGCTATGATGAATCTTGATGAACCCATAAAGCTTCCTGAGTCCTTTTGGAAGAAAGCAGATTATTTTCCAGTTCAGCTGCTTCTCCAACCATGAATAAAATTGTGTACTGGTGGTGCACAGGGATCCTCAGAGTTCCCACTTCTGGAATGAAGTCACCATCTTTTGTCCATAATTTTTGATTGCCTTACAGTATGGCATTGGCTTCGTTTCAAAACCACGGCAGAATAGTTAAGATAGTGGAACACTGTCTGGAGAACACCATTTTTCTGCTCTCTCATTGGCCAGCTAGAGGCAGCACTGATCTACTCATGAGAAGCAATCACGAGGTAGTTTGTAGGAGAATGAGGAAGACGCTGGGAGGGATGAGAATGTGTAAGGCAGTATAGCATTTTTAAATGGAAATTGGGAGGAGAATGAGAATAATGGCCTTTCACGGAAAAATGATATTTTCCTGATGATGGACTTTTCAGGTCTCAGACTGGAAATGGGATTCCCATAGTCTACAGAGGAATACAATTTCCATCATTAAAAAAAGTTTCTTTGAAATATAGCCTTAGTGATCTGGGAGCCCCGCAGCCCTAGCTTCTGGGATGGTGAGGTCATTTGCATGTGGCAGACTTTAAAACTATTTTGGCAAACACAAAAGCATGATGTCTCCCAACACAGAATTAAAATCTTTGTCTGTTACAAACTTTATTTTTAATTACATCAAAACACTGAAATGACTGCTTCTAGTTAAAAACACATGAAAATACATCCCAAAACCATTTACTAAGCCCTGTTCTACTAGACAACTTAGTTTTGTGGAACAATTTGTGCATATCAAAGAGTGTGTGTGTGTGTGTGTGTAAGAAAGAGACAGACAGAAAAAAAAAAGAAATTAGAAGTGTTCTGTTTCTGTATTTGGGGTGTTAAAACTAAAATCATAAATGGGAACCATCATAAGTTTTCCTTGATTTTTTGAATAAAGCTTCGGCATAATTAGATTTTCAGCTCCCTGGGACCAAGTCTTACCGATCTCAGTGGGATTTATTTCTATGTAAACATACATATAGAATTGCAGCATAATAAAAGAAAACGAACTTCAAGTCTGCCTTAGCTCATTGGTTTAATTATCCTGGATTTTCATCTCAAAGTTACCATACTTTTAGTATAAAGATCTGACTTAGTGCATTGGAATCTGTATTATTGATACATAACATACATGAACATTTCCTATAGAACTTTCTTTTTATGAAGTTTTATAGCAATTATAGTGAGTGGTATTACAAGTGAGTAACATGGTAATAATGATAATTACTAAGTTTCTGCCATTTTTTTTCTAAAGGACTTACAAAGAATACATTTGTGTATTTATATTAAATTAACAGACTTGAAACTAATGCTTTATGATTAACTTTGCAATAAATTGCAACCTAGTAGCTGATTTCTAAATTTGCAATGACATCATAATTATTGCTGCAAATAATTAGGATGATTTTTTTTTACCCCCACCCTCACCCCTTATGAATACATCTGTTTTTTGCATTCATGGCAGTATCTAATTGATCTTAAACAGGGCCAAACCTAATCTGAATGCTGTAAGCTTGCCTGGAAAATCAGAGTCAACGTCACTGGCAACCCACTTCTTTATTGGTGCTAGTCTAGACATCAGGAGTTGATACCTGAGTTTTCTGATCAGTGTGATCTAAGAAATTGGAAACCTTTAGCAGTTAGAATTTTGTCTGCCAGGGAAGTGAAATACAAACCTTATCATTATTTCTCCAAGTGAGATTTTTTTCACACTTTTCAGCCAGTTCACTTCTTCATCTCCAGCTTAACCTCTGTATATCTTGAAAGATGATTCCTTACGATATAAATGTTTTTACACTTTATAGGAGGTTGGGCAATTACATTTGTAGTTTTCAAAATGTTCATTTACTTGTGTTTGATAGCAACAGAAAAAGATTCCAGAAAATGAAGGGAAAATGGGAAAAGATATTTTCAACAAATATAGAGATGGAACAAAATTAAATACCCATTGGAAACCACACAAGATTTCCAAGCCGTGTTAAAAAGTTTTCAGGCAACATTTTCGAAAGTCCATAGCAGTACACTTAAATTTGATGTATTAACGTTGACTTCATCATGGCAAATTTTCCAATTTGTTTAGTAAGCAGAGACTAGCAAAGTTGGGGAAATGCAAAAAGAAATTTTACTTTCCTTCTAGAGAAAGGTTTGGTTTATCAGGTAAGATTACCTCCGGATAACCTGAGAAAGCTTGGAAAAGTTGAAAGAAATAGCTATTTTACATGAATGTGGAGCTAGCATTATCAATCTATAGCAAACATGCATGAGCTGTTATTGTCATCTTTGGATTCATTTTTTCTACCTACATTGTAATTATCTCCTCCTGACCAGGAATGTTTTCCTGGGTTTGGGCTAGTTAGAAAAGACTAAAGAAGAGAAGAAAACTGGGTTTTCTCCTGGAGGAGATTGATGGTAAAAAGGGAATGGAGGACGAATTTAAGAAAGGATTTGTTCCCTCCCACTTCTGTAGTCATCAAGTTGTCACTTCATTTTTAGTCTCTGGTATAATCTTGTAAACTAGGATAAACTCTAGATATCAATGTTTGTTGTTTCATTTCAAAACCATGAGAGGGTAGATGCGGTTGATTTGGCTGAGTGAATCTACTGAGTTCTATCCCACGTTCAAATCATTGAGCACCACCTTTGACATAGTTAGGTGTTATCATATAGGCACATATATTACAGCGTAGAAAGTAGGATAAAGTTCCCTATTAAGCAAGGTGAAATCCACTGTCTCAAGTGGTGAATCTTGGATGAGAGAAATAAAGGCAAGAAGGGCCTCACTGATTGTCTAGGACAGTCAGGTGTCTTAATATTTAGAACATTATCATGTTTGCTGCCAAGCACACTGCTATTACATCAACGTTCCTCAAACAACTACAGAAAAGTTTGCATTTGTTTGAAGACATCCTATTACTGAAGGATGATAAGCTGAGAAAGACGAGTTTAATAACCAGAACTAATTAATATAGCAACCTGTTTGAAGAAATACACAAATAATGTTTTGTTTGATTGTATCTTATCTTAATATTGGGTTGCTTGACAAATCTACAAGCAGAGACAGAGAGAAAGTATGTGTTGGTTAAAAGTTCTTAAACTTGCATTCACCTGAATAAAAGTGTGTGTGTGTGTGTTTGTGTCTGTCTGTCTGTCTGTCTGTCTCTCTCTCTCTCCCTCTCTCCCTCTCTTAAAAATCTTTGTTGATTCCTGGCACTGCCTGGACTAGTCCCTACAGTTTCCTTGGCAAGGTTTTGGAAATAGTTTGCCATTGCGTCTTTCCTAGGGCTGAGAGAAAGTGTCTGGCCCACGGTCCCCCAGCCGGCTTTGTGCCTAAGACAGGACTAGAACTTACAGTCTCCTGGTTTCTATCTTGGTGCCTTAAACCAGTGTTTCCCAACCTTCGCAACTTGAAGATGTCTGGACTTCAAGTCCCAGAATTCCCCAGCCAGCGAATGCTGGCTGGGGAATTCTGGGAGTTGAAGTCCAGACATCTTCAACTTGTCAAGGTTGAGAAACACTGCCTTAAACCACTACACCAGTCAGGCTGTGATGAATAAAAATCAAATAGCAATAATAAATGATTATTTAAATTGTAATTTTAATTTAATTATAATTGTGATTTATACATAATTAAACCCAACAGCTGATAAAAAAAAAGTCCTGTTCCTATTTGTCACTGTCTTTCTCCGTGTATTGTATTTTTACCTCCAGGTTTAGCCTCACAGTCCTGGGATTCCACTACTAACTAGGTACAACTTAAGAGCCCGGGAGGCTGAGGAGGTGCTGCCGCGCTTTCCCAATTAGCCCAAACCCACTGCCGTTTCACTCCAGCTCAAAAGTACGGCCGGCTTTGCCCGGAGGTTCCCTTCTCTTGGTGACCCAGCCCGGGTGGGAGTGAGGCCAGGGCCAAACCCCTTTGGGCTGTATGTAACTCGAGCGGCGAGGGGTTATTTTAAAATGAGGAACCGGAGAGGCTCGCGGAGCAGAGCAACTAGATTGTTGATGTTTCCGGGTATAGATAAACAAAGGGAGGAGGAGGATCTCGCAGACAGGCAGCGATAGCGAGATAAGGGAGCGAGCCGCGCTCGTCAAAGGTCACGTTGCACCGACCCGGGGAGAGGCTGCCTAGGCGTCCTGGGACCTGCCAGTCACACAAGCGGCCGGGGTGCATAATCGCCGAGAAGCCGGCGCGACCCCCGAGGCCGCCAGTTCCCTTGCCGGCCAAGCCAGCAGTCGATCGCCCGCAGCGCTCCCGTTGCAACAGGTGTCTGCGGGACTCGGGGGGGGGGGGGGGAGTCGGACGTTCCGGCCCCTTTGCAGCCCCGGGAGAGGAGGAGGAGGAGGCGGCGGCGCGCTGGTAGCCCTGCCGGGTCTCTTGCCCGTCGAGCCATGAGCGGCCTGGAGGAAGATCCCGAGTTTGACTTCGATTTCCTTTTCGAGTTTAACCAGAGCAGCGAGGCTGCCGGCGGCAAAGGTTGGTGGCGAGGCAGCGGCTGCACCGCCCTCGAGGGAGACGGGACGGGGAGCCGGCGCGCGGGGAGAGGGAGGGCGAGAGGAGCGTTTTATTTGCAGCGCGTTAAATATAGCGGTTCTTCTGGGACGGGAAAGAGCCGTCTCCACAATAGGCTGAGCCTGGGGACCGGAGGGAGGGAGCTTGAAGCGCCGCCCGTTGCTGGGCTTGAGGCATCGCTTCGCCTTCGACGCTCCCTTCCCTCCTCCGCCTCCTTCCAAGCCAGCGGAGCGCGGCCCTTGGGGAGTAGCTCGGGTTTGCGGGTGTTTCTCCTCACTACTTCCTAAAGGGCGAGCAGGAGCCGCCTCATCAAGGGCTTGGGGCAGAGTCGCGGCTGGAAGAGATGGGCTGGAAATGAAGCGGAAACCCCTTTGCCCTTGTGCTGGCTCCAACCGTGTTGTTCGGCTTTGCGGGTTCCCCTTTTTTTTAAAAAAAAAACAAAATCCCTTCCTCCACCGCAAAAAATACAATTCCACCATGTTACTGTTTTTCTCATTGAAGGGGAAACCGGCCGAAGTCTTGCCAACTTCACCCGGAGGAAACAAAACAAAACTAAAGACAGTTGTTCTCTGTTCCATCAAGGAACTTGCTAAAAAAAAATGACAAGAGGCAGGTTTCCTACTGAAGTGCAGTGTTTCTCAACCTTGGCAACTTGAAGATGTCTGGACTTCAACTCCCAGAATTCCCCAGCCAGCGAATGCTGGCTGGGGAATTCTGGGAGTTGAAGTCCGGACATCTTCAAGTTGCCAAGGTTGAGAAACACTGCTGAAGTGTATTTGTACTTGTTTTCCTCACAAGTGGACTTGCGAGGGGGGGGGGGGAGAGACTAAAAAAAGACTTTTACTGTTTCATTGGAGAACTTTTAGAAAGAGCCAGTCCTTCATGTCACTTGCTCCTGGCTGAAAATTGTTTTCTAAACTTCTAAAACTTCTGCTTGGGAACTTGTAAGGAAAAAAAAATGAGGTGGGGGGACGGGACAGCAAGCAAGGGGTAAGGTGGGTGGCAGGTTCCCCTGTAACAAACCCACCTAGGGTCTTGTGGATCAGCCTTGAGAGATCTGTAGGATAAAAGTGGTTAAAAGCATATGGTGTTCCTTGGACCTGTGGTCTAAGCCAGGGGGCTTGCCAAATTTGCAAAAGGAGACTAGTGGGTGGAAATCTCATGCAGGGTCCTGAGATGGAACAGGTTTTTATTCCTGCATTGGCTTTCAACAAGGGAAGAACTGCATTTCAGTGTTCATTATTTATTTATTTAAATTTGTTTGCGCCCCATCTCACAGCACAAGGCGACTCTAATATATAGATTATAAATATTCCATCAGATTGTCCGTTTAATCCAGGATGTGATGAAATCCA
The DNA here is from genome assembly GCF_051295495.1 of Thamnophis sirtalis. Classification (NCBI taxonomy): domain Eukaryota; kingdom Metazoa; phylum Chordata; class Lepidosauria; order Squamata; family Natricidae; genus Thamnophis; species Thamnophis sirtalis. The sequence continues at coordinate 164,210,562 of NW_028261382.1, forward strand.
ACTGGAGTATGAGAGTTACACAAATAATGTATGGTAATGTTGGTTTTACAGCCACATAAATGGAGGTGACCCTATATAAACTATGGTTTGAAGAGATTTCTTTTGGGAAGCTGCAATTCTGTGGTATGTAAACTAAATACCTGGATCCACCAAGCCTCCGGATTCCAATCCCCATTTTAGCCTTTGTATATTTCTAGTGGCTGTGCAGTGGCATTAGTGTAATTGGATACAGAAAAACAATCTTGAAAACTTTCCTGTTTATATAACATATGTATGTGTGTGTGTGTGTGTGTGTGTGTGTGTATGTATATATATATATATCCCAGTATGTTTCCTTCCTAACCCAGACTCCATCAGGCATTTAGATGATAGGTTGCACTGCACTCTGAGCATGAAATTTCCATATTACAATGCAGCTGACATAAAGAAGGTGTACAGTTGTATGGACCTAATTCATACAACTTGCAGATTCTCTGTTGTGAGTCAGAACCCCTAAGAGGCAAACTTGGAAATTCACTTTCGGAGGTTGTGGAATCACAAAATTGGAAAATGAATGATAATAACCTAATCAGTATATGTTTGGTGCAATCAGCCTGGAAAGTAATTGAAAAGTATACATAACTCTGAGAATGAAATAGATAATAGCTTGTTTTAGGGCTACTCTATTGTAAATGAAATAGAGAAGGAAGGGGGGGAGGAAGGAGGAAAGGAAGGAGAGAAGGGGAGAAGAAAGGAGGGAAGGAAGGAGGGAAGGAGAGAAGAAAGGAGGGAAGGTAGAAGGGAAGGAAGGAAGAGGAAGTAGGATTGTTGTAAGATAAGATGGGTTTATGGGATGGTAAGAAAGCAATTTCAAGTAAATTGTCAACTGTAGGGGAGAAAAATTGTTACAAATACATATTATTAATAACAGTTGTGAGATCATATAATTGTGAATGTATATATGAGAAATAAAAATTTAAAAAAAAGAAATAGATTTTTAGTCAGGTTCCCCATGTCTACTTTATAATTCATGTGTTCCAAATCCTCAAATATTAAGTGTGAATGGAGTTGTCTGTTCCAACTTTATCTACCAAGTACTGCTGCCTTCTACCAGCTGGGAAGGCATGGTGTAGAAAAGTGGAGATAATCCTAATTCCATTAGGTCACAGTTTTTTCCTTATTATCTTATTCCAACTATTTTAGTGCATTTTAAAAAAAAGGAAAGTCCACTTGTTATTACCCATAATAATACACGATTTTGAATAAAATATTATTTGACTAGGAATGGTCCTTTGAAATTTCTAGGCTGGCTCCACGGGCCGGATTTTAGCACCCCGCAGGCCGGATCTGGCCCGAAGGCCTTGAGTTTGACACCCCTCCTCTACCTTCTTTGATGGATATATCTTTCTTAACTATTTGTCCATTGTAACTACATTAAATTAGAGAAGACTCCATGCTGTTCATTCAAAAACTATTCTTGTGTTAACTCGTGTACAGTAGATTTAATATTTTCCTAGATTTTACATCATGAAGGTAAGCCTTCAGCAATGCAACCATTATCCAATAATGTTTATTTATGGGATATATACATGCTATCGACAGTACACTGACAATATTACTGTTGCTGTTACAAGAAATGTAATTTTAGACCTCTTCAGATATATATATCAATTTGCCCTAAACGTGTTTTTATCCATGTATGAGACTGCGTTGCAAATCATCTGTGTGAATCTCTTTCTCAGTCTTTTCCATGTCTTCTTTGAGGGAATGAATAAGGGTATCTACTTTCTCATAGGAAAGTAACATGTGTAGTGTATAAATCGAAGGTGGCAAAATGTGAGTCTGATCTGCTCCTGGAAACAATTTCAGGAGTTGGTAAGTGTGTGAAAAAGGTTGAAAGTGCTCTTTCCTTCCATGTATGAATTTTGCATCCATTTCTTCTCATAATGACTGACATTCTGTGTGGGTTTTTGGTTGAGGGTAATCTTTGAGTCATTTCCTGCTTTCTGTGCAGGTCAAAATATTCTGTGCAAACAGCGTATAAGCAATTAGGCGTCAATATTTTAGAATAGTACCTACAATAGGTTTAGCTGGAACGCCAAGCTGGAAAAAGGAAAAGCCTTGTTTTATTTGTGCTGCTCCACACCTGGATGTTAATGGACATCTTTTGGTAAATAATAGGCGTATAATAGGTGTTGAATGTACTAATGGTGTTTAGCATGAAAAAAAGAAAGAAAAGAAGGCCCAAACGTCATGGAGCTACTTCTGTAGCAGCTGGAGTAATATTGTATGTCCTTTATCAACATTGTCATTTAACTAGTAGAGGAACATTGGAGTTCAGTTGGGAATAGAGCCATGATCATTAACGAAGCTTTTCCGGATCTCAGTGTATATGTTAGGGGAGTGACATCGCCTGGAGCATTTGCTGGGGGGGGGGGGAGAGGAAGGAAGCAAACATTATATGTAGAGGAAATGAGAGGATGCCTGCATTGCCTTTTTATTTCAATCACTCAAGAATTCTTAAAAAGCAACTGAAGCCAACAGCATGTTAAAACTTGAGGCAGGGTTGATAACAAAAAATTGACACAAGAATAGTTGGAACAGTGGAAATGGCAGTATATATATATTGTTTGTAACAGATTCATAGCCACCACTTTTAGAAATACTTGGGATTGTTATCACTCTCATTCAGACGTCTGAAGAAATTGTGTAGATTCAAGCATACAGTATCACATGCACATGGAAAAGGAGGGATAAAACATGTCATTCCAATAGGTCCAAGAACTAGGCGTTGAGGAGTTGCTCAATAGAATAATGTACCTTATCACAAGGATCATGGAAAACTGTGTGTGCCTCAGAAAGAATAATAGCATGGCTCAGAGAAAAACTGAATTTTGAATTAATTTTGCCCCCCCCCCCTTTTTTTTTCTCATTCTCCTTTAATTGGTCGGCTATGTAGCGCAGCAGTACAGAATCTCACAACATAAATGTGTTTATTACCACGAAGGCGAGAGGACAATTCAACATGGGAAAGGAGGGTGAAATTAGATTATATGCTGTGTTGGAGCACAATTGCTTTCCACTTAGTTTAATAAATTAAAAACACACAATCATCTGAATTCAGTTCGGCAGGTAAAATTTAGCAAATGAAAAAAAAAAATATGAATCAGGAGAGTCAACATTCAGACCAGTATTTAGAAGCACTTCCCTCTCCTGTGTATTTTGTAAATTGGAGTCAATTTATTGTAGTAAATATCTCATTTAAAAATAAAGAAACATGGATGCAATTTTTGCTAGGTATGAAAAGATAGCAGAGCAGTAGCTTCCTTATGCTGTTTTGTTTGATTTAGAGTAGCAAAAGAATAAAAAGGGAGATAGTATTGAGTAATTTATTTATATGCCGCCCTTTTCCCTGGGGGGACTCAGGGCGGCTTACGACTCGAAAAGGGGGGGAAACAAACAATTAATACATAAGACAGTACATCATTAAAAGCACAACATTCATACTATTTGGGTGGGTTACAGTCTTTAACCCCAGGCCTGACGGGATAGCCAGATTTTAAGGGCTGTGCGGAAGGTCTGGAGGGTGGTGAGGGTACGAATCTCCACGGGAGATAGGGTTGGGATGGTTGTTTTATTCTATGGAATCTGTTAAACTTACCTGTGGAAATCTTTTCTTCTCACCAGTCGTAGACTATTCGCAGGATTGGCCACTTTTCGGGTGGTTTGAAGCCTGCTGCATTTTGAACCAACTATAACTTCCAGGTGGTAGCTATAGTTCCACGATTATTATTCATTTATTTATTTATTTAGCAGAGCACCCGTCTCTCAGTGAGCATGAAACCACTATATGGATCCACCCTATGGTTACCTTCCAGGTCACCTTAACAACCCAGGAGGGTCCAGGATCTAACAAACAAATAGCCAATCTAACAGAATTGAGAGCTTTGTCCTCTTCCTTGAGTGTAATAAAAACCAAACAAAGTTTCTAGATAGTATCACAAAAGTTCTGCAGGTAACTCACTTGAATTTTGCCTGTCAAAATCCAATTCCAAGTGAATCTTGAGAGATTTTGTTTACCAGATAGCATGAATAGCTCTTGCCACAGCCTTAGTGCTGTTCTTGCTGTCCTTAGTGCCACAACATAGGCTGTAAAATGGGCCTATGGCGCAGTGGTTAGAGTGCAGTACTGCAGCCACTTCAGCTGACTGCTAGCTGCAGTTCGGCGGTTCAAATCTCATCGGCTCAGGGTTGATTCAGCCTTCCATCCTTCCGAGGTGGGTAAAATGAGGACCCAGACTGTGGGGGCGATATGCTGACTCTGTAAACCGCTTAGAGGGGACTGAAAGCCCTATGAAGCGGTATATAAATCTAACTGCTATTGCTATTGCTATTGCTATGTTTATCAGTTGTAACAATGTAGTTAGAATATAGAGTCTGATGGGCACAATAAGAGTGGTGCATCTTTGGTGCCTATTGGGTGTTATATGGCAGTGATGGTGAACCTTTTCGGCACTGAGTGCCGAAAAGTGAGCATGTGCATGCTTTGCGCTTGTTTGGGACGTGATCCGGAAGAGGAGATGCCCAGGGGGAATGCGCGTGTTGGAAAATGCACTTCCGGTTTTCAGCAGGCACATGCACATCGGCCAGCTAGATTTCCAGTTACTGGTGCATGCGCACACAATGATCAGCTGGCCGACACGCATGCACTCGCTGGAAAACAGCTCTTCCAGTTTCTGGCACTGCCGCATGCACGAAGGCCAGCTGATCATCACGTGTGCATGCGCACCAGAAACCCAGAATAAGAATGGACGACACTGCACGTGCCAGTCAACATGGCTCTGCATGCCACTTCGGGCACACGTGCCATCATGGCTATATGGGGATCCTATGTGTAGAGGTAGGCCTGCAGACTTCTTCTGCATTATCATGGTACAGATCACAGAAGCCTACAAGGAATATACTTCATTACTTGTTATTACTATTTAGCCATTTTAGAGAGGGTAGCTTGGTTTACTTGTACCAAATTTATAACCAAAATATATCAGAATAAATCTATTGGTTTTTACGCTGATGCAGTTTTCTGTTCATACTGTTAAACCGTAACTTCTAAAAAGCTTGTTTGTAATGCTTCCTATATGTTACATAATTTATGATAGAGGAGGTTGAAGATGCCTTTGAATATTTTGAGGGTACCAAGAAAGGTTACTTGGATAATTTCCATTCTTTCTACTCAATTCAGAAGGAGTCTGCAAAGAGCAGCTTGTATCCTTGCTGTGAGGTGCAAGATGAATCTCTGCATTCTTTATCCCAGAAATGCTAAATAAAGTGCGCAATTTATTCACATGGACTTTCATGCAGTAACATCCAAAGATTCTGTAATAACAGCCCCCAAGACCCTTCATGTTTTGTTTATGTGGCTGAAAGAGAACAATTTATTATTTTATGTTGGAGAGTGATCATATTCACTGCATTAAGTTTATTTCTGTTTACGTTGGTAATAAATTAAGTGTACTGTATGTCCTGGCCCTTGGCCCTGGTCTGATTCTGCCACACCATTTAAAGGTTAAATACTCTGCTCAAAAATAACTTGATAGTCCTGTTATAAAGGATGCCATTGCAAATCCTGACTTTAAAAAAAGATCAATGGAGTCTAAGAACACAAGAGCTGGTTAACGGCGAAGCTTATTTGTTACTGTCTTTCTCTAGAAGTTCAAGGTATATATGTAGCCTTCCCTTCTCCAATTTCTTTTTTGAAATAATTATGTGAGGTAGGTGGGGCCAAAAGAAGGTGACTGGTCCCAAATCTTTAAATGAGTTTCCATGGTTGAGGGTGGACTTAAACCCAGAACCTAGAACTCTTTGGCCCTAATCTGTTCTTCAATGGCTAAACGACACTAGCTCTTGGCCATCTTTGAAATGCTTAAGATAGGCTTTGATTCCGGAGAAAACACTAGTATATTCATTATATCATGAAAGGACTTACTAATCAATTAATTTGTGTCTATGTGCAACATCTCATGTCTTTTCCTTTTCTTTTTTATCTTTTTGCAGAACATTATAACTATGCATCTTCAAATATAAATTCAACTTTGCCTCTAAATGTGGCACATTCTTCACTGCCAACTCCATGTCACGGGCTTCAAACGTCTATTCCAGTCATTCCAAATGTCTCATCAGCTAATCATCTTTCAGGTTATGGAGGGCATGCTGACAATAGCACTGCTGGATATTATTTGCCTCCAAGTGTCAGACCGAATGGAGTGCCAGCATTAGAAAGTCCTAGAATTGAAATAACCACCTACTTAGGACTTCATCAAAACAACAACCAGTTCTTCCATGAAGCTGAGGTTGATGAATCCACCCAAAACACCAAGAGATCGCCTTCTACTGCTACTTTGAATTTACCAAATATTGAGGCTTACAGGGACCCATCTTGTCTGAGCCCAGCCAGTAGCCTGTCTTCCAGAAGTTGCAATTCAGAAGCGTCCTCCTATGAATCAAATTATTCCTATCCGTATACTTCACCCCAGACATCTCCTTGGCAATCGCCATGTGTATCACCCAAGACCAATGAAACTGAGGAGAGGTATCAGCGAAGTTTAGTTCCCTGCACGCTCCTTAATTCACCCCGACATTCTCCTTCCACGTCTCCCAGAACAAGTATTACTGAAGAAAACTGGCTGAGCTCTCGCAACTCCAGACCATCCTCTCCCTGTAATAAGAGAAAATACAGTTTGAATGGCAGACAGACATCCTACTCTCCACATCACTCCCCAACCCCTTCTCCCCAGAATTCTCCAAGGGTTAGTGTGACTGATGAGACATGGTTGGGAAACACTAACCAATATACCAGTTCAGCCATTGTCGCCGCAATTAATGCCCTCACTACTGACAGCACAATAGATATGAATGATGGAATTCCTATCAAGTCTAGGAAAACTGCAGTAGATCATACTCCCTCCATGGCACTCAAGACTGAACCTAGTGGAGATGATCAGGGGACCATATCACCGATTACTGATTTATCACCAGAAGAGTTTCCTGGGTTCCAGCACATCAGGAAAGGAAGTTTCTGTGATCAGTATCTTTCAGTTCCCCAGTATCCCTATCAGTGGGCCAAATCAAAGCCTTTGTCGCCAACATCATACATGAGGTACAGTTTCTTTAGATGTAATCTTTAAAAGAAAAGTCTCTATTTTCTCTTTTGCTCTACCTCCTCCCAATAATGCCTTTGTTTTTAGTACTTCAAACACGGTAGTTATAGACAATCAGAATCATTTTTATAATGCTAACTTTTTGCTTTTGTTACATGGTATTTTAAGACTCATTTTCACTTTGGTTGGTAAAGGCAAATTCAAACCAGCTTCCCTAGTGTAAGGGTTCCAAATAGCATCCAAAATAGAATAAGAATCAGGGGCAAGAGGTCCCTCAAAATTCCAGTTTATTAAAAGAGCCATGTTGGCACATCTGGGAACACCCAGATCTGAAAGCTTCCAGGTTTTCCCACCCAGTTGAAAGTTCAAGATCCTGTCCCAACACCCACAAGTCTATCACATGGTCCAATCCTTCATTGCCACGAAGAAAGATTCCTTCCTTCCACCGCTGTCCAGGTGCAGGGACAAAAGTGACCTTGACTTTCGGAGAATGTTATTATGGCTACAGATCATCCAACTCTATATAATCACCCTTTCCCATTCTCCCACAGTAGAAAGTGTGGCAGGCCTGAAATCCAAAAGGCAAAAGATAGCTTCCAGGCCTGACACCTAGATTGTTAGATATACCTTAGTTTCCTATCTGGGTAGTATTTTTAAAAAAATCCCTAATCAAAACAGTTACTTTTACAAAATTGAAAATAGATGGTGAACGCTTGATTACATGGGGAATATACCACACAATGAAAAATAGAATTGCAGTAACACTGCAGGCTTACTTTTAGCTTTTTTTGTGATATTTGTTTTATTTACTATTATAGCAGAAAAAATGCAAATATTTCATTTCTGTTTTAATTGTTACTGATTTGTATGGCTTTTGTTTGTATTTGTCTTTTTATAGTATGTTGGACTGGTTTATAGAGGTGGGTGATCTTGTTTCAAAAACATCCTTGTCAGCCCTTAGTTAAAAATTCTTAGCCCCAGGTATACACATGTGAGGTTATTCATTTATTTAACATATGCAACCCATCTTACCTAGAGGTGATTCTAGACGGTTCCATCACAAATCCGCGAAGCCCTTATATGCGGAGACATAAGCGCGAAGACTAATTCGCGCCGTTCGAAGCGCTAAGGAAAAACGCGACCCTACCGCGATGACATAATCGCGAAGGGCAAATCCGCGCATTCCCAAGCACTCAGTACCCTAAACCTAACCCTAAACCTAACCCTAACCCTAAACCTAACCCTTAACCTAACCCTAAAACAAACCCCTAAACCTAATCCTAACCCTTACCTTGATTGAAATCGGCTTTCTGCCGCGGCGCCGTTTTAAAGCGCCCTTCTGTTGCCGCGCTGTGGTCGCGGCGGTGATGACGCGCGGTGATGACGTCGCGGCTTTAGCAACGCGCTTATGTCTCCGCAGATAAGGGCTTCGCGGTTTTGTCGTGCCACAATTCTAGACATCTTATAGGTAATAAACACCAATATAAACCATTGAAATAATAAGTTGTAGTATTAAACTTGATTTAAAATTGACAGAAATGGAGAGGAAGGGAACAAGATGCTCACAAGAAAGAGAAGAGATCTATTTAATTTATTTACTGTCTCCACCATGACATGCACCTGTTGGGGCCCCTGGGTGCAGATCTTACCTCGGGGAGGGGAAGAGGCATGATGCTCCAGTGGGAGCCACGGCAGACAAAAATAAACTATTCTCCTGGATCTTGCCAGCCAGAATTTCTTGACCGATGGGGCCTACAACATGCCCCTTCTGCTGGCACAGGTGAAGCGGGTTAATCCCATTGAGGTGAGACAGTCCCTCAGATAACCTGAACCCATGCCATGAAGGGCTTTAAAGGTACAAACCAATACCTTGAATTTGACTCGAAAGCAAACTTGCAACCAGCGCAGCTCATGAAACAGTGGTGTAACATGGACCTCAGGAACTATCTGCACAGCTGCATTCTGCACGAGCTGTAACTTCCGAATACTCTTTAAAGATAGCTCCATGTAGACCGTGTTGCAATAGTCCAAGAATGAGATGACCATGGCTTGATCGATTGAATGCAGGGAAAGGGCACAACTGATGCATAATACGAAATTGCACAAAGGCTCTCCTAGCCATGACTGCCCTCTGCCCTTAGAGCAAGAGTCACGAGTTCAGGAGAACCCCACAAGTTGCACACTGGTATGTCTGGGGTAGTACAACTCCCATCCATAACTAAAGATGTTAATGTCTCAGATTCCAAAGCTCCATGTATCTAAAGCCACAGGGCCTTACCAGGGTTCAGCAGAAGTCCGTTATCCCCTATCCAGATCCATTCAGCCTCCAAGCATTGCGAGAGGGCAGGGCTGGCACTGCTTGGGTCATTGGTGATTCTTTCAAAATGATTTTATTTTATTTGTTTATTTCCTAGCATGGGTTTTAAACATAGTCATTAAAATAAGATAGTTTTGGCCTGTAGTCCTACATTGAGTTGTCTACAGGGTGTGGTCAAAAGAATCAAGAAGATTATGATGGTATAGTTGAAGCTCGATCTTCCTTTTTATGTATATTGCCACTACCTGGACTTTTTTTCTTTTTAACCATACCCGTTGGGCACTTTTGCCCCACATTCAAATAATGCATAGCATAAAAGTACGGTAGGAAGAAATGAAAAGGGAAGGGATGAAAGAGCAAACGAGGCAGCAAGTTTTAAATATGAAAATAGTTCAAGGAGGGGAGGATCTGGATAAAATTAGCCTTTCTGCAGAGCTCTCAGAATCCTGCTTTCCATCTCCTGCAGTGTAATGTAAGCAATAATATAATAATAGAAAGATAACATGCAAAATAAAAGAAAAAAAATAAAACATAGACCTTAACATTATATTGCTCTGTATGTTGTTAGACTGTCTTGTCTTGGTGTTCTGTTTGTGTATATAATGGCCAACTCCCCAAAGTCATATTAAAATAACAATATGCATACACACAGCTGTAACTTCTACTCCATGAAGCTCATGTCTGATGTCTACTATTTCAGACATTGTTTTGCAATTTTGCAAGCAGGAAGGTTAGCAGCATTTTGAACTTTTTTGCATGTGATAATATGGGCCACTGGCCCTTTGTTGTATGCAAAGTTATCATGCTGTTCTATATTTTTGAAGATTAGTCAAGAGTCCAAATAGAGCAGTTACATGTTGTAAATTCTCTTGTATACTTGAGAGAAAAGAGTGGTAGAAATGTCTGAAAGTAAACAAAATTAATTGGGGCTTTTTCTGATACCCCCAGTGGTGAGACAGCTGCTTTCAATGCCCTAAAACGCTTTGGTCCCAAGGAAGGACTGTTGAAATACCCCTATCTTTTCTCCAGTAGCACTCAAAAAATTGGTGCTGGAGATTTGATTTTCTATAGAAAAACTGTGCAAGAGGAAAGATTAAGAAAACTTTCATTTTCTGTGACTCTGGCCTTTAGTATGAAGCTGTAACTTTTCAGCAATTGTCTTGCATAAATATGAATGGGTTACTGTGTGCTCAATTACCTTTATGTAGGACTGCCATATTCATCCACCCCTCTATTTGCTCTAATGATGTTATGTCCCCTCTTTCATCCATCAAACTAAGGTTCCTATAATCAAATTATAATTTGATTAAATATGTATGTATATAGGTATGTACATATGTATGTATTGCTGTTGGGTGTCCAGTGGGTGAAGGTCAAAAAAGTAAAAATGGTTGGTGCAATTAAAGCCTTTGCAAACACATCCCTTTAATGTGTGTTCCGTACATGTAAAAAAGAGCTGGGGCTTTGATCGTGTTGATACCTCCTTGATCATAATGTTTCTGGACACTCCTCCAGAGGCCGTTATGCGGCAGAGCTGAGACATCATGATACCATGTAACGTGGGTGATACTAAGGTTTCCATGAGGTATAGAGTTTTATATTTTTGGAAGGGCTGGTTCCTTTTTTCAGGTGCACAAATCCTGTTGAAGGTTCATATATTTCTGTTCTTTGCTTTTATCTGAAAAGAGCAGGAGATCACACATCTGATTTGGTGAATAGTTACTAATTTATAGAGGTGTGATTACTAGATTTTAAGGCCTTAGAAAGGGAATGCATCCAACCCATGTTTAATGTATCAGACAATGCAATCTATTTTTGTCCAATCCTTTTGAAATCTATGTGAGTTTGTCCAAAACTGGCATGTGATCTATTTAAGGTAGGTGTAAACATTCAGAACATAGCATTTCAAATAAGTCAACAATATCGGATATATAAATAAAAATTTCTCATAGTACCTGCCCATTCCCGTGCCTTATTCTTCTAGGACTTCCTAGGTGTAGAGTATATGGGCAATAATATATAATATGTGTATCAAGATGATGGTATCTGTAGTGCAAAATTTGAGGAAATGGGTATCTCTAAAATTTGCTTAGTTTATAAAGCTTAAAATTGGGTTTAAAGGAAGAGTTTTAAGCCACTTCCCCGAAATTTACATTACTTGAAAAAAAGAAGGACTGCATATGTATTTTAAACATCAGGAAAAATCCTATGATGATTGAACACACAAATCTTTTATCATTTACTAATTTACAGAAAAATGTTTTTCTTTTGTTGTTTTAAATACCACGTGGAATTAAAATGAAAACAGAAATACCCAGAGTGATAATGACAATAACTGCATTCCAGTATTATGCATATAATATTTTTCCACTGGTTTTCTTTTGTGTAAAAAAATGTGTTTCCTGATATTTTTTTTGATATGTTTCCATGTGCTCTCATTAACTTATGCTCCAGAACATCTGGAAGCTACTGTAAAAGTTTGATTTTACCAATCTGATGCCCTGGACCTAGTTTCCTGTAACCCGTGAATGCCTTTCATTTTATGTATGTAAAAAAGCTGAACTGAGATGTCAGCACAGTCATAAGATGCACGCTTGAAATTTAGTATTTTAAATATCCTAGCAAAAGGTAGCCATTTATCATAGTATATTTGGAATCACTCCCTGCTCCTGGATTATTTTAAGTGTCTGTTCTGTTTCAAAGTCAAGGTTGAGTTCCAACAAATAATACAGATTCCGATATCCACCCTGTCATGTGGTTTATTTGCCAAAACTATTATATTACCTCCTTTGTCTTTTCCAGAAAAAAAAACCTATTGGAAAATTTCTAAATTAATAGGGTTTTTTTAAAACATAGATCCTGTGGTGATATGAATAATTAGTTTAGCCAATATTTTTTGACAACAGCTATCTATATTCGAAGACAGTTCGCTGTTGAATTATAGATTATTACAAATGCCTCATTCCCAATCACTTAGTGAAATTAGTGCTACTTGCACTTTATTCATGGATAAGTGACATACAGGCATTTATTCCTTGTATAATGGGAGAACAGTTTTATGGGAGCCAAAAGTCAGCAACTCGGCCAACTAACTCATTTTATTTATTATGAAAGGTTATTCCTTTGCATAACATATGTTAGTCAGGTAACATGCTACTAGATTTCTGCTGATTACTTTTAATTCCTTAAGTAATCTGAGTGCATCTATAATTAGTTTTACAAGAGAAAGTTTTTTTAAAAAAAATTAGACAAACTTCAGGGTTGCAGTGTTTCAAGCAAGTTTACAATGTTAGTTACAACATAATGTTTTCGGAGATGTTAACTGAGCACAATTATGATTTTTTAAAAATAGAAGTTTTATGGTCACTCTATAATCCATCAGTTTATATGAAAGTGGCTTCAATATTATGACCCGGAAAGACTACTAACTGTAGTCAGTCAGCGCAATTTGAAAAACCTAGAGAAGGAACTGCCACCTAATTCTTCAGAGCCATAATAATCCGTAGATTCTCATTGCACATTTGGCATTTATATTCTGGTTCTGGATAAATCCCAAACATCTGGGTGCTGTTTTTGCACAAAGACCCACAGTTAAAGCCTTGTGTGTAGATGTATTTTCTGTGCATTTAATGTTCTGCTCTGTTTGCAATCAGGTAGCCTTTTATCTGGTATGCCAAGTTTTAGCATGTAGAAAATGTTTACAGCAGAACCAGGAGTTCATAAGGGAAGTATTGATACAAGCAGATTAATAGCCATGTGAATCATGCTGCTTCCAGCAAAATGGAATAACTTATCTAAACTTCTCCATCTATGATGGAAAATACTCTTGAGGCAAATGATTACAGTTTAGTGAAGCAAAAGAGAAGCCGAAATATTTCAATAAGCTGTTCTTAGCTTTTGTTTAAGTGCCTTTGACACAGGATTGTTCAATGTAAGAGAAAGTAGCACGAGAGTCTTATATGCCACAGAATTCTTAGTACAAACTTTATAATACAGAATGCTAAGTAAAATCTTACTTATGAGTAAGTTCTTAGAATTGCATGCTCTTTCTTCTCTTTTTATATTGATTCAGCAGAAGATTGAAAATGAAAACACCTTGCCTTGCCTATAATTTTCAATTTTCTATTGAATCAAAAGGCAGAGCATGATTTACAGGAAAGGCAAACATCAACTTCAGGATGATAATGTTAATGAATCTCAAGTTCAACTAACAGAAAAAAGCAAAGAAGACCACCATTATATTTTAAAAAAACTGGATCTGGAAATTTACTTTGAATGCCAGAGCTGGTGCGCTGGTCTTTGATCTGGAAGATGGGTACATGTAAGGAAGGGCAGAGTTCTAGATTTAAAGGCATGAAATGTGACTTGGGGTGCACATAGCCGTGATGTGGCCCCTGCCAGAAGCAATTTAAAGTAGATGCAATTATACTGGACTTACATGTGATGCACAAACTTAGGAAAGATGCATTTGGTTAAAAATGTTCACGGCAGGTGCTACATGCATGCCCAAATTACATTTTATCTTTCTAATTCAGATTTTTCCATCAACATACATACACATACACACACAAACACACACACACACACACACACACACACACACACACACACACATCAGTGACGTGCAGTCAGGGGAGGCAGGGCCTCACCACTGTCATCATGAAAAGAAAAAAAATGTAAAAGGAAAAAGGCTGAGGTAGTTGCTGCCAGAGTCACAGTGGATGACTCTGCTTAGTGCTTAACTGTTTAAAAAAGCCTCTGAAAAAGTGCCCTCTACAGGAGGAGGCGGGAGAACCACGTGCCTCATTTAGTCTATCTTTATGATCACTCGAGCAGAGTTAAGCAAGGGTTAAAAGCCGAAAAATTCCTTATGTAGATGAGGCACTTGGTTCTCTTGCCTCCTCCTGTAGAGGGTGTTTTTTTAGAGGCTTTTTTAAACAGTTAAGCAGAGTCATCCATTGGGGACTCTGGCAGCAGCTAACCCAGCCTGACCTCAGCAGCTCTTGCCTTTTTCCTTTTACATTTTTACATTTTCATCATGGCAGACAAGAGCAGAGTTGAAATCCTCTGTGAAACAGCTGGAAAAGGTATGTGAGTCGGACAGAGGGGGAGGAATTCTAAATTAATGTAATTTGTAAGTAATTGTATTATTGTAAGTAATTTGTGTGTGTTTGTGTGTTTTACCCACCTCTGCTGGTGCATGGGCTGGCACTTTTTTATATCGGACATAGCGGCAGGGCTTTTGGACATAGCGGCAGGGCTTTTGGACATAGCAGCAGGGCTTTTGGACATAGCAGCAGGGCTTTTGGACATAGCGGGACGCCTCTATGTCGGATACAGCGGCAGGGTGTTCGGACGCCCCGGCACTGTGTCTGCCATAGGTGGGACGCCTCTATGGCGGACATAGCGGCAGGGCGGCTTTTGCCTCTAGCGCCAGGGCAGCTTTTGTGCAGAAGCCACCCTGCCGCCCTAGCGCTAGAGGCAAAAGCCGCTATGTCCGACATAGAGGCGTCCTGCCTCTATGGCGGACACAGCGCCGGGGCGTCCGAAAGCCCTGCCGCTGTGTCCAACATAGGGCAGCTTTTGCCAGAGGAAGGAGCAGCTCGGCCGCTTGCAAGAAAGTTGCGCCTTTTGCCTTTTCTTCTTGCTTTTTTTCCCAGCTTTCTTTTTAGTCCAGGTTTTTCTTTCTTCGGTGCAATGGCAAAGGACGGGCATGGTGCGGACCAAGTCCCGCCTCTATGGCGGATACAGCGCCGGGGCATCCGAACCCCCTGCCGCTGTGTCCGACATAGGGCGGCTTTTGCCCGCTTGCCTCACCAGCCATAAACCTCACCGCACGTCACTGATATATTCATGTAAAAAGAGTTTGGAAGCAAACCTAATGAATGATTGAAGATAGGAAAAAGAAGAAAAAAGTTTAACTAAAATAATGTAAATCAACAGTACTCTCATACATCTTCATATCTTTGTTCTTATCTCTGTTCTTAAACACCATCTTTGCTCCACTACATCCATAACCATTTCAGGAAGTTACTCTTTTTGCCTTCATCTCTCTTTGAAGATCTTATCATCTGCCTCCTACCACCACATTTTCATGTTTCTCCCTTCTCACTCTTATTTTGTATATCAATTCTCTATTACCAAATCATCACAACATCCTCTTTTTGCTGGTCACTTGTCTGTGTATTCGGTCCACCTATTTTCAGCAGCCATTCATTCTGGACCCCTTTGCTTTGTGTTTCACTGCAGACACTCCTGAAATAATGCTGCATTCAATTTACTTTTATCTTTTTTCCTGACATAGCCGGTTCTTGCTTCCATATAATGAAGTTGCTCGAAACTATCCTTCTTTCCCTTGTATAATTTAGATGATGGTGGAATTTTGTCACTGTTACTGTTAAATAACTGGAACTTTAAATCTGGGACTTGGCTGTCTTTTGCAAACAATCCAGAGATCTACCAATAAATATAAATCTTTCTTTTGCTCACTCCTTGTTTAGAGCCACTAGTAGAAGCATTCATACTAAGTCACACTGAATCATGTTCTTATCAACCAACCATGGATTATAATTGAGTCTGAAATTGAGCCCCCGAAAACGTCTGTTGAAAAGGATGGTTTTTTTTTTTTTACAAATTGGTTGGTTCTTAACATATAGTACATATGATTATGGAATATCTCTCTCAGATTTTTCTCTTGAAGAATTTGATGTGCAGTATATAAGCGTCAATATTATTTTCATTATTGTGTTTGTCATTAAAGTATATTTCTTTTATCATTAAAAATCTTGGTGCTTTTTAAACTTCCAGGAAGCTGTATAACTCATGAATTTCTTCACAGAATTAATTTGTAATTGAGATCCATAGGATTTATTTCCATAAGAATAGGTATAAATGCAGTTGTAGTAATAACCAGTAATTTACAGTATTTTCTATGGAATTATTAAGAAACCTGATTTTTTTCTGGGGACCTATAAATCTATTGATGCATAAGCTCAGCTTTATATTCCTTTCTCAATGCAAGGGATGGATTACAGTAGAGGAAAGAATAAACCTAAATGTCAGTGAGAAGGTGCAAGCTATATTTTTCTTACCCATTGAAGAAATGCGGAGATACCTCTCCCCATATTGTTGAGCACAAGGTAAATTTATTCCAGAATCCAAAATTAGTCCTTCTGCAGTCACACAATGTATGTTAATTTAAAAACAGATACTGACACATTCAGTGGTACTTATTAACAAGACCAGGGTAGAAACCAGTAAAATACACTTATATGAATCTTCATATTAAATTGATATTTAGTTCAAATAGATGGTAGGGTTGTGACCATCTAGGCATTTTACATTGTTTTTTGAGTGGAGTGGTTTAGTAGTGTTTTAAATTTTGATTGGAGACCAGCTTATTTTACCTCTCAGGTTTTATTATCTATAAGAAATAAATCTGCCAACACTTCTGTGAATATTGCTTCTCTTTCTGCATAAGTATTGTGAAATCAACTATTCAAACCTTGTTTAACATGACAAGATGAACTGACTGGCATGTTTTTACAAAAATCTCTTACATGTTGCTGTTCAGGATATGTGTTTTCATAAGTCAGTTGCATCATCTACAACAAATACAGTACCATTGGTACTGAATCACATTGATGTGCTCAATGTAATTTTTTTCAGAATATGTTCACTTTTCATGGTTGCAATACATTGGCCATATGCCTATTCTCTCGATACTTTAAACACATGGATTGGGGAGGACCTTTAACTGCTCTCAGAGTTGTTTTACTCAAAAGTTCTTCTACCACATTTTCATTAGATGATAAACAGTCAGCAGAATGTCCTGATCCCACTGGGTAAAATGTGCACCTTGTCTGCCAGAAGGTTCAACAATGAGAACTACTTTCTTATGCCAGAAATAATCACAGCTGAAATTATTTTATTGTTTGACATGGCATACAAGCAACTGCTTGTGGCTCCCCCCTCCCCCATTTTGCTATCTCATCAGTTTATTCTACTACCATTATATTATTGGCATTTTTTGGCTATTGCGGTAGTGGCTATCTTTTTTCTGTTTTATTTGGACTTCTTCACACCTGTTTATCTTGTTCCTCCTTTTCTCCTGACAGAAAACTTGTAATATCATAAATAGTTGGATGATAATCGACACAACTTGTAATGTATCTTGCAGCTTTTTCTTAATAAACAACATCTGAATCGACCTAGCTGAATTAAATAAAAATCTTCCAAGGCTCCTGAACAACAGAAAACCCACATTTTCCTTAGCAAAAGTCAGCAGGACACTGCAGTCGATCCCATTTCAGGATGCTACATGAGTGTCAATCACATTTGCTTCATGCAAATACTATATTTTAGACGTACTCTTAAAATACCTTATTGGACTGAGGTGGGCTTCATCTCCAAAGGAAAAAGAATATCTTCTTTCATGAGCACACAGCCTTCAAACCCAAAAGCTGCACAGCCATAATACTTAGAGGTTAGGAGAAAGTCATTTAGGGTCAACTGATAGGCCTCTAAAACATTTGTAGGAAATGAGTGAAGCTGTCTGACTCCCAAATGTTTGACAGTACCAATGATAAAGTGACATTATGTCTTGTCCTAAATTATAGGGCTGAAACCAGGAAAGCTTCATATAAACCAAAGTGAATATTTGTGGAGAAGAACTGAATTCTATTCACTTCTCATATTCAGATCTAATCTCCAGTTCTTGGACTCACTCTAGTCATTTCATTCTAACTGAATGTCTTCTGCATTAGTCTCCAGATGATGCATTTCAGCCGCCTTATGAAAACAAAGATGGGCAATTCTGAAGTCTGCCCTTCCCTGAAGGATACCTGTTGAAACCAATGAAGTTTAACTTAGTCATGTTGGGCCCAATTAATTCCAGTGGAATTACTCCAGATATGATTACCAATTTAGTGTTGTTATTCATCCATGCTTGCATTAGAATTTTAATTAAATGTGAACTGTGTGGCTGTTTTCTACAAAATCAGCAACTCTCCTTTTAATCAAGGTCTCTGGTACTGTTCTGAGATCTAAACAGAGATAATGATGTTTGTATGTGTGTGTGTGTAGGCATAAACTCACATGTATACACAGATTTGTAAGGTTAGTTTCCATTTTCATTCTTTTCTCTCTCTTAAAATTTAAAGCACTTGCACCATTATTCTGATTGATAGGTTAGTGCTTTTAAAGGAAGAAATACCACCCATGTTTCACACACACACACACACACCACACACACTGTTTCCCTGAAAATAAGACCTCCCGGATAATAAGCCCAATGGGGCTTTTGAGTGCATGCGCTAAAATAAGCCCTCCCCTGAAAATAAGCCCTCCCTGAAAACATTGCAACACAGCAGCAGCCATGAGGTGACCATGCTCACCGCCTCCTGCACCTCAAAAATAACAAGACCTTCCCGAAAATAAGGCCAATTGCTTATTTCGGAGGTGAAAGGAAAATAAGACCCCGTCTTATTTTCTGAAAATACGGTGTGTGTGTATGTGTGTGTGTATTTTCATTCCTCCAAGGGGTGGAGGTGGGGGGATGAAAAACCCATCTTATATATGAACTGGCTAAAGAATAGAAACATCTGTTTCATAATATACAGTGATCATCACCAGGAGATATACAGCTGCTTTATATTATATAAATTATTCTGTAGTCAAGTGGGATCTCTCCAGATAATTATCCAGGAATGTTTCAAATGTCGGCATATGTAACAAACCATTGCATGAAGTGGGATGAATCTTTGTAATTTTCCAGTTATGCTTAATAACGAAGCCTACCTTAGTCACCTATATGCAGGCTACTAAATACTACATTCCCATGGGCCATGGGAGGAATGCAGTTGTGAATTTCATTGAAAAAGGAAATACTGCGAAAAAGATTTTGCTACAGATAAACAGACACCGTAGCAATCAGGAGTTTGAAGAACAGGAAGGCTTGTATGCACCTTTGACATATAAAACCTGAAAAAGCAGGATGGGGGGATCTTATTATTGCAAGAAATGCCAATTCTGATAGGAGATTGCTTTTTTCTTCATTTCTTTTTAGATTATAAGTCATAGTATTTCTGTGATGAGACACCAAACTTTCGTAGTTGTGGCTTCTTGGTTATGGGATATATTTTCCACTCCATAGGTTTGATACTGGTTAGCTTAGACATGGCTACCTATGCAGATTTTGAACAAAATTGAAAATATTTTAACTATGGTACTTGATCTCCTCATGTTGAATAAGGAGATGCTCAAATGACTGCAAATCCTTCTTCCTCCAATCTTGACATAGCATGGTCCTTGCTGGCGGATAGACATATGAATAAACACTTGAATAATTGCACATAGAAACATCATTCAGATCTTGATCAATGATACAAGCTTTGTAACAGTATAAGTAAGATTGACCTGTGCTTAGAACAGCCACTGAAAAATCCAACTAACATTCTATGGTGTTTTATTGTGTACATTCACTTATAGCCATATATTAAGAGGAGATCGTACGTGAAAGTTTTCTAGTTTTGCACTACTGTATCATATCTTGAAAACCATTTAAAACTAAAATGGAGAATCTTTGGCCCTTTAGAACTTGTTGAATTATAGCTACCAACATTCTCCATCATAGACATGTTGGTTGTTTGGTTAAAACCACTGGGAGTTCTAGGTCAGCTATAACTGGAAAACTGAAGACCCATCCACCTACATTCAAATGAGTAGATTATCATTAACCAAAGTCAGTCGGCATTTGGTTTCCCTAAGGAAGAAAACACAAATTTGTTCTGGCAAATTTAAATTTAAATTGACTTACAATTTAATTTAAACCATTTGATGTTATCATTCTCATTGGATTTAAAATTTCTCCTTTATATTACATAAAATATAATAATTGGGCAACCATCCAGGAGCCACATTCAACCTTTGTGTCTTCTGTCTGGTCCTCAGCCTGCAAGTTTTATATTCTTGCCTGGTAATAAATAAAATGATAGTGTTAACGGAAAGAGACCTTTTTGTTGGGTCAATTTGTAGGGCTGATTGGGATTTTCAGAAATTGTTAGCAGAAGAATTTTTATTGCTGACAAGTTTGTTCAAAAGGTGAAGCTTATTGAATACAAATTGAAGGAACTGAAGTACTGATATTCCCAAAAGGCTATTTCTGCACAAAATAGATTTTTTTTTGGGGGGGGGTATTTTTCCACATCTTACAATCATCCTTTATCTATTATGATTAATGGGTTGATGTCTTAATGTATTGTATTTTTAATTCTTTTTAAGCCAAGCTTAAAATGTTTTCCATTTTGTTTAAGCATCTGATAGCATTTGGCCTATCTAATCTGTGTCATCCATAAATCTTCATGAAATAACCATTACCTTTTAAATTACTTATGTCATACCATTATCTCCATTGATGAAATTTTAAATGTAAGATGGTGACGGATAATCTGCTAAAAGTGGCCTCTAAAGTAATAGTGCCAGATTCTTGTGGTTTATGATAGCAGAACGGTGGTTAATATTTAATTCCTACTGTTCTCTATTATAGCCCATCTCTGCCTGCCTTGGATTGGCAGTTGCCATCTCACTCAGGACCTTATGAACTTCGGATTGAAGTACAGCCGAAGTCCCATCACCGAGCCCATTATGAGACGGAAGGCAGTCGAGGAGCTGTCAAAGCGTCTGCTGGGGGACATCCAGTGGTGCAGGTAATAGCATTATTCTTGGCAACGTGTGTATTTCTTTTAAAACCAACGTCCTTAATAAGGCAAATAAAATGACCTTATATTGAATGTAAGTATGTACTCTGTTTTGGTGGATGGAAAAAGGCTTATTTGTTCGACCAAGGGCTGCAAAGGCCTGAATGTGCTTGATGGACATTTCAGACTTTATGATAGAAATGGTGGTTGCTTCTGGAACTCTTAGTATTATATAGTATTATATGAAAGGTCTCAGTATATGACAACAGAAGTGGGTTCCTACCAGTTCGGCCCAGTTCGGCTGAGTAGGTAGTAACTTGGCTGGCCACACCCCCAAACTGGTTCTATCGGCGGTGCCGTAAGCGCCACTATCTTGTTTTTTACTTCTGCACATGCACAGAAGCAATTTTTTCACTACTGCGCATGCACGCATAACGCATCAAGCGCGCACGCACATGAAGCGCATCCCTGAGCGAACTGGCAGTAACAGAAGCCGGAACCCACCCCTGATGACCACCTTCTATGGGGCCAGTTCAATGTTGTTGAATCTGTTGTTTCCTTGTTGTTGTATGTTGAACTAGCTTGGTTCCTAAAGTGAATGAACGGTATTGTTATGGAGGAGGTGCAGTTTTCATCTGAGGCTTGGGGTTCCAAGAAACTAGCCAAGGGACTCATCACACCTTATAATTCAATGCAAGTAAACTAGCCTATAAGTCTACCCCTTTTCATTATGATAATATGCAAAAACATTCCCAGCAAAAACACTGTGGTGTTTGCATATTGGAGGTTTAAGAAATCCAGATCCAGATATGCATCCCTAACTGATTATTATCTGGTTGTATATCTGATATTAGAGTTCCACTGTAATGAGCTATTACTTCAAATCAACCCATCTGCTGGCTTTAATCCAAAATTTAATGGCCCAAAAAAGCAAGCATAAAATGTATTGACTTATCAATGTTAATTTTATTTACCCACGGCTTCATATGTTTCTTTATTATCATAACTAATAACCCAAGATGAACTATAAAGTAATGTGTCAGGCTAGAAACCAGCTGAGTGTGTGTTCTAGTTCTATCTTAGACATGAAAGATTAGCTGGGTGACTTTGGGCCCTCTCAACCCAGCTTTCCTTACAGAGTGGTTGTTGCGGGAAAAAGGAAGGGGGATAAAAGAGTATTAGTATATTCACAGCCTAATTTAAAAACAATAATAAAGGTGGTGTGTGTGTGTGTTTGGGGGGGGGCAAAGTTCTTTATATTGGATTTCTTCATATTCTTAACTATAGATTCATTTCTGCCTGTTTCAAACACACACACACACCCTTCCTGCTTCTCCATTGTACACATTTGAATACATTCTTTTGCATATGTGCTATTTGCAAGTGATATCCTGATCACTTGCAACTGATAAATTTTGTACCTTCTGAAATAACGTGCATATTTAGTTACAATATTTTCAGTGTGCAGATATCTGTATCCATGCTTTGAATTGCAAAGCATAATGTTGAACATATACTTTTGAAAAGTACTCATTTCTCTGTATAAGTGCATTTTGGCTTCTTGAAAGGCTTAATAGAATTGAACAAAAAAAAATCTCCATCCCAATTTCTATGGTGATGTTCTCTTGTTAGAATTTCCTCCTCATAAATATCCATTGGATATTGATTTCATTATACTTCGATGTAAATATAATTTATTATTTTTGCTCCCTTTGGTTTTAAATTCAGAGTTGTATTTTTGAACATTGCTATTTTTTGTGAGTTTTGAAAGCTCCATCATCTGAAAGCAATTGAAAAGTCTAAATTCAAAGGAGACATCTAGCAAAAATTGTGCCAGTCAGTTTGATTTAGCTAATATATTAGCATGAAGTACTCTTAGCATGGTTCACTGTTACGACATCTTCTCTTTCTGTCTCAATTTTACACATGATATTTAAAGTGAAATTTATACAGTGCCCTTGTTTCTTAGGATATATTTTGCTAACTGCCTTGTGTGAGGAAATATACTGTAGATGGGAGGTGCTAATTCACAATAGCCAATTTGACATTTAAAATTTCCACTCAGCGATTGGAAAAAAACAAAATGCAGTGCCAACATTTAATTGAGTTGAATGTATCCAGGAACCAACCCCTCTCCGCAATCTCTTTCTACAGTGTGTGGAAATAAAATAAAACGTGATACATGTTGTATTTAGATAGAATTGTGGAAAAGAAAAAAGGGAAATGTCGGAAGGAAAAAAGGAAAGCAAAATCCTGATCAGTGGAATGATGCAGAACTTCCTCCTGTTTTTCATTCCAAGCGACAGATGATGTACTTGTTTTGTGTGAAATATAACAGGATTTTGAAGGCTTCCCCTCCACACCTGCCCCTCGTACTTTTTGCCTATATCGCAGGCTTGTCCTCAACTTATGACCACAACTGAGCCCAACATTTAGATTGTTAAGTAAGACATTTTTAAAATGAGCTTTGTCCCATTTTAAGACCTTTCTTGCCTCAGTTGTTCAGTGAATCACTGCAGCTGATAAGTCAGTTAACCTGGTTATTAAGTTACTCTGGCTTTGACCCATTGACTTTGCTTGCAAGAAGGTTGCAAAAGGTGATCACATGATCTTGGGACACTGCATTTGAAATCAACACATGTCAGTTGCCAAGCATTTGAATTTTGGTCACATGATCATGAGGGTGCTGCAAAGTCAAAACTCTGAAAAACCGTCATCACGTTTTTCAGTGCCATTGTAACTTTGAACAGTCACTAAACAAACTGTTTGCAGTCAAGGACTACCTGTAGTATCTGAACATTCACACTGTCCAGAGATGTACCATGCCAGGGATGTAAACAGTTGGCCCAGCTTATATATAAAATTAAGCCCCTCAAGCAGGGGTGAAATTCAGCAAGTTCTGACAGGTTCTGGAGAACCGGTAACGGACATTTTAAGTAGTTCAGAGAACCGGCAAATGCCGCCTCTGTCTGGCCCCAGAGTGGGGTCGGAATGGAGATTTTGCAGTATGCTTCCCCTGCCACGCCCACAGAACCAGTAGTAAAAAAAAAAATGAATTTCACCACTGCCCTCAAGGAATACAAACAGGCAGATCTTGTAGTGCATGCAACCGTGGGCATTTTCTGAAAAAAAAAGGGAAATCTGTAAACTATCAGAGAGCACAACCAGAAGAAGTAGTACCAAGACAGGAGCTAAGCAAAGAGCTTAGCTGAACACAACAAATACAGTGTTTTTCCTTCTGAAATATTACCAAAGTAGTCTGTAGAGTTTGAAAGAAACAATTGGACAAAGACATCCCACTCACAGCAGCGGTGATGATATCAACCTCCCCACAACCATGTTACAAGAATAAAACAATCTAATCATGACAATAGATCACGGCTGTATCATCATGGGTAAAGCCTCAGAGTGAGTCTATGACCATTTCCTACATTCATTTTATGAGTGAGTATAAAAAAAGATCATAAGAAATGTACCTTAACACAGGATTGGGGAGGCGTTAAATATTACATCCACTGTTAATATCCTCTCTTGTCTTGTCCCATATTACAACAGTCCCTATTAATTTACCAGAGTTAATTTCTGTGTTGGTTCAATAGTTTCCAACCTAGAAATTATTCTCCTTCATCACTCCTTTTCAATATGCAGTAATAAAATTCTGAACATGTTTTGGCTGAGCATATGTGACTTCCAGGGGAAATAGTAAGGATGTCCAATATCCTTGCTGCCATATCAGATGGTTGTGGTACCATTATAGGCACTTAAGTGGCACACTAATTCACACTTTGTTCTTCGTTCAACTAACTACTTCTCCTTTCTGAGAATCATTGTACCCCAGCAGCACTGTGATGACTATCACCTGTTTATATGGAGGCACCTCTGGTACGTTGTACTTCAGAGTGAAAGTACAAGAAGTCACCTACACATTTTTTGTAGTTTCATACTCCCACACGTTTGCTCTTCACTTGTTTGAGTGTTTGGCTACCATAGCAGCCTCCAGTTATCACAAGGATTTCTAAATGCTTGAAGAGTGAGATGAGCTGACACACCTAGAAAGTGCTAAAAATGTTTGAGAAGAGTGGCTAATCAAAGGTGGTGGTTAATTGGCCTGGTGATGTAATGCTTGGCAAAGTACTCCATGCCTTGTCCTATAAAGAAGTGTTACTAAACATAATCCTCTTCAGATATTCAGTTCTTTCCTCCGTGTTATTTCAAAGGAGGAAAAAGATCCTTCTGTTCTGGGAATTTTAAGATTTGGGGTTTCAAATCCTGCCCTCCCACTAACATCCTGTGCAGCCTGAGGCGACTCATTTCATTTCTCTGCTTGATATGACTGTAGAAAATATTTTCATGTTCATGTACTACGAGGTTTTGTCAGCACAAGAGCACTGAGGCTTTGTACACAGGAAACAGAAGAGGAAGGAAAGGTAATCAAGGGTTAGAGCCAAAGAAAATCTCTCATTTATTCAGTGCCTAAAGAAATTTGTTTCTCAATTTGTAGGCTCTTATTCTTAATACGGCACCTTCAACCGCATGTTCACAACACTCTCCTGTACACAGAAAGGAAGGGAGAGCAAGTATTATGGGTAGCAAAAGTACTGAAATCTCCAGATTTTTGGAGCCACAAAAGTGTTCTTCTCATGCCAATAGCTCTAGGTCTTGACTGGGGGATCTCCAAACTTGGCAACTTTAAGACTTGTGGACTTCAACTCCCAGAATTTCTCAGCCAGCTATGCTGCAGTAAGTGTGTGCCACACTTACTGCAGAGATTGGCAGCAAGTGAATTGGGTGTACTTTTGTCAATGCCTAACAGTGGGGATAAGCTATGAGGAAGAAGTAGTCTTCCTCATCCATATAATTTTCTTTGAAATGGAGAGATCAGCTTGCATTCAGATGTAGAGCAGATGGAATTGAAAGTGATAGAGATAGCCCTAACTGCAAATAGGGTAATCAAGAAGCTGGAAGGGAGTGGGGAGGGAAGGGGAAGTTGCCAGAGGACGTGGAAGTCAAAATTGTCAAGAGAATGACTTGATTTGTGATTGATGCCCCACTCCTTTTAGGAATGCTATGCATGTGACACATGTAAAAAGGGGTTGGGCTTTGATCACATGACTGTGGACACCATCTTAATTGTTTAATAGCAATAGCAATAGCAGTTAGACTTATATACCGCTTCATAGGACTTTCAGCCCTCTCTAAGCGGTTTACAGAGTCAGCATATCGCCCCCACAGTCTGGGTCCTCATTTCACCCACCTCGGAAGGATGGAAGGCTGAGTCAACCTTGAGCCGGTGAGATTAGAACCGCTGAACTGCAGATAACAGACAGCTGAAGTGGCCTGCAGTACTGCACCCTAACCACTGCGCCACCTCGGCTCCCTCCCCCCACACCAAATATTCCTGTCTTTAATTATGAGTATAATATGTCTATTCCACTTCTTTATGTAACAAATGGAAAGAATGAATGAAATCGTCATCATCCATTCAGTTATGCCTAACCCTCAGCCACTCTGTGGATCAGTACTCTCTATGCCCCTCTGTCTCGCACCACTTCTTCAGATCCGCCATGGTCATCCTGATGTCATTCTTTTAGTGTCCAGTCAGCAGATACCAGGACAGCCCCTTCTTTTTCTGCTGATCCCTCCTAGCATGATTGGCTTTTTGAGTTGGTCAGCTCTCATGGCATGACCAAAGTATGACAGCTTCTGTTTGGTGAACTTGGCTTCAAGATATATTTTCAGTGAGGTTTGATCTAGGACTTCTTTGTTTGTTATTTTTGCAGCCAGGGGATATGTAAATAGTCCCTTCCAACATCACAATTCAAAAATATCCACCCTTCTCCTATCTGCCTTTTTCAGAGTTTCGGAGCCATAGTAGCAATTGGAAAAATTATTGTGTTAATTAATCTGCATTTGGTTGTGAGACTGATGTCTTTACTATTCCAGATGTTATTTACTGCAGTTCTTCCAAGTGCTATACACTTTCTGATCTCAAGGCGGTAGTCACCACTTTGGTCGATTTTTGACCAAAGGAAGATGAATTCCTTTACTCTTTCGATGGTGTCATTGTTGATCTGTACTCTGACATGTGTGTTTTCTGCAGTTGTCATTATCTTTGCTTTCTTGCTGTTAAGGTGCAGCAAATTTTCTCACCTTCACCATTGACTGTTATGAAATCATAACTTGAACGAAATCCTAACTCATAAAATGTAGAAAGGACATGAGTTGATTTTTAGATAGAACCTGCTTTATCTTCTCTCCCCAACACCACAAAGGAGACTTTGGGAAGTGACAAAAATTCATATACAAATATATACCGATTCTGACCAATCAGTAATCTATTAAAATAATTTCTCTATTTCTTTTTATAGGTTATTTAATTTTAAATAAACTCATAAAGTAGCAACTGAGAAAACTAGCTATGTAGCCTAATTGTAAAAAGATTAAAATATATGAAGATTTGTCAATGTTTGCCATTAATTATTTAAATACATGTTTGTCAAATATTTGGACTGGATAATTTTATTTGTGGGTATATAAGGAAATTATCTTGCAGTGTGTTTTGTAGGCTGGGTTATTGAATACTAAAGGGCATTAGACAAGAAGGGAATTAACTCCTGGTGAATTGAAAATATACAAGGGGAGTCACTGGATTGCACACATGCCAGCCTGACCATCATAATATACAGTATATCTTTTGCAGATCTCTAAAGTGGCCTGTGAAAGAATCAAATTTATCTTTTGCTTAAATAAACTTGGCATCAATTCATCTGTGTTCACATGTTGCCAAGCACATAACAGAAGGAAAAGTGATTAGTGTATACCACCTCATTTTTGTGCACCTAGTCAGCATAACACAACAATGAATTCAGCATATAAGGGAATTTGAGTGACATTCTCCGAGATCAAATTTCTTTTGCCCCAGAAGCAACGTGATCTTTTTCTTTTAAGGTGTTCAGCAAATTCTAAAGAAATTTGTCACTGTCCCATTGATTGTGGCTGATAGCTTGGAGATTTGGGATATAGTGTTTTTCTTTGCTTCTGAAAATGTAATCCTAGTAGCAAGCTATTCAATGCTTAATGAGGCTTAGTTCAACTTCATTTTGTTAAGTTTTTGCTATTAGGTTAGGAATGGGCAATGATGGCAACTTTATGACCTGTGGACTTCAAATCCCATAATTCCTGAGCCAACCATGTGTTTGTTAGATGCAGGGGTGGGTTCTTGTACCAATTGGTACCAGTTTGCTTCGCGCCGCCCCCACATTGCTCGTGCATGCACAGTTGACTAAAAAATGGCAGCAATGGCAGAAGAGACCGAGGAACTGGTTTGGGGGCGCAGCCGGCCTAGGTCGCTGCCGGTTCTGCGATCTAAGACAAATCACCATTATAAGTTTGGATGAACCAGGAGCTCTGGTGAGATGTTAGTAAAATGAAAATCTTTTTAGAAGCTTTACACTGGATGTTATATTCTTTTGGTAACTTTAAAAAAAAAACTTACAACAGAAGTTGGCCCATGTTTTGATTTTTCTTTTTAAAATATGAGGTTGAAAAGTCTTACACTGGTTAAACAGAGTAGTAAATCTAGTGAAAAGGATTTGACACTATAGCAGATGGAAAAATGGCAGTGTGTATTTTGAGATTTCTTTGACGGAGACAGAGACAGTCTGGAACTTAACGAAAGGTGCCATTGGGGAAAGGATCTGTTCAGAACCCCTTTCATGACAAAACCTAGTCCATCCTTCAAAGAATATGGTTGAGGATGACCCTGTGTGCAAGCCAGTGATAATCAAGAAGTTATGTATATCTGCTCATAATGAATTGCTTTGCTTAATTGAAAATGCAGCTTGCTTATGACATATAATCACAGGTAAGTAGAACATTGAAGCATAATACACAATGATTTCATATCGTACATTGCAATCTCAAACACAGATACCTTACAAAAGATTTAATAAAAGGAACTCTTCTTCCAATTTTATCCCAAAATTATGATTTCCACCACACACTTCTCATAACGTGCAGTTGAAAGAAAGTGTCACCTTTTCAGCCAGGGGGAAATTTAAGTCTTTCATATATACTAAGAATTTAAAGAAATTGGCAAGCACCTGTTAGTCAGGTTGCAATTAATGACGTCCAGCCACAGAATTGTATTGCAAACCAGACAAGGAGCCTATATTTAATAGCTCTTTTTCAGACAGATGGTACTTCTTAAGAATAAATTCAAGCCGAATGGCTTTCACACATCTTGCATCTGGTTAGTTAAAGCTCACCACCAAGTAGCAGACAGATAATATCACCTGGAAAGGAGAATAGTTTGGCAGATGTTTTATGTATGTTATTGCTGTCATAAATCTGATAAAGGAGTGTGGCTGTGTACCTTTTGGGGCGAGAAGTTTTAATACCTCACATAAAGCTATCCTCTTAGAATTGTTACACAACCACATCACTTTAAGGTAGCTTTCTACCCTTTCCTAAGCATTTTTTTTTTCAGGAAATCCTCACAATGCTGTCAGGGCTGAGGATTGTTGTTGAGATATCTGCGTAGACACGAGAGATTGAGTGTAATGTTGATCAAAGTTAGATCATCACCTCTGCCATGGGGTGTGCCTCAAGTCTCTGGTTTCTCTCCCCTCATACTTAACATAAGCCATTGGGAGGGGTCATTTGGTGGCATGGGGTTCAGTATCATTAATATGCTTGTTGATGGTACCAATTACATATCTCGACCCCACGTTGGGCAACTGACTTCAGGTGCTGGAGAAAATAAAGTGGTGGGGGAAAGAAAGCAGCTGTGAACCAACCCTAACACCATGGAGTAATTATGGGTTGTTAGTTATAGATTTGAGCATTTATGAACTGAAAAGCCTGTTGGTCTCCAGAAAAGCCACGGGAAAAATAAGCTAGAATGAACAGAACAAGCCAGCCACATATTTGAATGTGTAATTTTAATCCAAGCTTGGAAATATACAACTTTATAATTCATCTTTAGTGCAATCCTTTTTCTGTTTCTCCCTCTGTTAAGCATTTTATCCCCAAAATAAATGTTGTGGTATTTTTACAAAACTGGCTCATCTTTTCCTTGAATTTTATTTTTTTTTGCATTTTAATCAGGATTTATTTATTAATCTCTTGAGATAAGTTCCTGGGGATACAGTATAGATGTCTGGGAAAAACATGGAATTGACAGGATATAGTTAGGAATTGGGAGAATGTTTGGTGTGCCTATTTTAAATGTAACTATAGCCAGAATATACATACAGAAATGTTGCAAGAGAAACTTACTTCTGCTATAGTGTGTTACCTTGACTAGTAGGAAAAGTTTCATCTGCTTATTTTTTGCGTGAGGTGCTACTCTTAAAGGTACACCAGCAGTACTGCCAAAACCAAAAGCTGGCAACTCTAGAAGATTGAGAATATGTCTTTGTGAGAGCCAAAGTTGTGGGTGGAAGGTTTAGGCTTGTTTCAGAACCATTTATTATATTGCAAGAACTGATAGTATTACTAGGTAGGGTGGGGCTGGTAGGAGAAGACGGGAGTGACTGATGGAATGGGAAGTGTGCATTATTATGCATGCAGGCACACAAATACAACAAAATGGCATTGGGCAAAAGGAGCTGTGGATATATACAGGAGGGTATGGATCAGATGCATGATTTCCCATGCTTGCTTCATTCAGTTTGGTGCTTCTGGACTTTTTCATTGGATTTCATCGGTGTGTTTTTACCCTAATGTGCCACCCTAAGAAATTTTATGACTAGAAACCCTGATGGCAAAGATATAAGTAGCAGATAATCATCAGAGCTACAGATACATGGGTGTGATCTTTGATCAAATTGCTTTTACTGGTACTCAATTTTCCTGCGAGTTTCAGACATGGCTGCAGAAAATAGAGCAACTTTATATATTGAAAGGGAATGACAGTACAAAGCACTGTAAGAAAACAATTTTGACCTGGCAATCCTGTGAGGAATGGAGAGACCAGAAAAGGTTGGAACAGCAGTCACAAAGAAAGATACAGTCAAGAGACTCAGTTTGTCCATAGTGGCAAGATCTTGGAGCATTGTTTCTCAACCTTATCAAGTGTAATTCCCAGAAGTTGCTGGTCTGGGAATTCTGGGGATGAACCCCACACGTCTTAAAGTTGTCCAGGTTGAGAAACATTGGCTTGGAGGTTCTGAATATGGGATCTTCCTTTATCAGAACAGCTGAAAGAAGAGTATTACTATGTACTATGTCAGCCCCCTTCTGTGTTTTAAGACATGTAGTTGTGTGAGGTAAGCTTCAAATGTGGATGTCAATGACAACAATAACAACAAGATTAGGAGATCTACTGATCCCTGCCTGTGATTTTCTGTTCAAAAAGACATCTAGCCTACTCAATGCCTGGACTGATAAGCAGAAGAGAGTCCCAATGTTCACTTCCCCCCAAAATGCTAACTATACCTGTATCACCTAGTTGAATGGCACTTTTTGCATTCCAGATTGCCCAAACCAAAATTGTTCTCCTTAAAATTGGTGTAAGAGAGGCCCCCAAGTATTCTTCCTATGGAAATGATATGTCATAGTTTTACAGATGGTAATTTATAATTTTTCCGTTATGCCACAATTACTAAAATCATTTATTAACAAAAATATACATGGATGAAAACAGCTGCTCTTAAATAGCTCTGTAGGAAGTCAATGGCACATTCATTAGTAAGCCCCAAAAGTAGAATTATCTATGCCAGGGGTGTCAGTCAAGGCCCGCGGATCGGATTTGCAGTGCCTCTGCCAGTGGAATTGGAGCTCAGGAGGGCCACACGGAACTCTTTGTTTTTGCTGGCAGAGCGCTGCAGGACATCGAGCTGGCCACACCCACCCCAGCCATGCCCATTTGCCCCCCCCAGGTCAAACACAACCCTCTATGAAATCGAGTTTGACACCCCTGATCTATGCTAATAAAATGCCATTATCACCACTTATATACATTAAAATAGTATTTTAAAGGTTGAAACTTCAGATTATGTGTGTTTATTTTATTACATTTTACTATATTTGTGTCTTCAAATTGGTTTTTGACTCCTGGCAAATGCCTATACTAACCCCTGCAGTTTCCTTTTTCAGAAGGGGTTTAACATTGCCTTCTTCCTAGGGCTGAAAGACACTTGCCTGGCTCAGGTTGACAGAGCTGGCTTTTGATGGGTAACAGTAAAAATGTGCACATTTTCTTTTCTTAAGCCAGCTTCCGAAAACTTTTTTCTTTGTGCAGTATTGGAATGAGGTACTTTACTGCACTATTTACAGTACTTACACTTTTCTGAATGGAATGGTCATATTTAAAAGGCAATACACCTGGTTTTTAATTTCCTCATTGTTTCCTTTTTTATTTGATTGTAAATATCAGGGTCTCCAAGGATACGGCCACCAAGTTCATCAGCCCACAGGGATGCACTCACTGCACTTTTAGCTGTTGCAAAATCTGATCAATGAAAGGAAAAGAAGCAGCAAGACAGATTTCACATAGTTTTGTGAATATTTTCCTTGATAAAACTGGCATGTCTGAAATGCAGAAGACGGGGAAGGGTGTGATAGGGAAGAAAGAAAAAAAAGGAACTTTTTACTATCTGTGGTATCTTATGTGCAACCTTACTCTTGAAAGTGTGAAGCACTGGGGAATTCTTTCTCTCTGTTTGCAAAATGAAAATTTATCGGCTTTAGTTATAAACACAAGTCACAATATCTCTGCACAGCCTGGAAAGCCAGTGGCTTTAAGGGGCCACGAAATAGCCATTTGTTGTTCTTGTCCTAGTTTGACCTTGTAGCCATCTGTTCAGCATCTCTGTGGGATATCTCTTCATCCTTAGACATGCATAGCTAGCTGTGCATGTTGAGTGATACATGTTTCTTGCATTGTGCTGATTCTTATTTGCAACTGGGGGGAAAGAAGAATTCAGGTAATTGCTGACAGATTTTGCAGTGGTAGAGCAATATAAAATAAATCCACCGTAATTCCTTTGCTGCTGCTTTAATTTTTAAAAATACCTTGACTGGGCATGATCTCCGAGATCTTCACTTTCTAAATGTCCCATCATTGTTACTCATATAATTAGTCCTGCAAGATTTGGATGGCAGTTGTATGCATAATTCCAGATTACTTATATCTGAGTAACTCTCAACGTTATTAATATAATGGCCCTGAATTTGAATTTCAATAATAAAAAGTGTTGAGTTCCAAAACTTCTTGCAGAAGCATTTCTTGGAAGAAGCATTCTATATTCTCTTGAACATTAGAGAAAATAGATTTTCAGAGATTATATAAATTGTCATTCTTGTGCACATCATTAAAAAAAAAGTATGACTTCCCCTTCTAATAAAGTTCTTCTGTTATTTATTTGTAAGGCACCATGTACATTTATTTATATCCTGTCTTTATTATTTTTAGAAATAACCCAATCTGGTGAACATACACAATACTCCTTCCTCCTTGTACTTTCCCCACAATTTAGCCTGCAATACTGCATTTTAACCATTGTGCTAATCATTATGAGAAGTTACCAAAATATTTTTTTCTTAAGATTGCTGATTACTTTTTTAGCAGTATAATGTAGTAAATTTAGGCATGTTTCAGAAACCATTCATTGTGCTGAGATTTACAATTTTTATGTCATATAATCAACTACTTAAAAGTATCTCTCTTTAACATCTGTAGCATTTACCTTTAAAGAAACTTAATTAGGAGTTCAACCTTAGAGCAGTTGTGAATCAGCTTACTTATTCTGGGCATTTCTGATGTCCTTGTTGCCAAATAAATGGTACCTGCATAAAAAATGAAACAAAATTAATTTTCTTTGGTCCTAGGACATTAAAAAATAACTCTGTCTGTACAATACTTATTGTACTGTACAATACAATACAGTAGATGGTCTGTCCATGGCAGATCATCTACTGTCATGATTTATAATTTATATTTTCCATTAGTTATGAGACTAGCAAGTTTTTAAGTCCATAACTATATCGATATACCATCAGTAATAACAATGCATTTTTCCATTTTAGTTCATTGTTCTCTACATCCATAAAATGAGAACAGAATATGAAATAGAGAATATAACATAAAAAATTGAAGTTTTTCTGGTTCATTGTTTCTCTTTCCTTGAAACAGAGATTGAGATCTTGCTGGTAAGAAAAGAGAGAAACCATTATAACATCTACCATACAAATAAATATAAACTTTCTGCATATTGACAGTGCAATGAAACCCACTGTGCATTCTTCACTTGCTTAAGAAATAAGTGAGCAAGAATTTTGCATTTAAAGAAAAGAATGCAGTAATAACTGATCATACAGTACCTTCTGCACTGATTGACACATGGGGCCTTCACATATTTTATAGATTTTTAAGACATTATTGTTCTAAAACTTTATCTAATGGAGACTTCCCCAAGCTAGAATTTTCTAATTGACTTGGACTTTCTCTACAAGAAATAACTTCAAGACTACGCTAACCAAATATTATGTTCATGAAGAACTGATCTATCCAGTTTGTTTATCCTGGGGTGCTAAAATTGCCCCAATAAAATAAGAGAAGGAAAGAAAATACTTATATTTATTAATCAAATTTATATGACTACCTATCTTATGAAAAGTGATTCTGAGTGATTTATTCAATTAAAATTTAATTTCAGAGATAAATAACACTCTTCCTTACAGTCTTTTGCAAAGTAGTAGAATCTGAACTTTCTACAGGACTAAAAATGCGAAGAAGTAAGAGAAAGTGCTGTTACGATTCTGACTTTTTGCAGGTTATTGTATATTTTACTATATGGTTATTATCAGATTCCTAAACTGGTAAGAATCCTTGGAGGATTTATAGGACTAAAGTAAAGGATTAAGTAAAAAAATTTAAAAAAATTCTTTAGCCATCACAATCATCATAAATGCTCTACAATAAATGCTTTCTTAATGTTCATAACAACTGTAGGCTATTATAGGTAAAAATATTTTAATCTCATTAGCAAACAGCTTTGCAGGATGTTTATTTTGATATATACCTTGAACATTTGCCAGAGTTCCAGATAAGTAGGAACTAGGCTGATAAAAATACTTTCTCCTTACTGTGATTTTTGTAAGAGGATTTCTTAATGACAAGTTTGCACCTTTTTAAAGCCAATGCTATGATCGTACTTACTATAAGTTTTTCCCCAAAGATCTCTCTCACAGCAATTTAGATTTTTTTTTACAACTGGTCAACTTTAAAACCATATAAGACTTATTTCTCTTCCATATTTCAGCTAATACTCAGTGTTGCACTGATGAAATGCAGTGGGAACATTTCCTCTGTCCGTCCCGTCCCCCCTTCCGACTCACAATTTCTTTCATTCCCTAAATCTACTTTAGAAAGTCTTTCAATTCTTTGCAACATAGGAAACAAGTGAGAAAGAGAGATTGCCAGTTCTACTGTTAAAATAATTTTCGTAGATGGAATACATTGCTGGGCATGATTTTGATTCCATGTCACATGTTGGACCAACATTACATGACTAATTCTGCTAGAAAGAGAAACTGCAGACAGGAGTTTTGTTCATGGGCTGGGCCACAGTATCAGATTCTTTTAAATATTACACTGGCTTTACAAAATACAATCATTTCCACATGGAGTTTGCCACAATTAAATTGAGTCTTCACTGTAATTGCTGCAGTGACACGTGGTAGAGTAGCATATTATTCCAGGACAATCTGGAGCAAGCAGAGAGAATAGACATTGTACGAATAAACCCACTAAATCACTCAGCCTGCATTACAGGTATACAACCTGACATCTCCCACAAGTTGAACCACAGTGGCGCAGTGGTTAGAGTGCAGTAGTGCAGGCTACTTCTGCTGGCTGCCTGCAATTTGGCAGTTCAAATCTCACCAGGCTCAAGGTTGATTCAGCCTTCCATCCATCTAAGGTGGTAAAATGAGGACCCAGGTTGTTGGGGGCAATATGCTGATTCTGTAAACCGCTTAGAGAGGGCTGTAAAGCGGTATATAGGTCTAAGTGCTATTGCTATATTTATGGAGGATTTTTTTTGGGAGTAGGATAAGGTGCCTTTGAGCTACAGTGTTGACTCCTGGAAATTTCATGGACTGGTCTCTGCAATTCTTTTGCTAAGATGAAGTATTTTGCCATAACCTCCTTCCTGTAGCTGAGAGACAATGACTGCCCCATAGTTATGCAACTGGTTTCATGCTTAAGGTGGGACTAGAATTCACAATCTCCTGGCTTCTACCACTTCAGCAAACAGGCTTTCTATTATGGACTACAACTCCCAAATCCCTGACTATTGCTAACTGGCTTTACAGGAGTGTAATCCTAATTAGGAGAGGGACTCTAGGTTACAGATCCTTGATTTAGGCAACATTGGGATGGACACTGGTCTAATTTCACTGAAACCAGGAACTCTTATTAGCTTCTGCAGGACCTCACCAAACAGGCACAGATGCTTAATATACTGTGCAACAATTTATTCTTACTTTCAAGAAAGAAACACCATAAGCAAAAATAGCTTAGAAATACAAAATATACATTCATTTTACTCTTTAGTTAAAGCTTCTGGGAAGTATGCAAAAAATCAGGATCAAATGCATCTAATAAAATAAGCAACAGCTCTTGAAAACTTATGCCTTTTAATAAAAGATGGGAAAAGGGCCATCAGACTTCTGATTTTTTTTACTACTATGGACTAATACAGAATAGAATAGAATTCTTTATATATTATAATATATTATAATTAAAATACATATTATATTATTAAAATATAATATAAAATTATAATATATAATATAGTATAACATTGAATATATGAATATATACATACATACATACATACATACATACATACATACATACATACAGTCTCTCTTCCATAGGAAATATGCAAAGAACTTAAAGATTACATGGAATCAGTAAAGGATTGATTCCATGTAATTGAAGGATGAAATGTGAGGGCCGCTGCACCAAGATAGCAAATGTATTAATAAATAAATAGTATAACAAATATTTCATTTAGCTCAAGTCATAAGCATAGTCTTTTTTCTCCTCTCTTCTGGTCTTTCTTTTTTATTTTAAAATTGTGAGCTCTGGGAAACATAAATTAGCAGTAGAATGAATAACTTGCAAAAAAAATTATGGCTATCTGAAGCCATCTGATAAAGCTGACTTAATACAAAGTGGGAAGCAGTTTTTGTTGGTTTGGTTCCAGCTAAGTTTGCAAAACAAATTTTGGCGATTAAGATCTGTGGCTAATATGGTTGCTGTGGAAATCATTCCAGTCTTTCAGTCATTGTTTTGTTTTTCTTCTTCATGTTGCTTAACTGGTTTGTTAAAAAAAAAGAATTGCAAATAGAATTGACCCTGATAATAGATTATCAATTTTGTTTGGTTTTTCCAGGCAAAATGTTTTATAGCTGAATCATAATTTTGAAACTTCATTTTAACAATCTAATGGACTTCACTTCATTATCTTTTGTTTGGAACAACTTTATAAAACTGCTATCACTTTTTTTATCAGTGGTGGGTTTCAAAATTTTTTAGAACCTCTTCTGTAGGTGTGGCCTGCTTTGTGGGAGTGGCTTGCCGACCATATGACCAGGTAGGAGTGGCTTGCCAGCCATGTGACTGGGTGGGCGTGGCCAATGTGTAAAATGTGGTGAAACTCACTTAACAACGCTCTTGCTTAGCAACCAAAATGTTGGCTCAGAAACTCTGGCACTTGAAGCACGCAAATCTTAAAGCTGTCAAGTTACAAGACCCTTGCACCCTTAAACCTTTAGAAAAAAAACCCAGGGGTGTTCAAACTTGACAGTTTTAAGACTTGTGGACTTCAACTCCCAGAATTCCTCCTCCAGTCATGTTGACTCAGGAACTCTTGGCATTGAAGTTTGCAAGTCTTAAAGCTGTCAAGTTACAAGACCCTTGCACCCATAACCCTTTAGAAAAAAACCCCAGGGGTGTTCAAACTTGACAGCTTTAAGACTTGTGGACTTCAACTCCCAGAATTCCTTCCCTCTCTCGTCATCTTGATGATGTGCAGACAGATGGACGGGGGGAGCTGGAACCAGTTCTAAACAGCACTATAGATTTGCGGAACCTCTTCTATAGAAGAGGTTAGAACTGGCAGGAACCCATCCCTGATCTATATACTCTTCAGAGTGAGTTTCATGCTACAGATGGCAGATTGTGACACAGCAAATATTCAGACAGTACGGGAAAGATACCACCTATAGCCATCTATTTACTGGCATTGGGAAGCTATGTTTTGCATACACTGCTGCTATGAATCCAATAATTTTTTGCAAGCATACAATATGTCTCCCATATGGCAATTGCAGTCTGCAGAATTCAATTGGCAAGCATATCTATGCCATTATTACCCTTAAATGCTATTCTTCATTTAGTATATTTAGGATCCCTTATCTCATCTTCCTGTGGTTCAGTTCAGTCTTTCTGGTTTTCTTGGTCATGCTAATTGGAAATTCTGAGCAGTATACTCCTAATCTATTGCAAAGATATCTGGGAAAGCAGATTTGCTTAGGATATTAGCAACAGTCAATTTAGAATAATCAATGACAACACTCCTGGTTCCTACCTCCTTCAGAGGTGGGTTCCTACCAGTTCGCACCAGTTCGGTAGAACCGGTTCGTCAAATCTACTGAACCGGTTAGAAGAGGTTCCACCAGTGGACCCGGAAAGCAGGCCACACCTACAGAAGAGATTCCAAAAATTTTTGAAACTCACCACTGACACACACAGACAGACAGACAGACTCACAGAGAGAGAGAAAGAGAAAGAAAGAAAGAAAGAAAG
Source organism: Thamnophis sirtalis (assembly GCF_051295495.1). Lineage (NCBI taxonomy): Eukaryota > Metazoa > Chordata > Lepidosauria > Squamata > Natricidae > Thamnophis > Thamnophis sirtalis. Next base: position 164,249,535 of record NW_028261382.1, read on the forward strand.
AAAGAAAGAAAGAAAGAGTAAGAGAGAGATGAAAGAAAAAAGGAAAAAGGGACAGAGAGACAAAGGGAAGGAGAGAGAGAGAGAGAGAGAACAAGAAAACACATGGCCGGCAAGCCACTCCCACCAGGTCACATGGCTGGCAAGCCACTCTCACAAAGGAGGCCATACCCACAGGTTCGAAAAAACTTTGAAACCCGCCACTGGAACGCTTCTATTACTCTCTTGTAATAGAAATAATAATAATCTTGTAACATCACTTAAAACTTTGTAATTCTGCTATAGTATATGAAAACTGCTTAAGAGATCAGGTTTTAGAGTGAATGGAATGGCTGTTTCTTTTACTCCCAATTAGTTGGGAATAATATAAACAAGGGTTCTGAGCTCATGTAGACACAGGAAAGAGAAATGAGTTGTTTTGGCCTGAATAATATTTTTGGATGCTAGATGTTTTTAGAAATTTGAAAGGAAAGGAAAGTGGTGACATTGAGGTATGCTTTTTCTGTGTATAAATCTGTAGTTCAATAAATAAATGTGTTACAAAAAGCCAGTGACTTTAATCCTGCAACACCAGATGTTCAATGGAAGCTGCATTGGGTTTAGATTAGTTTATCTATATATTTTATTTCATTTTTTTTCAAATGCCTCACTTCAAGGGTACATAGTCATGATTTGAAAACATAATAAAATCCTACATTATGTTTTAATACACAATGGTAGCAGAAGACTCCAAAATGCATCATAATCTAGTGATTCAAAAATGTTTCTTCAAAGATTTTACTTTCATCATTTTTTTTCTTTTTCTAGAAGTCTTCTAGAAGTTAGTTATTCTAATATAACCAAAAGAATAATTTATGATGCTGTGATTTGATTCCCTGTACTCTTTGCTATCCAGGTAGTTGTGATATCTATTTTAAGGAAAAATTGGACAGGTTTCATTATTTTGTTTTGACTATATAATAGTCCCACCATAAAGCAATTACTTAGTTTTCAATCAGTGGGACAATTAAGATGGTATTGATTTTTATTCCCCAACATTTACATAAAAATAACCATTCTGTTCAGAAATATAAAGGCTAATTCATATATCAGATGATATTCTGTAAATATACAACCTACACAAAAAAATATAACTTGAATCCTTAAAATTACATTTTTAAAGATGTGTGTTATCAAATTCCACTAACTTCAGCATTTTGCACTTCTGATTTGCAATGTGGTTCACCTAATGTTTCCTTCTTCACTCATTTTCAGAAATTGAAACATTATCTTCATTAAAAATATTATGGTTATGATGTGGTATTTCCCAGTACTTACTTTTATCCCAATATTTACAGAAATGAAGCTTTTAAATATAGCTTCTAATGTTATCTACTCAAAGGACTGCCTCTTTTAAAATAAGCTAAATTTCCTTTTCACCGGAAGGCCTTTGAATGGGTTAATGTGGTTATAAAACTTGGTCTTAATAATAATAAATCAACGTACTTTATTATCAACAATCTAATTGTCTAATTTTCATCACATCAGGACTGCTTCTTGCCTTCTCTCTCCCACCCCCTTTGATGATTTCAAAATACACCACCTTTATCTTCACCATTTTTACAAAATCTTGCCAGACGATGTACAGTGGCTGGGAACTCTAGAACCCCATATCCCGTAAGCTTGATTTTGTATAGGAATGTGGATAAATCTTTCAGTTCTCTCAAACAGCCAAGCCAGATCATTAAGAACTGGGGACAATAAAAGAAACTGGATGCAGCTTGCTATCATATGAGAAGTAGAGGATCTCAAAAGAGATACCTGACACCTGCTCGGCCCTTCTAATTTTCACATCTCCTCTTACAAGGAAAAAAAAATGCATGAGGTTGGCTGTTGATTTTTGTGGTTACTCTTGTCTAGTTCACATTTCCCCCCAATTAATGGGACTGACATTATTAGGAGTGTCAAACTGATCTGCTCTTATCCTCCTGTGACCCAGGGACACAGCACCTGTAAGTGAATTGCTAATTGGTGATTACATAATTATCTTGAAAGTTTTGCCCATCTGGATGCAACCTGCAGAAGAACTGCTACTTCTAGGAAGAGTTGCCAAAGAGTCTTCTAATATGTTTAAGACCAACCTATATTTTATAGCATGAACTTTCAGAGAGATTAATCTTTTCAAGAAGTCTGTTAATCTTATTTTCTTCTCACATCTTCCCTATGCATGAAACAAAGAAAGGGCAATATAGGCATCTCACACTGACTTTGATAGTGGAATCAAAGAAGCATTGACTTGGTAGTGGAATCTTCAGCACTGTGTTTAAAAAAAACACTTTTATATATGCTTGTATTTTTTCCTGGATCAAGATAAATATCTTTCATTCAGCTTTTTTAGATGGGTGAAGCTCAAGACCTTAGTTCATCCACTGTGGAAGTGTTTCCTCCTGAAAATTGCCTAAATAATTCTGAGGAACAAAATGGAACCATAACACTCATTATTAAGGAGAGAAGATCAGTTCCGGATGACATCAATAAGCCCTTTTCTTATGCATAACTAATTTCCCTTTTTTTGGAGGCTTAATCAGATAGCCTCCAGAAAAGGAAAAATCATGAGAGATAACCACACACAATTCAGCATATGGTATTGTGAAAGGGATCACTGATTTGGAGAAAATGAAAAGTGGATTAGGCAGTAAACGATGAGCTTGCCTTGAGTGTCAGAAAAACTTCTCATTGCCAATTTCTGGAGAAGCTAAGCAGAAAGCTAGTGCTATATTCATGTTCGGTTGTGGGTTTCCCGAAGACATGTGGTTGGGCTCTGAGCAGAAGAATGCTAGAGTAGGCAACCCTGTGGTCTAACCCAGCACAGCTTTTTGTATGGTCCTATATTAGTAGCTGTTTAAGTAGAGACAAAAGCTGTATACAATCAAGAGAACGTTTCTATGTGCAGTCTGATGAAATCGGCACAGAATTTGGTTGTAGTTTTCAGCACTCTGAAACTAAAAAAATATGGATGTGATCTTAGGGATCTTAAGTTGATGTAGAATTTGTTCTGAAATCAGATGGGATAGGACTTAAATGAAAAGAAAAAGTAATCTATGGAAACTTGTTATTACTTAGGTTAAAGAAATTTGTTGTTGTTTTTAAAAAAGAAATGTTGTCTTCTTCAGCCAGTATATAAGAGCTTTGCCAATTCCCATCCAATTTACAAATCATGAAGAAAAGGGGGAAAAAACTACTTGAGCCCAATTCTCAGTCTATGTTCTAGCATGTTTCAGAAGCCCAGTTCCACATTCCCTCGTCATGAAAAGTGGTGTAATACAGCAGCTGCAAAGAGCATTTTATTCTGGAAGGCTGCCCAAATACCTGTTAAGCCAGTCACTGAATGCAAAACATCTCTATTTACTCGAGATTAATAGTTCCTTATGGGCACACTAGCGTTAATATTGTCATATAGATATGAACAATCTTTGCCTGGAGGCATATCATCATATGCATACATTTTTATTTATTGCGCTGTTTGGATGCAAAGCACACATGTGTTTGAAAACATTGCAATGTTGGATATAAAACATCTGCAGTTTTTATTTTAAATAGTCTGTGCGTCTGTTAGCCTTCACTTCCTAATAATTCTATTTCTGAATATTGCTATAAAAATAACACTTCCCTAAGAACCTTTTAATTTCAAGATAATTCATTGATTGGTTCTTGAACCTAATTTCAAGATTTATATCTGTGGTTGTTCCTTCAGGCATATGATCTGGGCCTAGCAGATAAACTGTAGTATTAAGTTTTTTTATTTGCCAGAGGCTAATCGTTTCATATTTTCCTTTACATTATGGGTGGAAGGCAGTTGGAAAAGAGATTTTGATTCAGAAGGGTATTCATTACCTCCCAGAAATGCCTCTGAACTTTTCAGATAGGAACATAAAGGCCACAAATGTCTACATAGACCTCTTGGAAGTGATTGAGATTTGTGCTGATTATGCAGCTCCTGTTCATTTCAAGAGTACTTATGCTCAGTGTCAAACTTCATTTGAGACTCAGGAAGCTATATAAAGTCATGATTATTCTGATACGTTAGAAGTTTTCTTCATATCCCAATTCAGCAGGTATGATTTACAGATTTATTCTCAATTAGTAGCTTTGTTTTGTTTGTGTGTTGGTAACTGTAAAGAATTTACTACATCCAGGGGCAAAGTCCTCAGTTTCCCAGATGGCAGACTAAGGAAAAGAGTTTTGTGATTTATCAATGACACATATTTACTGTCTAGACAGAAATAGCTTCCAGCTTTTCTGAGCTGCTTCAATAATGCCACTAGAGGCTTCTCCCCAGCTATGGTTCAGTCAAATTGAATAAGCTTCTGTATTGTTACTACCAAGTCAACTGTGTGCACTTTGTTTACTAAGTAAATGATATGATAACCCCGGATCATTGTAAGTGTATTTGTAAAGTGTGCTGTGTTAATTTAAAATAGGGCTTTGTCAGAATCATTTGTAATATGAGTCATAGTTATTATTATAGTGTCATCTGCGTGCATGACACTTTAAGAAGTATAAGGGCAGATCTCTTTCTCTCCCCTACACACACAATTTAGCAGAGCAGGAATAACAGAACAAGAAGGTAAAGACTAGTTGAATAGAGGAAATATTATATCAATCATTTCACTTACATGATTTTACTTATAGGCTAAATAAGCATGCTTTAAGGATATAGTTGAAAAGTTTAAGTGACATTTCACAGATATTCTGGGAAATCTTTCCGGCAAATTCTGAGCATTTCTGCTTTTTGCCTGATAAAGCAACTAGTTCAAACAGCAGATTTGTGAGACAGAAAGAAGCTCTGGGCTTTCTTTGAGGACACTTTTTGAAGTTCTCCTTAAGACGGCTTAGGATCTTTTAAATTATTTTACCACAAAAAGAATAGAAGTGATAAAGTCAGGTAGAGGACATAGATTTGTGATATATTTAGCTCTTTTACTAAAATGGTCAAATAGATTATCAATGTTGAGTAAGCTGCCTTCTCAGAGTAGTAGTAACCATTGGAGCTTCCTATTTTTCTTTAGATGTATGTATTCCGTTTTTTTTCAGATGGTAGCCTCACCTTTCAGTAATATACAGAATGCTCACTTTTCTTGAAGAAGCTCAAATTAGGATCAGTCAAATTTGGTTGTTGCTGTCACTAATAATATATGTTAGCAAATGTATGATACAGCTATATGTTATAAAATATCATAAGGTCATTTAGAGAGTCAACTGTGATTCTTCAGGTCTTGTTTTAATATTGCAGAATATTCTCTGTCAGCAGCCTTTAGGCACAGAAATACTGATAGCGGTACCTTAGTCTTGGGACCATGTTAGAGAAAGAAAAGGGTAAAAATAGAATACGTGACACATGCTTCCCGTACTGCCAGCCAGGAACAGTATTCACTCTTCCAGAGCATGTGTGGAAAATATGTGAGTGTGTGTATGTGTGTGTATGCATATATAGTTCCCTTTCCTACTGAACACAAAAACAACAGATACAGAAACATAAAAGCAATCCCGTAACAGTGGAGAAAATTACAATATTCACTATTGGGAAAATATTTTTGCTACTAGTTTACATAAATAATTCCTAAATGATTTCCTAATATATTCCTCACAATGTAGAATGCTAATTTCACCTTTCCAATCACATAATGGTCTTGTGTATTTATTATAACTGTTCCATTTTGAAGTTTTATGTGCTTAACAGGAGAGGAGAGGGACACTTATTTCTGTAAAGTGTGATAGGAAATAATTTAACAAGTTAGAAATCTTTCTTGGACAGTGGACTTCGTAACCAAACCTATCCGAAAACGATGGCTTCCTACTTTAAAAACATTATGCCACTAGATCTATCCTAGTAATGGAAATGGGTATGTAGTCTAAAATTAAGCACATAATTGTGTTCTTTTAAAATATTAATTCCTATATCATGTTTTATTTTATACGTAGTACGGTAGTAGCTGTGTAATACAACATAGAAAATATTATGCAGTCAATGGAGCTAGAAAAAAGGAAGGAAGGAAGGAAAGAGAAAGGAAAGAAAGAGAGAGAAGAAAGAAAGAAAGAAAGAAAGAAAGAAAGAAAGAAAGAAAGAAAGAAAGAAAGAAAGAAAGAAAGAAAATGGTATCTCTCACATTGGCCATGTTGAGTGCAAATAATGTGAGTTTAGATTCGGCAAATTTGGGGTGGGGGGTGGGAAAAATGGATCTATATGCTTTTCCCAGGCTACTGTCAAGTGTAAATGCATTTTGAGATCAGTGTTTGATATGTTTGTAGTGAGAACAAGTTTTTATATTGTGACACGTAAGTAGGTGGTTTTGAAAACAGTTTAATTCTTTTTCTGGGCCTGCTTCTCGGCCTGATGTAAGTGGCTAACTAAGCACATAATACATTTATCAGCAAACATCTGGCTTGAATAAGTAGCCTAAAGAATTGCAAGATCTGTTTTCAAATTAAAAACAAAGGGAAGGAGAAGATGTGTGGCAATAAATGTCAGAGAAATACAAACTCTTACACTGATCACAGGCTTCCTAGTCAGAGCTGAAAAACTAACAGGCCAATTTTCTGCTTTGCTACACAAAGGGAGCGCCAGACGTTCAGAGCAAGTAGCACTTGCTGTATATGAGCAAGAATCCTGCTCATCACTTGGACTCTGAACTGGAATAAGAACAGCCATGGATGCATTGTATTGAGTTTGACACCCCTGGTCTATGCCGTAGTTCTAAAATGGTAACTAAACACATCTATTGATATTTGTCTATTTTCCAGTCTTTTGCCATCACTACCCGGTGTGATGAAGGTAGAATGCTTACCCTTAGCAATAACAAGTAATGATATTGTTTAATTAATTTTGAATCATCTGGTGTTCCTCCAATTAAAATACAATACAGAAATGGGTAAAAATAGGTGTTTTTTTTATTTATCAGACACTCTTTTTAAAATTTGTCAAGAGTCTGTCTGTCAGCTCCTCTCCATTAGTTAATTAGGAAAGAATGACCATGAGACTCCATGTGTAGAAATCAAATGTACTTTTACTAATTAAAAATGGTTAAAGGCAATGCATAGCGAAGTCTGGTTAATTAGGCGCGAAAACAGTTGATATATAGAATAGCCCATTCCCCACCCCTTGGCATCATAGACCCAGTCCAATCATAAGTCTTCCAAATGTCAGGTGCAAGATAACTTCAAAAGGCATCACGAAGATGGAATGTCGGTGCCGTTAGACCTGGCGGGAAACACCCACGCATGCGTAGTTCAGTCAGTCGGTAGACTCCAGAAACTTCCACCAGCACAATGAGTAACCCCTCCCAAATACAATGCCCTCCCTCCCCGTTTCATGGCAGCTGAAGCGACAGCAAAGCAGAAGCTGACACTGTCTCCCATGTGACATCATTATATATCTTTATCGGAAACTGAGCCTCACATCATAGAACTACAGTATGACTCATAACTCACTAGGAAATTCTACAAATCATAAGAAAGATATCAATATTTGCATGTAGTAAAGAGATACTTTTTCCTCTCCTCTTGTGGCACTTGAATTCTTGAATTTTGCTGAGAACAGGTAGAAAAGAAGTCCCACTATAGTCCCAGGCTATATCAAGTTGGAATAGATATGAACCATTGAACTTGTCTGTTATTGAAGCTTTTTAAATTAATGCAGCATTTTGATTGGCTACAAGCCATATTTCTAAGTAGTTCATAAGAATTCATTTAAATAATACTGTTTTCCATTTTCCCACTGTATATTAATACCTGTTTTTATATGATGTAGGCAGTTCAGCAGTTGGTACACAAACAATTTCAAGACGGACAATATAACAAGTCTAGTTATTAAAATGTGCACATGTACTTAAAATCCAATTTTCCCATGCTAATGTAAATAAGCTCTAAGGGAAAATGCCACCCCAAGCTGCACACCAGTTTAAGGCTTTCTGTACATGCCTAATGAGCTTTGCATTGACTCCATGTAGTGATTGCTGCATTTAAGCAATGTTCAACCCTACTAGTACAGGAGTGGGCAACTGTGAAAACTTTACACCTGTGAACTTCCACTCCCAGAATTCCTGAGCCAGCATAGCTCAGTATTTGATGTCCATAGGTCATTGTTGAAGTCCACAGATCGTAAAGGTGCCATAGTTGCCTATCCCTGTACTAGCATACAAGTCTTGTCATTGGTCAAGCTAGAGCCAATTGGAGTCATAGTGGAAGTTGCAGTTAATTAATTGACTCTGTAACACAACTTAGGTTAATGAAACTTTGCCCATGCCCCCAACTCTGCGCTATTTGTAGAGTGAATGGCCCCCTTTTCTGTCCTATAATGGCAGCTCTTTCAATCATTTCAAATAAAGATTTGCCAATATTCCAAAGGCTCTTCAGTTACCACTTCGTAGACAAGAGAAGAAAATAACTTACCTTTCGCATTACCTTCCATATGGAAGTCTCCTTCCATATTCCCATGTTTCCTAACATTTTCTGGGATTGAAACCACTTAACGTAATCCAATGGTTCATTTAGACAATGTAACAATATAATGATATGTTGGTTCAGGAATCTCCTCACCACACCCTTATCCATCCCGCAACCTTCCTAATTAGACAAACACTCCATGCAACAGTATTTGGACACTGATACAGAAGACTACCCCCCCTTTTTTTTTTAAAGGTGACATTGATTTGCTATATTTCTATACCTGTGGTTGGATAATTATGCAGCAAATAAGCTTATTGAAGTTGTACAGTTAATGCTCTGCTTGTACCTTTCACTAGAAAAAGTCACCTTTCCTGTCCTTTATCTGTGAGTTATACAGATTTAAATTTTTCATAAACATAAAATACTTGGGTTAATATTTTTTTTAAATAGGCCAATTTGTTGACTGTATAGTTGCAATATCAGTAGACTCAAAAGTTGAAATGTCCATTAAGTTTCTAGGAGATTATTGTTATGAAAAAGAATATTACTTCAAGATAAATATATTTTAAGAGGGATCACGCGCTTAATCCCCATTATATACTTTATACAGAGATGTTAATGAGAAGGTGTCTATACCAAGTTAAAGCCCCTCAGATTGGCAAATTGAGATGACATTATGATTATAGTGGACTTTTAGTAACTATATCCTTTTGAATAGGACCTTCTATGAATATTCTCCTGTTGAGGAGGGAAGTCTAAATGTTGTTGTACCTCTGAAATCATATAAACTTTAAAATCCAGGTATACTAAACAGGGATCTTTATTTCCAGTCTTGAAAGCTGCCAGGCAGATTTGGTAATGAATAAATAGATCAGCGTTTACATTTTGATCTGGAATCAATGAGATATTGGTGCTGTGGAATAGCTCACATTTGAAATCAGTAGGAAAAGGTGTATTCTTGGAAGCTTGATGCAGACAAGAGAACAAGAGTTTGAAGCACTTGATTTCGGTGGGTTCCTTTAAAGACCTTGAGAGATTGAGTTTTGAATGTGACTTTCTATAACGTTAACTTGGCAACATATACAACTGAAACATGTTGTGGCTTGAATTCTTTAGCAACATCCAAAATTCCCATAGAAGCAAATATCTCAGGATTGAAATGTGGAGTTCTTGGTGCTCTCTGAGCTTGGTTGTTTGCTTGCAGGTGTTTCATTGCACAATCAGATAATATCAGCAGTTCAAGGCTTCTGCAGTATTAGGATCCTTAAGAGAATCACAACAATTCAATTTTATTAAAAAAAAATGAACATGTAATACTCAAGCTATGACTTTAATGGAGCCTGTGCATCAAGGCTGCAATTAGTGAGAATCATAAAACAGGTCAGTCATATGACCGACATTATTTTACAACCTTTTTAAAGGCAATCGTTAAACCAATGGAAGCAAATGTCAGTTTTTGGCGAAACTGATGTAAAATGCAGAATGCTACAAGCAGTCATAAATGTGGTTCAGTTATTGAGCACCCTAATAATGAATAAGAGTAAATTTCTGGAGCTGAAGTTCATACTTTTAGAAGATACCAATGTTATAGTCAGCAGCCAGACTGAGAAGGATTCAGAAAATGGTTTTATATACAACTATCTAAGCTCCTTCAGAATTAGGAAGGAGACCTACTTACCAGTTCACAGAAAGGCAGTAAAAATAAAGTAGAAAGATGAGGAACATTCTTCTCAAATGTATTGTACTGGTTGTAGATAGGAAATAGTTCAGTTGCCAGAATTATTTGTAACCCCCTCTCTTTCTACTTAATAAGTCTTGGTAAAGAGACATTGAAAATCATGCTTGTAATAAGAATTACTTTTTATTTTAGGAAGGAAGGAAGAAGTATCACCCTACTTCAGAGGGCAAAAGCTCATCCATCCTTTTTCCTATTAAGCCCAGATGAGACAGAGACAAAACCAACAGCCCCAGAGACAGAACCAAACACAATGCAAGCTTGTCTGTTGATTGACTTCCATTCTGTGTTTTAAGCCAGTTTCCCTCTTGAGATGTCATTCTGCAGAAGTGCTGGGATCGTAACTCCTAAACTTAGATCCTCCTTATAGAAACCGGAGGAGTTTCGGTCCAAGGACTTCTGGTAAGCACCTAGTTGGGGAAGGCATCTCTAAGCTGCTGTCCTAGTCATACCTGGGAAGAGGTCCCATCGAATTAAGTAGGCATAGTCATATGTTTGGCATTACCAGGCCCAGCAGAGATGATGTTATATTGTTTGGTTTTCTATGTTGTCAGTGTTTAGTTGCATTCTGGCTCTCCAAACCAATGGAAGATGAGCCGTGGGTACGTAAGAAAGACTAGGGCTTTTTTTTGTCCCCTAAAACAGGAGTCTCCAACCTTGGCAACTTTAAGACTTGTGGACTTCAATTCCCAGAGTTCCTCAGCCAGCTTTGCTGGCTGTTGCAGTTGAAAAGCTTTTCTGGCTGAGGAATTCTGGGAGTTGAAATCCGCAAGTCTTAAAGTTGCCAAGGTTGGAGACCCCTGCCCTAAACAATCTTCATATTAACCAGGAAGTCACTTCCAAAAATCATGAGCCTTCTTTCCCCCCCCGTATACCATCCCACCAAAAGGTGGCTGATACATTTATGGGAGGTAGATGCCTTTGTCTCAGTGTAACTTCATTTTTGTGATATTTTGCTAGCTCAGACATTTTATGAACGTAAGTGAAAATAGTGCCAATTGTGCCAGCTTCAATGGGCTTCTGCGTGCAACCGAAGGCTTCTTTTGGCAGAGCTCAGCTGTATGCATATTAGGAGCTCCTGTAATATGGCTTGCCAGGAGGTAGCCAGACACTAGTGCAGATTGAACTACTTAGCTGTGGTTTCCCTCTTCCCTGCCTCTTCCAATCTCTTGTTTTCATTTGTTATGTTTAAGCATCCCATATGTTATCACTAGGAGGTTCTATCTAGCTGGTGCTTTTTTCTTTCCTTAAAGTTGCAGTTGAAAAAGGTAAGCAACAGCTGTATAAGCTCAGTTAAAATGGTATCTCTGATTAATACACAAAATAAGCAGTATGCAAAAAGCCCTGAGAGGGGTTTAAAATAACAGCTTCAAAAATAGTGAGGTAATGCAAAGAAGTCTTCAGTATTGGACCCCGTAGGATCTAATTGCTTGGATACCTAAAAGAATTATTTGCATTTGCCAGACTCCTTTATGCAAATTCCTTGTCATATTATGCTGCTTGTTGTGGGTTTGTTGAAACCCTGCAAGAGAGATGAAACAGAGGACCAAATTACTGCAGTGCCTGAACCTGGGCTTTTCTAGATAAAATACAGATTCTGTTGTTTTGAACTGATTTTTCTTCCTGTCTTTTCCATTAAAGAGTCTTATTATGACATTTCTAGCAATTTAAAGCAGCATTTCTTTAGTGACCATTCAAAGTTATGACAACACTGAAAAAGTGACTTAGGACCGTTATTTCACACTTACAATGATCGCAGCATCCCTATGGTCATGTGATCAAGATTCAGACATTTGGCAACTGGTTCATATTTATGACTGTTGCAATAGCAGTAGACTTATATACCGCTTCATAGGCCTTTCAGGCCTCTCTAAGCGGTTTACAGAGAGTCAGCATATTGCCCCCAACAATCTGGGTCCTCATTTTACCCACCTCGGAAGGATGGAAGGCTGAGTCAACCCTGAGCCGGTGGGATTTGAACCGCTGACCTGCTGATCTAGCAGTAGCCTGCAGTGCTGCTTTTAACCACTGCGCCACCTTGGCTCTTACAGTTGCAGTTTCCTAGGGCCATGTGATCACTTTTTGCGAACTTCTGATAAGTAAAGTCAATGGGGAAGCCGGATTCCCTTAACAACCATGTTACTAACTTAACAACTGTGACAAGGAAGGTTGCAAAATGGGACAAACTCACTTAACATCTGTCTTGCTTAACAATGGAATTTGTGGTCATAAGTCTTGGGACTACCTGTAGAGAGGTGCAATGAGGGTATGTCTCATTATTTTACATGACTTAAGAGTGTTTCATTGAGGGTTTACTCTTAAGTCATGTAAAATAATGAGACATACCCTCATTGCACCTCTCTACAGGTAGTCCCAAGACTTATGACCACAAATTCCATTGTTAAGCAAGACAGATGTTAAGTGAGTTTGTCCCATTTTGCAACCTTCCTTGTCACAGTTGTTAAGGAATCACTACAGTTGTTAAGTTAGTAACATGGTTGTTAAGGGAATCCAGCTTCCCCATTGACTTTACTTATCAGAAGTTCGCAAAAAGTGATCACATGGCCCTAGGAAACTGCAACAGTCATAAATATGAACCAGTTGCCAAATGTCTGAATCTTGATCACATGACCATAGGGATGCTGCGATCATTGTAGGTGTGAAATAACGGTCCTAAGTCACTTTTTCAGTGTTGTCATAACTTTGAATGGTCACTAAAGAAATGGTTGTAAGTCAAGGGCTACCTGTTTTGATCCAATATTATATTACAAAAAAAGAAGATAAAATGAATGTGGATAGGTGGGGAGATATTAACACTTAGCCCTGTCACTGGTTTTCTCCTTCAATTAAACTGCCTTTTGTATAAAACATTAATAATTTCCTAGTTGTGGATGTATAGATGGTGCTCAGCAAGAACTCTTTATATTCTCTTTCCAGCTACATGGTTACTTAGAAAGTGAACCACTCACACTACAGCTCTTCATCGGGACTGCTGATGACCGCCTGCTCCGACCCCATGCCTTCTACCAGGTTCATCGGATCACAGGGAAGACTGTTTCCACAACCAGCCACGAAACCATACTTTCCAACACCAAAGTCTTGGAAATTCCACTTTTACCTGAAAACAACATGAAAGCAATGTAAGGCTCCTTTTTAATGTCCTGTCTTACACTTTTATTAAATTATACACATAAAAGACAACATAAACTAACAGTCAAAAGAAAAGGTGTAAAAAGTAAGAACAGAAGAAGTGCAATAAGGTATGAAGAGAAAGAAAGGAGAACAAAAATATAAATAAAGACTGACTTCCAAATGACTATAAGGCACACTTAGCAATAGCAGTAGCAATAGCAGTTACACTTATATACCGCTTCATAGGGCTTTCAGCCCTCTCTAAGCGGTTTACAGAGTCAGCATATCGCCCCCACAGTCTGGGTCCTCATTTCACCCACCTCGGAAGGATGGAAGGCTGAGTTAACCTTGAGCCGGTGAGATTAGAACCGCTGAACTGCAGATAACAGTCAGCTGTAGTGGCCTTCAGTACTGCACCCTAACCACTGCACCACCTCGGCTCCCTTCAATTCAGCTTAGTTTGTGACACAATGTCCATTTTCCTCAAAAAAGGAAAGAGGATAAAAATCTTTTAAAAATTTATCAGTCGTCAAATGCATATGTTAAAATTTAATTTTTCTCATCTCCAAAAAGTCCACAAAGGACTTCCAATTATAGATTGATTTCTTCAGTGTTTTTTCTCTCACAAGAGCTATTAATGTAATCATCATTGCCAGTTCTGTCATCTTTATTACCTATTCCTGTATTGTAAGTAGTATAGGATCTTTCTAATACTGAGCATATAAAAGTTGTATTGCTGTTGCCATATATAACAATAAAACACCATGTGATTTTTCCAATGTTTTATCCATTAGCCCTCACAGTTTTGGTTCAGGGTTGTATATTAATTGTCAAGATTTTTTTAATTACATTACTAATTTTACTCCAGTATTACTTATGTGTGAATATTTTGTTCAACACTAATAAACCCTGGTTGTTGTTCTCTCTCTCACACACACACACCCTTGCCATTTCAAATCAGTATATCAGTTACAGAGCTGTAAATATCTCCTACCTCAGCTCCTGTTTTAGTTTCTTAACCTGACACCACCTTATTCCCGTGGTCTATTCTGCAGGAAACAAGTTTGCTAGCATTCTCACAAAGAAAAGAGAGACTGAATGTTGTGTGTCTCTGTTAAAGAAAAAATTAACCAAAGGCTGGGATTTTTTTGAAGCTGCAACTAAATGAGACACACAAATATTAGGGCAAATCAGTGGTTGGTTACCATTTTTTTTGCTACCGGTTCGGTTATAATGAGGCACTACTACAGGTTCGCCCAATCTGGGCTGAACGAGGAGCAACCCACCTCTGGGACAAATATATATAAAATCTTGTGTCATGGAATTTTTAACCTTCAGACAGTGTTAAGAATGAAAAACTCATCTATTTAATTTGTAAAGTGTGATTGTTCTGCCCAAGAGAAATGTGTGCAAGTAGAGCCAAAATGAAAGTAAATACGAACATTTCAAATAAATAATTGTATAGGTTATGATAATTTTCCTAGCCCCAAATTATCTCACTTGAAAAAAAGGCAGTGTGGCAGATAGTTATACAATCAAGATCTCGCTCCTTTTCTCTGTTGCCATTGTGCCCTCGGGTATTGTTAAAAATTGGTTTGTGTGTATTTAGTGTGTATTTTAAATAACATCTGCAAATATTTTGTGATATTAAATGGCATATGGAGCTGGAGGGCAGGGAGCTGGAATAATAGCAAGGCACATTGTCACAGAAAGTGATCAAGAAAAAAAAAACTCTGGGTACTTATAAAGTGATACCACATGGAAGCTGTAATCAGAAACATATTTATCCAGCAATCAGACCCAATAAAATGGGAAAACGTAGTTTTGAAAATTGACATACAATTTTTAAAATGAATAAAGCAAGCAAATAACTCTAAATCAATATGCCTAAGATTGCATTTTAGAAGCGGCAATAATATATTTGTGCAAAATTTTGACACTCTTACAAAGCAAAATGTGTAAGATAGCATTTAGATACGCACTGTCTAAATGCTATAAACAAGATAATAGATATTAAGAGAAATAGTTTTTCCTTGTAGCTTGGCTGAAGGATTAGTTTTTAATCATAATTATTATGTATCATTATCAAAATCTCACTGCCTGAAACTCTTAGGATTCACTGGGCAGTAACCGATTTATCCTAGTGTCCATTTAATGATATATAAATAGCACTGCAGTTTGCTGGAATGTCAAAAATAATGAAGTGTGTGATCCAAATAACTTGGATCAGTAAAGCTGTGTTAACAGACATGGTTATACTGGTTCTGTAAGGTTGTATCTGTCTCAGGAATTGCAGTTATAACCAATCAAAGCCTTGAAAGAAAGATTAGTCATGAGCTATGGTATCTTCTTCTTAGCCCGTTTCTCATCCTCTTATCTAAAAGTGGTAATATCTTAAATCTGGGACAGCAAGCAGCAAGCACCTAAGACATAAAATGGCCTTAACATTGTGGTAACAACCCCATAGTGCAAATTAGTTTTTGCTGTTACAATTGCAACTTAGAATAAACATTGCTAAAAAAAGGTATTGCCAGAGAAGATGGCTACGCTTGATATGGGCAGCTGTAAAGGAAATGAAGCTGCCAGAAACCATGTTGGCTAGATACCACCAAAGCCAACGTGGGCAAGAGCATAAAGCAACTGAAAGAAGTTGTACAAGATCAGAAAATGTGGAGAACGGGCCCATAGAATCACCCAAGAATTGGGCACAATTGAATGGATAGCAGCATCAGCATTGCATTATAGCTCCATGATCCATCTGGCACCAAAGTTCTTGCTAGCTCACTTATAGGACTTCAGACTGTACAACATCCTGACTTCATTAGCAGTCTTGATTCACCATTAAGAGTGATGATGTTTGGCTGTGTTTCAAATCCGACTGACTTGTTTGCTACCGCAGCAACTCATCAAATAGAGCATTTTTCCCCTTTTCTTTTTTTTTCCTGAAAACCAAGACAGAGACAGCTCTGACCATTCTTGATATTTTATAGCAGAAAACCTGTGCCAAATTCTAGTTAAAACTGCTTGTGGGACTGGCTTTATTCCACCAAACCGAATGGCAAGGAGTCAATTTGTATAAACGTAGCATATGGCCAGCCGTCCTCTGCATTATTGAAATCTAGTTTCTCTTTTCTTGTCTGGCAGGCATATAACAGTCCTGAAATATTTTTATTAGGGAAGATTCACCTATAGAAATTGTACATAATAAAATTGCTAAAAGTACAGGCCCTTGAGTGAAAAATATACATAACAAGCATGATGTGAAGGAGTTTCAAGGAGTTTCTGGGCAAATATATAAACCACCTAAGATATGTAATCATTACCTCCCTTCTTTCCTAATTCGAGGCAAACCAAAATTTTCTCTTTCATTGGTACCAGCAAATAATCATTTGTATTAGTCCTATAAGGCAAAAAGGAAGGAAGGAAGGAGAACCTTGGCTTATCAATATGTCTGAATCAGCCTCGAATCCCAGACCCAATAGTAAGGCTACTATAATTGTACAAACCTGGTTTGCTTCTTCTTAATTCTGAGTTGGAACCAGCCATTTGTGTTTGCCTATTATTTCCAGTTTATAAAATGCTTCTTCGGCTGAGAGTCGCAAACATGATTTCAGGCACAACCTGGGTTTGTATCTATTCTTTATTTTCAATTTGGCAAATGTAACATGATTTTCAAAATCCAAGCCTAAAACTGATGATCCAGTGGTTTAATAAATTAATGAGGAACGGAAAAGATACTTTTTTGTATGTTTAGTTCTGTAAATAAATAATTTAGTAATTCCTTGTGCCCTTTAGTTATTTTTTTCTCTTTAAGCTAGTTAAGACACACCAACTGTTTAGATGTCATTCTGGACGCATGCAACAGTTTAAATGGATTGTCTGCTGTTGTTGTTTTCTGAATAGCATTGACTGTGCTGGAATACTGAAACTTAGAAATTCAGACATTGAACTAAGAAAAGGAGAAACTGACATTGGGAGGAAAAATACACGGGTTCGGCTGGTCTTCCGTGTTCATATTCCTCAACCTAATGGGAGAACCCTTTCTTTGCAAGCGTCTTCCAACCCTATTGAATGTTGTAAGTATCCTTTCTTTCTCAGTGTGTTCATGTTTGGAGTTAAAATGGAAGTTGTTCTGTCACTCTGAATGCCAGAAAAAGAAGCACTTTGTATTCAGAATATTGAAATTCTCTTGGGAATAATTGATGGCAAAAATAAAAATACTGTACTGTTCTTCCAAAGAGATCTTGAAATTGGACTAAGGTACAAGTAACTCAGCAACTGTCTCCTCAAACCAAATGCTACTAAAAAGTTACAAATGTAGTTCGCCCAAAGTGGAATACTTAAAAATGTTAAACCCTGATATGTGTTAGTGTATATTCATATTTTATTTGTTTTGTTTTTTTCAAATCTCCATCAGCCCAAAGATCGGCTCAGGAACTGCCTCTGGTTGAAAAGCAGAGCATTGATAACTACCATGTGATGGGTGGGAAGAAAATAATTTTGAGCGGACACAACTTTCTTCAAGACTCTAAAGTGATATTTGTGGAGAAGGCTCCAGGTATTTAAAACACGACCAATGTTTATGCTTAAGTTACCAGTGTAAATATACAGCTGCAGTGTTTAATCACACTCTCCTATATTGTTAGCTTGGTCAACTATGTTATTCGCTTTCATGAGTGACATTATCAGAGAGATCCTGAATGTGTGCACTTGGAATTAAATTTCATTGTGTTTCTATTGTGAAATGCATAAAAAAAATAATTTCTTAATACAATTATTCTGGAGGAACACACATACGTTTGTAGCTGAATACAAGGGTAAAAGGAAGATTTCAATAAGTCTACCTTACAAATTTGGCTCAGCTTCAATTCTTGATTTCCAGACATACTTTTGCTGGATAGAAATAGCTATAAACAGAGAGGGGGGAAAAACTAATAGAAAAAAGTAGATAAATAGTATTTGTCTTTTCCATTTTTCCCAGCTTTCCAAAACTTTTAGTGAATCTCATTAAGAAACAGGTTCTGTTTGCAGAGTATGGGGAGAAGGAGATTGCTAAAAATGGCTTGGGGCAACCAACTATTTAAGTTTAGCAAGATAATGCTTAGGAATTAGTAACTGTTCATTTCTGAGTGTTAAGATTTTTGGTGCCAGATTTGTATCCATTTAATCTCTTGTAGAGATATTAGTCTTTGGGCCTACTTAAACAGCAAACTATATTGTTGGCAGGTGATGGCAAAACTACTAAGTGTCTGATTTTGGGGGGGATTGTAATATTATATGAATACAGGTAAATTCAGTTATCATCACAGTGACCTTCCTGCAATGACCTCTACATACTAATGATGTTTGATGAGGCTTAGCATCATCAATATGATTTCACACATCTCTCTTGATACCCAGCAGGCTCCTGATTCACCTGACTATGAATTAATTTGATTTAAATATTATTTTAATTTAATAGAATGGAAATTTGGGATATAGAATAAACAATCTAGCTTCCAACCATCTTCATTTTCCAGGAATTTTTTGGGAGTCCCAAAGATCCTCCTGGAAAATGAGCATGGTCAGCTGTAGCCAAATGCTTTGTTTGGAAGGGTGTTTATCTGTCCCATTCCCCAAAAAGAGCAAAAATAAGTTACCGGGTGCTTTTCAACTAGTTCTGACCCTGGCAAATGTGTGTGAATGGGCCCTGCATCAGCGATCTTGTGACAGAACCCACAGCGTGGTCTCCACAGTCTAAATCTATCATCCCACCTCAAATTGGGAATCCTTGATCTGGGATTATGAGATCTAGCCATTAATATGATATCTGTGGGTAAATCATTGAATTGTAAATCTAATTTGCCTATCTTTTGTGCACAGGTAGTTATTGCAAATAAAATGCATTTAACGAATAAATTGAAGTCTCTATTGCCAAGGTAAAGTAATTGAAAAACCAAGTACTTCACTTAGCCAGGAATATAAGGAGAGCCAGCAGGAGATACAGAACATTATTCCTGAGAATTAAATTAAAGTCTCTGTGTCTTTTTGTAATAGAGGGAGGGAAGAACTTTGTCAACCATTATAGAAAGCAAAACAGATTTAACAAAAGCATCAGAATACAAAATCACTTATAATATCTATATTACATATATATAAAGATTGTGTTCATTATATTATGGTTTATGTATTCTGTATGTAATTATACATTCTTTTATATAATTTAATAAACATATATTTGGAGAATTCATAACAAACCACCTTCTTGTGTAGATTATCTACAAACAAACTCCTGATTAGAAAGAATTTCCATCCTGGGCTCTGTAAATATTTTTGTTCAAATTCTCTTTTTTTAAGTAGAGAGCATGGATTTGTTTCTTGTGCTGCATATCATTTTGTTTTTTATTCTATTCTTATTTATTTTAATCTATGGAAAACTGTAAAACTATTTAAATAGCAGAGTCCATTAATGACAGCAAGTAAATCTCAAGAAATTATTTTTTTCTCAACAATAAAAAAGAAAATAAATATTATAATTTTAATCAGAATAAAGCTGGAAGGGATCTTGGAAGTCTTCTCGTCCAACTCCCTGCTCAAGCAGGAGACCTTATGCTATTTCAGACAAGTGGTTGTCCAGTCTCTTTTTTAAAGCTCCCTATGATGAAGCACCTACAACTTCTGAAAGCAAGCTGTTCCACTGGTTAATCTTGGACACTTTGTTATTAAATACTCCTTTAAGGTGGCTAAGCTACACCAAAAACGTGGCTAGAAGTGGAGTGCAAACACATATATTTCCAGGGACAAGTTACACCAATTTGTGCCTGACTTTTTCTAACCTGAATTTCCTCCTCTTCTGAACGGCTCTATTTTCATTTGCAAGGATCTGAAAACACCTGATGCTTTTCAGGATCATCTCAGCCTGCTATTTTAGAATCAAACTGCTTGGTAAAATTGGGAGTTGAGTAAAGATAAGGCAGGCAACGAGGAGCTTAAAAAGGCAGCAGATAAATGGGGTACTGGGATGTATAAAAAGCCAGGGTCAATGAAGGCAAGAATGAAAGGGGAGGAGCATTTTTTTTTAAGCTTTCTTGTTTTGGAAAGAGTTTCTGTGGTGCTGGCACAAATGAGGCATTCTACAGCTGTTTGCTGAACCCCCTGAACTTTAAGCTGTCTCCTGAAATGCTCAAACTCTTCACTTCTCCCAACCCTTCAAAGAAGGTTGTGATAATTAGGACCGTTTCACCCTCAGCATTCATTGAGTTCCAGTATTGATTGCAGTACTACACTGTAGCCCGACTGTCCTTAACTGTGCAGTATGTTAGAAGGACATGCCTTTTGCTGAGTAAGGCAGTCTTGACTACTCTCAGATGGAGCTACAGTATAATTTGGAGATGTAGGCTGACAGGCTGATGGAGGCAAACCAATGCCCTTCCCCCAGGCTTTCTTATATTATTTTTCACCCGTAACAGATAATGAATAAACACAACCCAAGAGGACAAAGTCAAAGAGAGAGTTATGTGAAAAAGAAGAGCAGAAAGCAGCAGACTAAAATGTGGCTAGACATTTCCAGATTCTTCTGGAAAATCTATTTAATTGGGGAGTGTAACAGGTTGATTGGAGGAAAAGCATTGGAGCAGTGTTTTGATAGAACAAATTGTATTTCTTTCTTTGATTGATGGTTAAAGCTACCCACCAATTTGTCAACAATGCCAAGAACACAGTGGTCTGAAATAGCAATGTAGGGCAGTAATGTTTATCTTGTTTGGACTACAACAATCCCCATAATCTCCACCCAGCATAGCTATAGGGGATGGGGTTGTGGTGGCATAGCTGCATCAAAAGGTTTTTTATTAAGAATATTTGATCCCGATCATGATCACACTATTCCTACGGAATATTTCCATCAGATAGTAAATATAATGGCCTAGTGTATAATCTGACAGGTAATCATATCATATTATAGTTTAACCTGCAATAATTGGTTTCACCTTTTCAAGTAAACCAAAACCAAACAAACAAAATTGTGGTTTCTGTTGTATAATCTAAATAATGAACCAATTATAGTATGTATAACAATGTAATTCTACATTTCAATACTTCTATTAAAAGTAAGCCAAAATTCTTTAATCGGACAGGTTGCTATGCATTGGAAATAATACAGTTTAATACATCTTTTTAAAATCTTTACATGTTTGACAAATAGGCCGGGCTTTTCTTTCTTTTGTGAGTTTAGTGATGGCATTGCTAAAGACTTCTTTTTAAAGTTATTATTTCGTTTGCCAAATTGGTATCGGTGTTTAAGTTGTAGTTATTGTTAATGAATATGATTTCTAAAAATGATACTAATTGGTTATGCAGACCACCCTGATTATTTGTAATTGACTGGACATTATTTTGTGCTGAAGTCTTGAACTATGCCTGCCGTTCTGGGCTATCTTTCAGCTGCTGTGATCTCCTGAGAAATGGCATTATTCTTGCATAGAAACAGAAAAGGGAAGGGTTGGCCTGCCTTAACAATGACTCATATGAAAGGGAATCCCTGAAGAACGATCAAGTCCATTCTTGAACTTGAAGTCAACAGAAGAAACGTGCTTTCAGTTTAACTCCTTGAACACAGTTTTTTGGCAAACAAGTTTAAGATCCAGGAACGTTAACATTACCTATGATGTTCTGTGTCTCTTACTTGAAATGACTAGGGATGACTAGGCAATAGTATTTGTTGCTTAATTATTATTTTTTTTAGCTAAAATAGATATCAGAATAAAGGAACATTGTGTGCAAAGAGGCTCATCTCAAACCAAATTAATTTCTAAGTGACAGTGGTGGAAGAAGATTGCTATCCTGCAAGAGACGCAGCTTTTTTTCAGAAGCATGCTGTCATTTCCTGAGACATGCTATAGTGTTGTTGAAAGAATTATGGTGTAGATATTTATTGCTTGTCCATGGAGCTATTTTTCCAGTGATGAAATTCAATATTAAATACGCATTCAAGAACTTGATCTCCCACTTGTAAAGAGAGCAAAAGAGAAAGTGTCTGCTCTGTTCTAAAGGTTCAGCTTTCTTAAAATGTTATTTTATTTCCAGCAATGATTTCAGCAGTTAATTTGATTTCCATGGGCTTTTTATTTGGTGCTATTGTTCAGTTTACCTCACTGTTTTAGTTTAAAGTAGATTAAGAAGAAATAATGAGTGATTTGTGAGGGAAAGCTTCTTGTAATTAATTTATTTTCTAATGTAAACACCCACAACTATAAACTACCAAAACTCTTGTGTCTGTGATCTTCAGTTGGCAAAATTGGAAGGTATAGGGCAACAATTATTGAATGAAGATAACTCAGATGGGCTAACGTACAAAACACTGGGACTCATGGCTCCCGTAGAAATGACATTTAGAGAAATTGTGCCACATGTCTTCCAACTACATTTTCCTAAAACCCATAGATTGCATGGCACAAGGGAGAAGACCATAGTTCTTCCCCCTGGCCACGCACCCAGTCAGTTGAAAGCAAGATCCAATAGGCAAGCAGCAATTGACTGCTTTGGAACTGAGGGTGAAATTTGAAATTTCTTAATGGTTGTGGGTGGCAAGGGAAAAACGAGTGAGTGACTTGGAGGCCTGCTGGTGAGGTAGGACTGGCTGAGGTGTGACTAGCAAGCACACCTTCCCTATAGGGGGAAGGCCCTTGAGGACATGCCAGAATAAGCAGTGGCTGTGCAGTTTCCTTTGTCCCCCTCTCCCTAGCAAAGTGGCAAGAGTTTCATGGGTCAGTCAAGGTGGAGGAGGCATTATTTCCAACACATCCTGCCAACTTTCCACAAGCACATTCAATGGGGAAACTGGCAGAAAGTTGGAAGTTACTGCCTCTGCTTTTCTGCCCGCCCTTTATCATTCTCTGCTTAAGGATCACTGAAAAGGATGAAATTGTGGGTTATGGGTAGTCTAGCCTAGCATTTACTAAACACAATCTTGCAGAATCAGTTCATGCAATGGAAAGTACTTACTTTCTAGTCTCTTGACAAAGTTCATGCCCTTCTCTGAACCTATTCCAGTTTTTCTGGGTTTTTTTTAAAGGGGGGGGGGGCGCTAGAATTGTACTCATGTCAGAATCTGTCCAAAGCAGAATAAACCTATTGCTTCTTTTGAATTGAAAGCAATTCTTCTCATTGATCCAACCTAAAATTGCATTTGCCTTTTTTGCAGTTGTGTCATGTTGCTGACTCATGGGGTGTTTTCAATGAAATACTATTACAAAATATTTTTCATAAATGTTACTACCAAGCCAGGTATCCTCCATCCCATACTTCCACATCTGATTTTTTTTTGTTTCCTAAGGGAATAACTTTGCACTTTGTTAAGTTGCAGCATATTACTTTCAGGCCATTTCTTTACCAAGACTATTTTGAGTTTTATTTTATTATTTTGAGTCTGCTAAAATTTCCTACCCTAATTTGTGTCATTTGCAGATTTTATAAGCATTTCCTCCACTGACAAAATATTGAAGAATGGAGGACACAGTATGTAATCCTGTGGCATGTTCTCAATCGCTCTCTTCAGTTTGAAGCACTATTGATGAGCGCACTTTGAGTGCAGTTTTCGAGCCAGCTATGTGTAATTGTCATGCCATTCAACCCACACTTAATTAGTTTGCTAATCAGAATATCATGGAGTACCATTTAAAATGCTTTGCTGAAATCAAGATATATTATGTCTATAGCATTCCCACAATGGGGTTACTCAATCAAAAATTAATTATTAGATTAGTCTGGCAAGAGTTGTTCATGACAAATCCATGGAGACTAATCACCACGTAATTTTCAAAATGCGTGCAGATCAATCTGTTTATGATTGATTGTAGACTCATCACAGATATCAGTGCCAGATTGACTGGTTTGCAGTTCTCCAGATCCAAATTTTTTCCCCCTTTTTTGAAGGCATCTCTTTTTGGAAATAGCACTGTATTAGCATTTATTGAACTTAGTTCTTTTCTTGCAGATGTTTCATTACCGGGCTAAGTAACATCACCAGTACATCGAATATATCAAATATATTTGCAATTTGAAGCAATTTGATTGAATGACTGTATTAATTCTCTTTCAATACGCCCCCGGTGAATTTTTGCTCTTTATTTAAAGTACTTAAACTACTTTCTTTAGCCTGAATGACTTCTGGAATAGTTTATACAGAATAATAACAAGACACTTTATTCTCAGATTTACAATCTAAAATGAAACAACACTAAAAGAAAAAAGATGTTAAGTATTATTTATGTATTTATTATTATGCCCTCTGTCATACAAATGGCTATTCACCAGCCACAGGGAAGTGTTTGGGTTTCGTTCTGTTGCTTTCTTTGCTTCTTCGGTATCAATATTTTACCTAACTGAGCATTCCATAAATCAAATAAATATAACCCTCCCCACTTTTTAGAATGGAATGCTAATAAGAACAAGATCTGCTACGGGATCAGATCCATGGTCAAAACATTTTTTTATTTGCTTTTAACTAGTGTAGTATATTATATTCAGTAGAACAAAAGTTTTCATAGAAAATTAAGACAGTAGGTGGTTAGAATAATGCCATTCCTGTATTCTGTTTTTAGTACCACTTTCTGTAGAGAATAAAGGAAAATAGCATTTTGCTTCTACAATTTAAATTGCATGGGCTAAGGCTTAGAAAAATGATGATGATTTTAAAATGTACTTAAAAATAAAGTAAACGGAGGTCCCTCAGTTAATATAATGGTATTTGGATACAGATTGAGCAACAGTAGAGATTTTCTTCTGTACTGCTGCATTAGAAGGCTGAAAATTTGGCATCTGTTTTGATGAGAGGAGATGTGGAGACCAGTGAGCAGACTTTTGGCTGTGCTCCATTTGGTAAAAGATCTTACGTTCCCAGAGATCTTTCCACTGGTCTTTCCATTGCCAGTAGCAGTCACAGTTTAAGGGGCAATTGGCCCAAAAAGAATCAAGTTTCAGACTGGTAGTGAAGCTGTAGTTCACATAATAAACCAAGTGGCAGAATAATCCCTTGAACACGTACTTTATATGTACTTTATATGCATAATGTTGTTTTCTATGTCTGGCTCTCAAACGGAGTCTACCACACCCTTTTCATTTGCTGTTGTTTCAATTTCTGGTTTAACTCACTCACTCCTGGCCTAAAAGCTTCTGCCAAGGAATTGCCAGAAATTGAGAATTACATACTTCAGAACACGTGGGAGATGATGATGACAATGGCATTAAGATGAAAGTCATTTGTGTCTTCCTCCCAGCATGGCTGGGGTGAAAAATGGTATCTGGCTTACCAGAAATAGATACCTTTAACAGGATGTTTCATTAGATGATGGAATCATTGCTCTGTAGAATCCATTCACTCCTCTGCAGACTTAACTAGTAAGAAATTGACTTCAGGTTCTCCTAAATTTGTAGCATGTAAAAAGAGTAAATAATATGGGATGCTTTCTATACAGATAATATAATACGATCATTACTCACCCTATGGGAGCCTTTCCTAATACAGTGTTTGCAAGCTGAGGATGATGAAGGGAACAGCTCAGGGCATCTGGAAGACTAAAGGGCATTGTGCTGTGCTTTTCTTAGATATGTCAAGACCAGTTATTATTTTAAATATGTGTATTACTTAATCAGTTTTGGGACAAAAGGATAATTTTTAAAGCAAAAGGTAAGTACAATCTGGATTTTAAATGAACCTATTTTAAGACCTGGAGAAATATTGGGCAGTGCTAAATAATTGTTTCTAAAGAAAAGGGGTATATTTACCAAAATATAATTGTGAATGAGATTTCACAATTAGCTTCTTTTGCTATTAAATGCTACACCCAAATAGCTTGGATTACAGAAGTCTTCCCTACTTTTAATTTTTTTCTCTTTAAATATAATATTTCAGTCTCACTTTTCCTCTGGGGAAACTCAATTTTTCCCTGTTATCTTCACAACGATGGTGTGAAGTAGGTTAGATTAAGAGTGGATGACCGCATCAAGTAATTTAGTTGTACATAAGCTGAGTTTGATCTTGCAATCAGAGCTTTCGGGGATCCATGATCTTTCTTCAGCATAATCCCATGAGGGTAGTCTAGAAATGGTGAAATTTCATATAACATGGGAGTTAAGAGAGAAGGCAGACAAACTACAGTTGCTATTTGTGATAATTGAAGGAAATTTCAACCAGGAAGCCTCAGGTAAAGAATCACCTAAACCTTCCCCAACTTAATCCCTTCAAAATTCTTCTGATAATTTTGCATGGCCATTGTTACCCTCTTATATGGTGGTGCTATTTTCTGCTATTGCTTTGCAAACGTATTTTATTCAGGGAAGCAGCTGATTTAGCCATTTTTATCTCTTGAGAATTTACAGTATCTCCGAGCAGGTGTGTATGATACCTTGCTCCTCAGATCTCACTTCTTTATGAGCTGGAGTCTTGTAATTAAATCCTGAAGGAAAGGCTAGTTCTCAAGTGAGATGACAGGAAACTAAGCTTAAAACCGAGTGAGATCTGAGGAGTTAAAAAGAGCCAGCTGCCATTTAGAAGCCAGGTAAGGCCAAGAGCCTTGGAAAGAGGCAGCTTTTCACACATGTGCAGCTGTGATCTGTGGTGCTAAAGCAATGCTGGGCAGAATCCAGACATAGCTGTACATGAGAGATTAAGAACGACTATCACTGCCCCAATTTGATGGGGTTGCCAACTGATACTGTGGGGATGAAAGAATATGTGTGGCAGCTGCCAATAAAGGTGTGGTTAATGATCATCCCATTACCATGATTGGCTTCTTTCTAGCTTCTCATAATACCAACACTGATCTATAAACTCAAAAGCACTGATCTCTGCTAAGTTTTTTTCTTCATTGTTGGCACTAATTAAACAAGCTTTGCGTGCTAAGTCTTTGTGGCTCGTGAAGCCTAATAACTTACCCACAATCATTTTAAAAAGACTTGGAACATGTGCTCTATTGCATGAGAATTAGATGGGCAAGAGCAGAATTCAAATCTCAGTTCCAATTAAATAAGAGAAACATTTGTAGGCAAATTAGTTCTTCAATTGTAGGCTGATTAAATGCAATGCTACTGATGCAATATTTAAAACACATCAGACACCGGGTTGCTGAATCAAATTTAAACAGAATTAAATACAAAAATATAAATGCCTATGGAGATTCGCAATCATCCAGGTCTTTCCAAAGGTGCTTTTCCAAAAGGCAACTGGACTTTTCCTTGGGTTTTTTCTTTCCAAATGTGTAAAGTGAAAAACTAAGGAACTGAAGAAAATTCTTGGATGAGAAGCAAAATGTTTCCAAGGGGGGAGGAAAGGCAAGCAAGTCCAGTTGCCTTTTGGGGGAAAAAATCTACCTTTTGGACACAAAATATAAATTTTATATAGCATGACATTCTTGTTAGCATTGGAGTAAAATCACAGGTCCGATATATACAACCTAGGTTTCTTACCATATATTGGATTATGATTTTCATAATGCCAGCCAACTCATGGTGATGATATGGTTATAGTTTAACACATATCTGAAGTGGGGGGGAACAACATCCGGTTGATGAAGGTTGGCATATATGCCCCCTTGTCGAATTAAGCAGCTTTGTCTATCTGAATAGAGTCAACCCCTTAGGGAAGATATATGTGCACTGAATCATCCTTCTAGCCAAACTAAATACCCAGATAGATTTCAAAAGTGCATTTGATTCTGTAATTCTGTTTAAAGTCAAAAGCTATTAACACTCATGAAATTCTTGCACCCTGGAGAAAAGAAAACCAGATATTGCAATTCTGAGAGCATTCCCTGGGTTTCAGTTCCAAACTTGTTTATAGAGAGAGACCAGTGGTGAAATTCAATTTTTTTTTTACAACTGGCTCTGTGGGCATGGCTTGGTGGGCATGGCAGAGAAAGGATACTGCAAAATCTCCATTCCCACCCCACTCTGGGGCCAGCCAGAGGTGATATTTTCCGGTTCTCCTCAAAATTCCTCCTTCCGGTTCTCCAGAATCTGCTGAATTTCTGCTTCTGGTTCTCCAGAACCTGTTGAATTTCACCCCTTGGAGACACTTTTCCGAGTTGTGGCTTAGCCTTAAATATGACCATCAAACATACAAGATGGAAGGCATGCAGTTTATCACACAAAATACGCTGAGGTATAAGTGAAGCCTAATCATTCATTAAGAAGTCAATCTATTTCTAGTTAAATTTCTCCCATAATACTATTGAGATTTTAATTGATATGAAGAAAAAATACTGAATGGAATATCCCCTAATAGAAATGCTGCCTAGAAATAACCAGGACGATGAGATTTCACAAAACACCTTTTAGTTCTTTTGCTGCTGTGTTAGAACAAGCCTCCAGTGGCTTTTTCTGTGGAAATCTTCTCAATGGGTGTGGTGGGGAAGCCGTTCCTGTGACTCAGTGCAGGGAATTCCCTGATGATTTTAGATTTTTATTTTTATTTTTTGCTTCTGCCGAGAGTTTCCTTTTTAACTGCAGAGAATGGTGGATACAGAGTGAATTACAAAGACCTATTCAGAGCTGAGACATTCCATTCTGGAACTTTGCTTTTATTTTTAGCCATTCAAAACCAGCCTACGAAGTAATGAAATAGGGGTGCAAAACTCCCTGCCACCATTCTCAGTGCCAAATCTCCCCCCCCCCCCCGCGTGAAACACCCCATATCCTTGAATGATAACTGAGTCACTTCTGTCCTACAGGAATATTTTTATCCGCATCCTAATGAGAAAAGTTGTGTTGGTGTTTGGTTTTTCTGGGAAACAGTTCCTATTAGATGTGAGGATGCACACACACGAGCCAGAACTCTTCTCTGGCAGCACACTGAAGTGCATGTTTGAAGGAGTTAATTATGGCTTTTTTCTGGTAGGCTGCCAAAATGAAAGCCACTCCAGAATTTTAGAAAAACACCCTCTGTTAAGCCCTTTGGATTTGTATGGTGCGAAACAAAGCCCACTTAGAAAAAAAAATGTGGGGACTTCAGTATAGGAAGTGAATGTGAGAAGCCACTCTTAATCTCTCTCATTAATTGTATTTCAGACCCTGTTAAAATGAAGGGAAAGCTTCAGTTTATATTTGTGAATTTAACTTGTTCTGGGATTTTCCCCCACCTTGCCTTCAGCTGTATAAACAGGAAGGCTGTGCCTCTGTTTAGTTAGCCTGTTTCCCTTAGGTAAGAGAAGAAGCTAATGAACAGCTTCAGAAGTGTCAGCACTGGATCTCTTTATTCCCTGGATGGACATAACCTTAGGACTGAATCTCCTGTGCAGAATCTGGCATTAATTTCAGCAGTTAGACACAAACAATAGGCGAAGATCCCTTTTTTTTTTCTTTTTAAAAGACATCTTATTTTGATAGCATGCTTGTGTTTAGAAATAAGTTGTGCATTTGCCATTTCAACTTCTGGACCCCAATCTTAAATTAACACAAAACTAAAACAATCGTGCATCAGATTTTAAAGAAGTAAATATTTTACTCCAACCATACAGAAAATAAAACAACAGTACTCACCAAAATCAGAGGATTTTTCACACTCTCTCCCTCCTCCCCAACCTGCTTACAGGTTTTTTGGGGGGGTTTGTTTTGTTTTTGAAGGGGTGAAATAGGTGATGAGGAGAGATGAAAGATTTGCTACTTTTTGCTTTATTGGCATTTTCTACATATATAATAAGCAACATTTGGGAAGAAACCCTTCAGTAAGTTCAGTTCAAACAGGGAATGCCTGAAATGTGTCTGTTTCAACTTTATGTTATGTCTGTAATTTGAATTATTTGCATTTTGGAAAGGTATAAATTGCTCTGGTGTACTTTCATTGGATTTCAGCCAGGCAGGGAGTTGCCTTCAGCTGTGAGTCAGCCAGGCTGATGCAGATGTGGCAGCTTTACAATGGAAACTTTT
This sequence comes from Thamnophis sirtalis, assembly GCF_051295495.1. Lineage (NCBI taxonomy): Eukaryota > Metazoa > Chordata > Lepidosauria > Squamata > Natricidae > Thamnophis > Thamnophis sirtalis. The sequence goes on from NW_028261382.1 coordinate 164,279,722, forward strand.
GTGGCGTATCACTCCTCACTTTTCTAGCACAGTCTGACGAGAGACGGCATCTTGCATACTTGGATAGGATAACTGGCAAATATTGTACTGGCCTAAAACTTTTTTTCCTCAGGATAAGAAAGTCTTTTTAGCATTTTGAGACTCCTAAAAATTATTTCATCCATTCCTGCGTCTTTTCTTAAAAACAAGCAGGTTGATTCATATACACTTACAAAACATGTTTACTGTAGAGTTGTTGGTGTAATGATCTAGGATTTCTCTCTTGGAATGGATCCCAGTCTGTGGGTGTAGAGATTTCCCTTTTGGTTCACCAGACGTAACATGAGGAATTGTCTGATTTTCCTTTCTTCTCCTCTCTTTCTCCTCTCTCCACCCCTCCTCTCCTCACCCCACCCCTTTTCTCTCTTAACTTTTTCAGTTAAAGGCTCTGGATTAGGAGTGGGAGATAGTGAGTTCTAATCCTCCTTAGGCATGAAAAACAGCTGGATGATTTCTGGCCAGCCATTGTCTCCTAGTCCCAGAAAGTACTGGCAAACCACTTCAGAATTGTTGCCAAGAAACTGCATGGAATTGTCCATATAGGCACCAACTGACTCAAAGCACCATAACTGATTTATTCTGCTTTTGTTAAATGAGATTTATTCTTATTAAGTAATTTATTTTCCCCCTTCTTTTCTGTAATAGAGAAAGTCTGGAGAGTCTCAGGGGAATTTCGTAATACAGCAGCAGTAACGCTTGCTTCTTTCAGATTGCCGAGCACACTCAATATCGCCCCTACTTTTGGACTTTTTAAAAAACTTAAGTTATTCTTAAAATGTACTTTCCCATATACGCTTTACCAACTTAAAAACTAGAAAATGGAACATAGCAATTCCTCTTTTTCAGAACAGATTAAATATACCAAATCTTAAACGTTCTGTTGCTCATTTATAAAGGTGACAGAAAGACAAATGGATATCAATTTAGAATATTCTACCCAGAGCATTTTCATTCAGTCTTAGGCCAGAAAGTATTTTTCCCATTTTTAATCATCATAATAACCTAAAGAAATCAATTAAGATGTGCAATCATGACTGGCCACAGACTGCTATTTGACCTGGCTTCCCCTAGCTTGAATCCACAATGTAGTTACCACAATAAAATGTGGGAAGAAAGAATTAAAAATTAAGCCAGAAAAGGGCATGGCTGGAATATACTTTTGCTAACTATACCCAGTTAGCCTTTCCAAGGCATTCTATTAATATCAAAAGCCCAAGAACACATTAAATTTTTCACTGGTCAAGTGTCTTTAGCACAGTTGGCCTCAACCAAACTTTGAGATTTCATCAACATTTGCCCCAGAAGCTATGATGATAACATATCTTTCATGTGGAACTTCTGACCTTCAGAACCAGTTGAGGGTTCATGTACAACACAGACACTTCATGTTTACCTTACTCAATAACCTGATTCTTATCCTCTCTATATATCAGGGGTTTCCAAACTTGGCAGCTTTAAGACTTATGTACTTCAATTCCCAGAATTCCTCAGGTAGCCATGCTGTCATGTTGACAAGTTTCTAATAGAAAGTTTCTAAAAACTTTCTATTCGACACAATATAAACTGCAGTTGCAATTGAACGCTGATATGAATAGGAATAGATAAAATCAAACAAACCACTGCATTTTGTTGTATTTTATAAAATGCACATTTTTTAAAAAAAATTAAAAGTTAGTGGATGATAATTACTTTGCAGTGAGATTACCTATCACAAGTAGGAAGAGACCCTACTTCTTTTGATAGAAGGTTTTCATAAATTAGGCAACTCTACCCAATTAGACAAAAAGAAAGAGCATTCATTGGGGACTGAATCAGGTCTTTGGCTATGGAAGCAGAATCAGTGGATAAACCGTTCCTTTCCCTTCCTCAAACTTCTTTAAATAGAAGTGCTTATTTCTTTATTCACTACAAAACTGAACTCATCTTGAATATCATGTCTGCATAATAAAGATATCTTAAAAGGGGAGCCCTCCCTTTTATTTGTGTGATTTATTGTGCACTAAGCACATTAATTTGGATCTTTTATGTCCTTATCTTTAGATGGTCATCATGTGTGGGAAATGGAAGCCAAAACTGACAGAGAGTTGTGTAAGCCAGTAAGTGCCTCTTTTGCCTTTTGAAAAATACTGTGCTGCTTTTCTGGACGTGTATATCTGTGCATTTTCTTCACTTTATTTTATTATTGTATTAATTATATGTAAATCATGCATAAATTTTAAGATGAAGTTGGGTTTTTAAAAATAACCTATTTCAGTTCAAGCAATCATATGTATTTGTCTCATTTAATTACATTTTTTTCTCACAATAAAGCTAAATGTAAGGTATAACTAAACGGAATGGTAATCAATCATTTATTCATTTATGAAATGTAGATGTCTCCCTAATCTGTTCTGATTCTCAGTGACTTACAAATTCAATGATTAAGGTACAATAAAAATAAAGAAAAAAATCAAAACTCAGAAAAAAACAACAACAGTCTTGTTTAAAAATAGAATATACATATGGGATTCATCACCCACACTAACCTGGTTCTGGAAACAGCCAAGTTTTAAATAGGGCCAGAGCAAAGACCATTGTAAATAGGACAGTCATAGCTGGAATAGTTAATTTGGGTGGCTTAAAAAGGATAGTAGACAAATGTATGGAGGACAGCCTATCAAGCCACTAACTTCTGGAATGGATGGAACTGGCATGCCTTTTAATGCTAGGTGCACGTTTTCTTGTATCCACTATGAAAATCTAAATACTAAGCTAAGAGCTCTTCCACACCATTCTGTTGGTGTGCTTCTGTTTTTGAGATGGGATTTATTATTGTTGTTGTTGTTATTGTTATTATTGTATTAGCACTGGAATTCCATTTAAAACAGTTAAAAATAGACAAAATCACCATCAGTCAAATGCAAAAAGTCGCACTGCTTGGATCTGCACGCATATTACGAAAATACATTACGACGTCCTAGACCCCTGGGTGGGGCCCGACTAGTAGCCAATGCCAAATCCGGCGAAACAACTGGCCGCTGTGATACAATTCTGTTGTGATGATGATAATAATAATAATAATACAAAGCATTGCATGGCCAATTTCTGGAAAAAATAAAAGATAAAGTGGACAGTGAAAAAACTTGGTTATGGTTAACAGCAGGTACATTAAAGAAAGAAACAGAGTCACTAATCCTGGCTGTGCAAGAACAAGCTATCCGCACAAATGCCATTAAGGCCAAAATCGAAAAATCCTCTGATGATGCCAAATGCAGACTTTGCAAAGAAGCTGATGAAACTGTTGATCACCTACTCAGCTGCTGTAAAAAATTGTGCAGACTGATTATAAATTGCGGCACAATTCAGTAGCACAAATGATCCATTGGAATTTGTGCAAAACTTATAATATTAAAACAGCAACAAACTGGTGGGAACATCAGCCTGAAAAAGTCACCAAAAATCAGATGGTCAAGATCTTGTGGGATTTTCGCATACAAACGGACAAAATACTGGCGCATAATACACCAGACATCACACTGGTTGAGAAAAACAAGGTTACAATCATAAACATTGCAATACCAGGTGATAGCAGGGTCGATGAGAAGGAATGTGAAAAAATCGCAAAATACCAGGACTTAAAAATTGAAATTCAACGACTATGGCACAAACCAGCAGTGGTAATTCCAGTGGTAATCGGCACACTGGGTGCTATTCCAAAAGCACTGGAATTACATTTAAAACAGTTAAAAATTGACAAAATCATCATCAGTCAAATGCAAAAGGCCGCACTGCTTGGATCTGCACGCATATTACGAAAATACGTTACGACGTCCTAGGCCCCTGGGTGGGGCCCGACTAGTAACCAATGCCAAATCCGGCGAAACAACTGGCCGCTGTGGTACAATTGTATAATAATAACAACAATAATAATAATAATAATAATAATAATAATAATAATAATAATGCTCTCACAGCCTACTATTTCCCACATCTCTGCAGTGAGGCTGGTACTGATCCTGCCTTCTTCTCTAGACCTGCAGTGGGAGGTGGCAGTGGATTCAGAGTGGAGAAACCAGCGTGCCTGGCATTCTCTGAGCAGTTAAAATAAGTCGATTGACAATAAACCCGCCTCCATTCTTTTTAAACAATTACATGCAAGAAAGCACCAGAACTGCCACCACCAGAGTAGCCAAATGTATCGAGGTTCTGCCATGTCAAAATAGATGAGATGATATAGGGGAGAAGAGGGGTGGATGAAAGAGGGATCCCAAAGGTTTCTAGTTCTGGAGCATCAAGCAAAAATGAAACAAGCACCATTTCAGTACTGAGGAGCCATGTAGGAGTTGCAGTCACAACTCTGGAGCTGTACTACCAAGGGCCCTGCCTACAGTAGGGCTCATCATTGCTGTTGGGTTTGGAGAAAGCCTTTAAGATCACTTCTGTATCCACCTCCTTTACTTTTCTGCACAAATTCTATGAGGATTGTCAAGCTCATGGAAGTCTTACATGGTCTTCTACAAGGCCTATACTACATTCTGAAAATAGCATAAGAAAAAGAAAGGTTGCAGAAGAAGCTGCATAGTGCACCCTGACAGCCATAGTAACTATGGCCATGGAATTCCAAAGACCTCAGTCTGATGGGAGGTTGGGTCTGATACTGAGTAGAAGCTCAACAGGTTTCCAACCCAATTTAATCTCAGGATGTTATTTTTCCCATAGAAGATCTTTCTTGTTGGATTATTTGATCAAACTTTAGCCTGTCTCAGCAGTACACCAGCTGCATGACAGGAGTTTTTTTAGGAGGATATGCCCTCAAAAAATGGTAATGATTAGAGGACTAATCTTATGTTGCAGTATTCTTAAGGCAAGGTTATTTACCTTTTTCAGTGCCTTCCGGAGCATTTGTTTGCTTTATTCTTCTGATTCAAATGTTCTTTAACTGTGATTCACCGCTAACATACTTTTATCCCCTTTTTAGACTTTATTAGTTGCTGAGATTCCACCATTCCGCAATCAGAGAATTACAAGTCCTGTCCAAGTCAATTTCTATGTCTGCAATGGAAAGAGAAAGAGAAGCCAGTACCAACTTTTCACCTATCTTCCTGCTAATGGTAACAATTTATTTCTAATTTTAAGCAGCATGAAATAAATAAATTTTAAGTGGCATGAAATAATTTTTGTGTGTTTTATTTTAAAATTTGCAGCAAAGTTTAAAGTTGAAAATAAAAACCAAACATTCAGTGGCAGAATAGAATCAAGAAAAGCGTCTTTCTGTACAAATTGTGGAATAGCCTTTGCAGTAGACATATGAAAAACTTAATAAAAGTTCTATCTCCTTGCAGATATATACATCTACTAACATCCAATATTTGTTAGTCTCATTAAATAAGATTCTGATAATGCTCCAATGCAGTACTGCAGCCTAGCTCACTGCTCACTCCAAGAGTTCGATTCTGAGTGGCTCAAGGTTGACTCAGCCTTCCTTCTTTCTGAGATCGGTAAAAATGAGGACCCAGATTGTTGGGGACCATATGCTGACTCTGTAAACTGCTTAGAGAGGGCTGTAAAGCACTCTGAAGCGGTATATAAATCTAAGTTCTATTGCTGTTGCTGTTCTGTGACTAATAACCTTGGAGGTTGGGACTTTGGGGGAGTTGAAAATATACTGAAGACACAGTTTTCCCATGCCTGCTTAAAAAAACCAGACATCAATCAATCATGTTGCCCAGAGAAAAAAAAGAGGTTAGTTATATGAACATGCTGCCTTGTAATTTTCTCTATCAGTTACTGGCAGGAAGTATTTTCAGCATCCTAAGGAGAAAAGTCAACTAAAGTATATTTAGTGAATTAGACAAACTTCAAGTTGAGGCTATTTGCAGCCCATAAGCTGCTGGTTACTGATCCTGGTCTAAGAGTTCAATTCAATCTTCCCCCAAAGCTGCAGAAACCATAAAAGTAAATGTCCCCAGAGTTCAATGATTGGTTACAATAAAAGCTATTCTGTCATTATCCCACAAACCCAAGTTGTCAGCTATTTACTCAGAATCCATTGTCTCGGGGATGACAGCACCAATATTTTAAACAGAATCTCACACATGGTGATTCGTGCAGTACAGTTCTTTTTGTTCCTGCCTTAAGCCATTAAAAAATCCTTTGTGCATTTTTTAAGATAATAGGTTTATGAGATTTGTCAGAATAGCCTCTATTCATTTCAAGGACTATAGCATTGAATAAAATCTACTTGCATCTACATTTCCATGGTCAAAAACTTTTGAAAAATTCTCACTTGTTTGCAAGGGAGAGAATTGAAAAAACACAGTTCAGAAAAATAGTGCACAGAAATAGAATATGTATGCTGTATTGGAAAAGAACGTATGTTTGGCATATGTATCTTTAAAAAGCTGTATCATAAGAACTGATGTTAGAAATAAGTACCTGAGTAATTTTCACGTATCAGTAACATCGGCAGCATAAAAATTCAATAAATAAATAAAATTTCTATTACTTTCTCAGGAATTTTATACTTACATTTGTGTGTGAGAGAGGAGTTGGTTATATTAGCAAAATTTGACCAACAGTAAGAATAAAAACTATACATAACTTTACCTTTTGGAAATCATTTGTATATCATCTTTTCCTACACAAAAGCTTAGCTCATTGATGGGAGCAAAAGAACGCAACTAAATAGTCAGGTCCTTTTCTTTGAGGACAGATGCCCCAGTAATATATCTTATTTCACCCAAATACATTGTGATATGTAAACATAAATAGTTTTTTATGTACATGTGCAAATGTGTGCAGAAATCCAGAATGCAGTGTAAAGTTTATTATACAGTACTAGCCAAAGAGTTACCATATTGTTGATCCAGCTTCACAAATTCTGGCTGAAAAGTTACAGTGGAACAATTACTATTTTTGAGGCTTAGGGATGGTTTAGTGGTTCTTGCATATCCCACACAGTGTTTGTACTGAGTTTTGTTCTCAGTATATCAGGTTTTATTTATTCTTTCAATTCTGCAAATCAAAGAAACTTTTATAGTTTGCTGCACCAGTATATCATTGTGGAAATAAGGTACCAAGACTGTCAGAATCAGGGCTGCAAAACTTCATATGAACACTAGATGGATGGAACAAAGAATTCGAGTTTTCAATACGTTGTTTGTCCCATCCAGTGGGCATCTGGATCTTTGCAGCACCAATGAGCCAATTTTTTTTAAAAAAGTCTCTGCTTGGGTTCCTGTGCTTCTGGAAATGTGTAAATCATTTTTTTTATTCCCTTATGTATTTGTTATCATATTGTATTATGTGTATTTTATATTTTGTTTGGTTTTATTATACCACCTCTCAGAATCAGTTTGGAATCAGGTGGAACCTAAATTGAATAAATTAAATCAAATCAAATCACAACCTCGTTTGCAGGTTCACACATGCATGAAATACATAAAATACATATGCATGAAATCTTATTTGGATGTTGTGCTTTAATGGATACTCAATTTCCCCACTATTTGAGTAAATCAAGAGTCCACTATATAAAAGCAAATTAAATAAAAGAGTGTACTTATCAACAGGACAGAAGAAAACTGCTTTAGTGAAAGTTACTGTTATAAGTAATTTTTCGTATTGTAAGCTGCCCGAATGTCTATGGAGATTCTCAGTCATCCAAGTCATGGTTGTCTCAAAGGTGCTTTTTTCTAGTGGCAACTGGACTTTCTGGTTTTTCTTTGAAGACATTTCACTTCTCATCCAAGAAGTTTGAAACAGGTTGCAACCTGGTAGTGGGCTGTGACCCAGGGCTTGGGAACCCCTGACTTAGAAGCACTGCTTTATAGAAAATAAAAATTTGTAATATAATATTGAGACACCAAGATTTTATTTTGAAATCTAATGAGCTTTGTAAAATATTTTTTTCCACTCGACACCTCTGTTTTCTGGAGGAACAATATAAATTCTTCCTTTGCTGTTTACCCATACAATGCAGATCACTCCTTTCCATTGATCCAAGCTTAAACCACAAATATAGTCCTTCCAGATGTGCTACTGCACTTCTTTATCACAGAATTCCTTGTTGGGATGATTCTTGCCCAGAGTGGTGAGGAATTCTGAGAGTTTACACCACACTTTTAGAGATATAGTTTAGCAAAGCTGATTTACAGCTTTGGGAAGCCCCATTTGGGAGGGAGGGTTGCTCCCTTCATCATGGTGTTAATAGTATTGTTACTATATGCAGCAGAAACCTCTCCCTTACTCTTCTGGCATTGATTTCAATATGACAAAAAGTAGATTCAGTCCCACAATTGTAGACCTGGATGAAGAGCTGAAGAGTAGAACTACAAAGTTATTTTCTCCAGACTGGCTAGAAGAACAGGCAGCAGTATCCCTTCTTAATGCTTGATTTTAATGCAATCATTTTGATATGAATTGCTACTATAATAATGAGTCACACTAGATCGTTCACTTTTAAAATTTCACGAATGTGAAGGTAGGTTGATTCCTGATTTTTAAAACGTCTTTTGCAACCAACATCTGTTTTAAAACTCATATTTAGAGCCAAGTAAAACCACTCATTCTGCTTTAAATCCTGTGCCAACCACATGATTGACAGTGAGAAGAGTGCCAAATATATTTTTCCAGATAACAATACTTTCTTTTTCAGTTATTTGTAATCTTGTCTGTCAGTATCCATTTTTACTAAATACTTAAGAGTCTCATTCTTCCATTTGATATTCTGGTCTTATGCCAGCATTATACTACTTACCACCAGACCACCTCAATGATGGTTATAAAAATTCATGAAGTGATGCATGAAGCATCAAAGCAATTGACCCAAGATACAGCAAATGTTATAATAGTTTTCTACTGAAGAACAAAGTTACAATTATTACAGTTAAAACCTCAAAGATCTCTTGGAGATTAGCAAAAGTCATGTTAAAAACGAAGCAAGATGCTGCCCATCTGAATTTTTTAGATACAATCTATGTTACTTGAGTTTAGGCAAGCTCAACTAGTCATATACAGTATTTATATACAAAATGTGATGTGTTAATGCCAATAAATAGACATAACTAGAAACAATTTCCCATGCTCTGTGTGTGTGATTTTCTCACCTGTTTTGTTCCTACTGACTTTTCTCCATATGATCCTATTTAATCATAATGTCTATGGAGATTCTCTGTCATCCAAGTCATGGTTGTCCCAAAGGTGTTTTTTCAAAAGGCAACTGCATTTTGTTTTTCCTTGAAGGCGTTTTGTTTCTCATCCAAGGAAATTCTTCAGTTCTGGCTTCAGTTCTTCTGTCCTCAGTCATAACCAAAGAAGGTTCTTGGATGAAAAGCGAAACGTCTTCAAAGAAAAACAAAGTCCAGTTGCCTTTTGAAAAAGCACCATAATCATAATATTCTCAATCATAATATTGAGAATAAATCCCAATCTATTTCCATTGTAGCAAGAAATATTATTTATATATTTAGAATGAAAGGTTTTGTTTATCATTTTTGTTATAATACTACTCCCAAAGGCTCAGTTACCTCTACTGTAAGTTCAGAAGGGAATGGAGGATAGTGGCTGAATCACAGAGATGGTAACACTTGAAGGTCATTCTCTACAATCATGATTGAGCTGTATTTCAACTATTGGATCCCCCTGTTCTGCCTAATGACATATTATTTCAGAGGACCTGAAGAAGGAAACAGCACCTACTTGGCCTGATACAGTCTACAGACACTGATTTCAGTTGAAAAGTAATAGCAATAGCAATAGCAGTTAGACTTATATACCGCTTCATAGGGCTTTCAGCTCTCTCTAAGCGGTTTACAGAGTCAGCATATTGCCCCCACAGTCTGGGTCCTCATTTCACCCACCTCGGAAGGATGGAAGGCTGAGTCAACCTTGAGCCAGTGAGATTAGAACCGCTGAACTGCAGATAACAGTCAGCTGAAGTGGCCTGCAGTATTGCACCCTAACCACAAACCTAAACAGTCATTCAGTACTGAGCCAACCTTGGCTCAGTACTGAATGACTGTTTAGGTTTAGCATTTTGTTGTCCGGATAATCTAGTTTCCCACTAAGATTTCCACCCTTAGAAAATATAAAATAATAGGCAACCATGCATTTTAATTTCAGCTAATAACAATCCCTCTCCCAAAGCTTAAATAATCATGTCATTTGGCATGTCATCCTTTGTGAAACTGAAATTTCAACTACATTTAGCATGCGTGGGCATGCAAAAGTAAAAGGGGATCACATTTATAAAGTTGAACCTGACCTTTTAATTTTTAGAGGTAACTTTCTGCGTTGTAGAAAGAAAGTCATCATTATTCTGAGGATGCTTCTGAAAATAGCAATCAGAAGTCAATTTTGTCAGCATTGAGCTCAACTTCCTGTTTTGTAACTATAATTATCTCTTGACTATTTGCAGTGATAGTTCTCTAGTGATGACATTTAAGAGACTTTTTCGCATCCTGCCTCCACCCACTAAATTTCATTTTCTAAACCAGCACAATTTTGGTAGCCTAAAGTAGGACAGCCTTTCCAACTGATAACTTCCAGATTCATTGGATTGTACTTCACATAATTCCCTTGTGGGCCGACTGGGAACTACAACAAGATGTAGGCAAAGCATATCTGGAAGTTTCATTGTTGGGTAAGCTGAATTAGGGAAAAATAATGAATCTGAAATACAGTGTGCTTACTCCCTTTGTTGTAATAACCTTCTCCATTTTTTACTATTAATCTCCTGGCGAGATTTAACTTAAAATATTCATGAAAAGTTGAGCAAATTCTTTAAAATTTCTGGGTCAGCAGAATTTCCTGTCAGGTGGCAGGAGAATAATCTTACAAAAATTGTAAAAATGATAAGAGTGCAAAGCAATTGGATATCTTCCCCAAGAATACCCTAAGGCAGAAGCTTGTCCATCCCAAGGCTAAAGCACCCAGACACAAACTGAGTAACATGGTATATGCAGTACAATGCAGTGAGCCATGTGCAGATCTGTACATTGGAGAAACAAAACAACCACTTCATAAACGCATGGCACAACATAGGAGAACAAACCAATCAGGACTAGTCAAAACAGAACTGCCATCTCTCAACAGAAGGGGGAGGAATACAACATCATCTATCTCCAATCTACAACACAGTCCTTTCAATAGTTCCAAGAAGGCTCCTCACCAGTGGTGGGCTTCAAAAATTGTTCGAACCTACTCTGTGGGTGTGGTCTCCTTTGTGGGAGTGGTTTGCCACCCATGTGACCAGATGGGAGTGGCTTGCCGCCCATGTGACAAGATATGAAATTGTGAATTAGTACTTAAGTCGGTCCAAATAGCTATTCGGAAACTCTGGCATTGAAGCATGCAAGTCTTAAAGCTGTCAAGTTGCAAGATCCTTGCACCCCTAACCCTTTAGAAAAAAAAAACTAGGGGTATTCAAACCTGACAGCTTTAAGACTTGTGGACTTCAACTCCCAGAATTCCTCCTCCAGTCACGTTGGCTCAGGAACTCTGGCATTGAAGCATGCAAGTCTTAAAGCTGTCAAGTTACAAGATCCTTGCACCCCTAACCCTTTAGCAGTGGTCGGTTTCAAAAAAATTTGGAACCTCTTCTGTAGGTGTGGCCTGCTTTCCGGGTCCACTGGTGGAACCTCTTCTAACCGGTCCGGTAGATTTGACGAACCGGTTCTACCGAATAGGTGCGAACTGGTAGGAACCCACCTCTGCTCCTCACCTATTTGCACCACTCAGGTGACCCTGATGACACAGATAAACTTCCAGGTGGCTTTAACAACTCACTAAAAGAATGCAAATGACCAGCTGTCTGAAAGGAGTATAAATATTTCCATTCTCCACTATTCAGCCAGAGCTAAAGAAGGTTCTTGAATGAGAAGCAAAACATCTTCAAAGAAAATCCATAAAATCCAGTTGCCTCTTGTTTAAGACTTATGGACTTATGAACTCCCAGAATTCCCCAACCAGTTGAAGTCCACAGGTGCTCAAGTTGCTAAACTACTGTTTTAGATGGTTATTAAGTATTGACCAGGTGCTTGAGACCATGTGGTATTAAGACATTTTATGTGTTTACAGTGTTTTAAAATCAGATAGTAACACTAGTGTCAGGATCAACAATTCAGAGTGTCTATGATTACCTGAACAGAAATGATTTGCAACTGACTTTCATTTTTTTCTTAAATGAAGATTGCAGATGTATGGCTTCTAAAAATGTGTCTGTAGTCTGTTAATGTATTTTCTACATATGGAAGATGACATTTCTGGCATGTAAATTATGCAGGGGATTTTTATTTGATGTAATAAGTTCTGCCAATTGTACTACTTTGGAAGGTAGCAGGCTTTAAGCACAGGCTATACATTTATAATTTAAGATAGTTTAAGAACTACTGTCACTGGTAATCCGCACAGATGTAAAGGTTGGCAGAAGGTTATGCAACAATTTATAGATTGCTTTCAATTAGATTTGGCTGAAAATGATTCACTTTTGCTGATTGCCAGGTGGCATTTAAGTGATATGAACAGGAGATTGTTGTTGTTGTTGTTGACTGATTCCTCTTTTTTAAAAATAAATGTTTTTCTTATGGATGGTTGTGTGATAATTTTTCCAATGATACGTGCAGCAGATGTTCTATGCTAAAGGTATTTTTATTGGTTCTTTTACTGTATATAATTCTTTGTTGTAGATTCATTGGATCTTGAGAGCCAAAATGTAGGTAATATTCTTCTTTAGGATTTCCAATTTAGATAGGTCTGGGCATAAGTAGATTTGTTGTACTTCCCAAAATATTTCAAGCAGGATAGCCAGTATTGAGATTTCTGGAAGTTGAAGTCTGCATATCTAAATAATATTTTGATTGGGAAAAGCTGCTATAAGGAGATGTGAAGTCAAATTAAAATACTTGATTGTGAATATCACATTACTTTTGTGAGTAAGTGATTATCTTTTTATAATATCAAAGTTTTTAAAAACTCAATATATAAATAAATTTTCCTACATGAGATAAAGAGGATTCGGATTAGTAATTTGCTGTTCTTGGCATTTTTAGTTGTTTTTTTTCTCTTTGGTGAAAAGTAAAATATTTCAGGAATGATGTGAATTAACAACAAAAAACGGCTGTCATTTTGTTACTGTTAGGAAATGCGTGACATTATTCTGCACAGTTTGGATTAATGACTGAAACTGTAGTTCAACTGGAAAAGCAGTTCAGTATTTTCATCAGTTCAAGATTGTAGTTGCTTGGTTAAACAGTCTTTCTAATGGATTTCTATTACTGCCTGTAACAGAATTAAGTTTATAGATGGTTTCGTATCAAGAATCCAATGGCCAGTGACCACTGTTCACTGTTGTTCTATCTGAGTTGGTTTAAGACAAAGAAGGGTGATGTTTTTAAGCTGACAGTGATTTTGCCATAGTTAATCATAAGGTGATGAGAAAATCATTTGGTGCTTTTTCCTCATTCTCCTTGATATTTGGCTAAATAAGAGACTTGCATTGAGCAACAAAGGTCAGGCAATGTTTTTCTTGATGGCAATCTGGCTAATTTTCTTAGATATTTTGGCAACCCACTCTAAAATAAGTTCTCTGAATTATTAAGGAGGTGAAAGGTAAACAACAGCTTAATATAGTAAACATCTTTTCAGCATCTACAAAAAGTATAAAGCAGGTGATGACTCTACCAGCCATTATTTGAAATAAAAATAGAATGTAAAAATGTGTAAGGTTTATTAACAAGCAAGAAGCAAAGCTTATCTGCAAAAGGTTGCGGGTGCTTTTAGAAATAAAGTCAAACCTAGTAGAAATTATAGCCACAACTTTGGAAAGGCATTCTGAACGTTCCGCTTGTAAAATTTCTGCTGGAATTTGGGAAAGCCATTTTTCGGAATGTACAATGAAAAACATTCCTGGGAAACTATTGTACATGAAGTGTGGTGGCGCAGCGATTAGAGTGCAGTACTGCAGGCTACTTCTGCTGACTACCGTCTACCTGCAATTTGGCAGTTCAAATCTCACCAGGCTCAAGGTTGACTCATCCTTCATCCTTCCGAGGTGGGTGAAATGAGGACCCAGATTGCTGGGGCAATATGCTGACTCTGTAAACTGCTTAGAGAGAGCTGTAAAGCACTGTAAAGCGGTTTATAAGTCTAAGTGCTATTGCTATTTTGGTACAGGTAAATTGTCATTGTGACTTCCTATCTCCATAAAAGAAATAGAGATCACCAGTAGCCTCCCACCATCCAGTGCGATCCCACAGAGTTGGCCTCCTCAGGGTGCCATCGGCCAGACAGTGTCGGCTAGTGACCCCCAGGGAGAGAACCTTCTCTGTGGGAGTGCCTTCTGGAATGAGCTGCCCCCGGAGCTTCGTATAATCCCGACGCGCCCTAAAAAGTTGGCTTTTCCAGCAAGCCAGCCTGGCCTGAACAAAACAAGATAAATTATTGTTCATTGTTAATTTTAATTCGAATTTTTTTAAAAATGTTATTGTTAATTCTAATTGGGTTTGTTTGGGATATTCTATTTAATTTTTTTTAACTTTTGTATTATGTGTTTCTTTTAATGTTGTACACCACCCTGAGTCCTTGGGAGAAGGGCGGCATATAAATCTAATACACCAAACCAAACCAAAGCATTAATTAAAATCAATTCAAAATGGTACTCTCCAGTCCTCACCAGACTTTTTATTTCTACCAATAATACAAGATAATTCCCCCCCCCTTTAAATTAGAGTTCTATAACTCTGGTATCCATAGATTTGATTGTTCTGTATAGATCACTTTGTGGTCTTACCACTGCTTGTTGAGAAATCTTCCTAGGATTCACAATGCCATCTTTTTGTGAGTTTCATTGATTTAAGAGCAACTTTTGATTCTATTCTAGGAGAACAGGTAATCCTTGAGTTACGAATGTAATAGTGCCTGCCAATTACATTTGCAACCCAAGGATTCATTTGATTGAATCACGTTAAATGAACATGATCACTCCCTGCTTTGCCCAGTGCATTCACTAATTGAATGTGCAGGTTGTTAAATGCACATGAGGTATCTCAGAGTGGGAAGACAGTGTGGGACCTAGTGCTGGAGCAGGTCATCCAAGGCCATCCCTGATCCACTGAGACACCTCATACTCCCCTGGGGTTCCCACAATTATTCCCCCCCATCAGGGATGGGTTTCTCGCCCCGTTCCAACCGGTTCGGTTGGAACGGGGCCGGCAGCGTCCTCGTGCACGCGCGCA
This sequence comes from Thamnophis sirtalis, assembly GCF_051295495.1. Lineage (NCBI taxonomy): Eukaryota > Metazoa > Chordata > Lepidosauria > Squamata > Natricidae > Thamnophis > Thamnophis sirtalis. The sequence goes on from NW_028261382.1 coordinate 164,294,973, forward strand.
GTGCACGCATGCGTACTAGCATCTGCGCAATGCTCCAGCTGCTCCTGGACGATCGCGCAGGCGCTGTATGCATCCTGCGCATGCATGGAAGCGCAGAACTCGTCAAAACCGGGTAAGGACCGCGGGCGGGGGCGCCCTTCGCCGTTCCCGGAAGTTACTTACTTCCGGGTTCAGCGACCAACCGGTTCGCAGGGACCGCCGCGAACCAGTTGAAACCCACCCCTGCCCCCCATCCTGTCCCATCATGTCTCCACAGACTGGGCCTGTTTTGCTAGCATCTAATGCAGTGGTTCTCAACCTGTGAGTCACAACCCCTTTTGGGGTCGAACGACCTTTTCACAGGGGTCGCCGAGGAGCCTCCCATGGAGAGGCTGACAAGAAGCCAGCCCGAAGGGAAGGAGCGGCTCGGGTTCCCCGCGCGGCAGAAGGAGAGGGGTGTGTGTGTGTGTAGTGGGTGGAGGGAAAGTAGGAGCCACAATGGAGGTGAGATGGGGGAAAGAAGATGTGTGCAGCACAGAGGACGCTGGGAAAGCAGCTCGCTCCGAGTGATGGAGGTTGATGGGCAGAGCTACGGAAGCCAAGAGGTACCATTTCTGAGGCGTAAAACAAGGCGGGGAAAATAAAATAAAGGATCATGGGATACGCATACACTGAGATTCCCTATTAAGACTGTTACCCATGCTTAGCAGGGTTTCATGGCTCAGTGTTTTCTGTGGGAATAGGGTAGGCATGTCTGGAAGGGGGGTGTCATGTGACTTGGTGGGAGTGATGTTGAGTTGGCCACACCCACCCAGGTTTTGTGGCTCCCGGTGTTACATAGTAGCAATGAAAATAATTTTATGGTTGGGGGGTCACCACAACATGAGGAACTGTATTAAAGGGTCGCAGCATTAGGAAGGTTGAGAACCACTGATCTAATGAGACAAAGGAAACCAGCTCTGCGTTGATTGGCTGCCATGCCCCAATCCCTGAAGCTGCTCATTCGAACTAGCCAATCAGCAGCAAGCAGGAGGCTGCTTGGTGCAGGCAAGACTGGGCCCAAACTGGGCAGACCCTCATGGGAAACACTTCTGTGACCCTAAACAGGCTGGTGTACATGTGCCTCTCTTATCATGTCAATGATTCTGTTCTGCTATCCCTATGCAATTAGGATTGCTCTGCCTGCTAAGGACTTTTTCCAATACTGTTTATTAATAATAAGCTATTAATAAATGGATAGTGGGTGAGAGGCAATGAAGCAATTATACTAATATAAATATTTAGCTATCCATTTCCAGTATAATTTGAATTGAAGTATACTCAGGTCATCAAGACTATCATTAGTCAGAAATATATTAAGTGCTTTCGTGCAATTTCACTATTCCAAAAGAGATCAGTTAGCATTTCAGATTTTTCATTCAAACATTTTATCCTAACTTCTTTTTGGGGCTTCCTCGTGGGTACAGGATATTACAATTGAGCTGGAAATAATGCAATCTATTTATCTAAGAGCAGTTACGGGGTTTCCTAAGTGTGTCTCTTATTATGCCTTGTGTTGTAGATGCATTCAGTGTGTTAAGCTAATTTCATCCATTTTAAGAATTAAGACTCCCACTGTAAAGTTTACTGCCTTTCATGCTTGGCCAATAAAAAATTGTGTGTTATATTGTTTATCAGTTCATTCATTCATATGGAAACTTATCTGAATTATTTTTTTTATCTTTATTATTTAAGTTTAGCATTAACTTGGAATTTTTCTATTATGTATTTCACATTTCATTATATTCCCTAAACACGTGCATGTAAATTGTTTGATGTGTTGGATTATCAGTTTTTGTATCAGTATCTGCATCAGACAAGTGAGATGTTGGATTGCGGATACAAACAATAGAGAAGGTATCATTTGTTAAAATTACAGGAACCTGTCCATACTCCCCACAAAACAGAACCTGCCCTATTCCTTGCAGATCCATTCTCTTTATTCAATGATCTTCATTCTTCATTCACTTCTGATTCCATTCTGTTTAATGTTTTTCTAATCAGAAAAAGATTGATTTCCATAGAACAGTTAAGGAGGTTGTATTTGGGGTACAATGGGAAGAACTGGACGAAACAACGTATTGTAAACTTTAGGGCAGTCATGGCTAATCTTTTTCTCCTTGCGTGCCGAAATCATGTCTGCATGACAGCACGCGTGCCCACACCCATAATGCAAGGCGCCCCATCCACCTGTGCATGCACACACACGCCCCCATGCATGCACGTGACCTCCCCCCATGTATGTGCGCAACCTTCCTGCAGCCCATTTTGGGCCTAGCAGGCCTCCCTGAAGCCTCCTGAAACCAAAAATGGGGTTGGGGCACCTCACTAGCCCCCCCCCCCCCCGTGAATGCATGGGCATCACCTGCATACGTGGCAAAGACCCGAAAATCAACTGGCCAGCAAGAGGCGCACACATGCACGGTGGAGCTGAGTTGGGTGATGGCTCGCGTGCCCGCAGAGAGGGCTCCGCATGCCACAGGTTCGCCATCGCAGCATTAGGGTAATACATATTTCTATACTTGGAAATCTTCCTTAAAAGAATATAAAACGTAGGTTCCATTTACCCCTTGCATTGTTACATGACTAATGTCTTACAATAAAAAATGAATCAGTTCTTCTAAGACCTATTAACACTCTAATGCACATTTTGGCTTCATTAATTGCTCATAAGCAAGTAAGCTGCGCCAGGCCTCTCCTCCGAAAAAACCTCTGTTTCCAGGCCTCTACAATGTCCTGTCTCTTTGGTAATTTTTGAACAGCTAAACATTTTAACGGCAACTGAGAAGCTCTTCATAACTAAATTATTTAGGAAGAAGTAGTAATTGTAAAAGCTCAGAATAAATGACTTTAAAAGATAATTATGCTTTATAAAGATTCTAATAGAAGATAATTGAGGCAAGATATAGTACTTTCATATCAATTTTAATTAAAGAGAAGTTCTTATTTCCTCTAACATGGTCAGTTGATGAGAATGGCTATTTCCGGTGACAACTCTTGATGCAATAAACTAACTAGATTTTACTAGCAATAGCAGTTAGACTTATATACTGCTTCATAGAACTTTCAGCCCTCTCTAAGCGGTTTACAGAGTCAGCATATTGCCCCCAACAACAATCTGGGTCCTCATTTTACCCACCTCGGAAGGATGGAAGGCTGAGTCAACCCTGAGCCGGTGAGATTTGAACAGCCGAACTGCTGAACTGCAGTCAGCTGAAGTAGCCTGCAGTACTGCATTTAACCACTGCGCCACCTTGGCTCTACTACTTTTGGTGTCTTTCATTTTCCTAAAATATATGCCTTATTTTTCACTCATCCTAACAGCCATGAACCAAATCAGGACCTATGTATTATAGAAGAATGAAACTGGATTTAAAATTCATATTTAAAAAAATATCCCACTTGTTCTCTTTCAATGAAAATGTTTTAAGTTTTTCATTAAGATTTTATGAACCCATCTTTTACTAGTTCACAACTTTTCATTAATGGCTTTTCTCTCCCCATATCCAAGTATGCATAGAAGTGTATTGTCTTTATAAACTGGTCTTGCTATGGGGTCTTCATATGAGGTCCTCTCAATAAGAACAACAATGTATAGTTGATGTTGCTTCAAACATATGGTTCTAGTATTAAATGTATTGATAACGTGATACATGTGTTAGCATAAAACTGTCATAGTTATTGCATATTAAATCTTAATTAATTTTGATATGCTAACTATTATTATTAATTCCTAAAATTAGAGCAGTACATTAAAAACTAACAGAGTTCAGGATAATATAAAGATCATGGAATGTCTGGAGCAAATCTTGTCTCCCATTTGTCATTTTTAAATTTTGCACAATTTTTTTTTAATTGATGGTCTTTATAAAGAAGTTGGTAGATAGCATCATTATTCACTATTTTTATTGAAATTATGCCTCTAAGAAAAACCTGTTCAGTCATTTCAGCAAAGTATTCCCAAATGTGAAGTATTCCAGGTATTCTGAATTTAATTTTCCATCATCCTAGTTAATGAGGTAAATGACTATGGTAGTTGAGGATGATGGGAAGCATATTATGTCCAGGAGACAAATTGTTAACTAACACTAAATTTGAATAATGATCATTTTTTTTATAAAATAAAATAAAACAATACCATAGAAAATAAATATATAGATATGTCTTAGCATATACTAAAGTGCCAATTTTATGTAATGGTTAATAAAGCATCAGACTAGAAATCAGGAGACCATGAATTCTAGTCCTGCCTTAGGCACAAAGCCAGGTGGGAAATTTTGGATTAGCCACTCTCTCTTAGCCCCAGAGGGGAAGAAAATGGCAAACCATTACCAAATCTTGCAAGACTGACTTGAAGCCTCCTAAATAAATAAGTTACTATATTACTTATAATAATGTTTATCTCATCTTGAAGATAAAATCTGATGTTAATCTGCTGATATTCTAAATAGTACATGCACAACTATGTTTTAAAAGTTTTTCAAAATTCATCCTCTTAAGGATAATATAAAGATTCAAGTGAGAAAAATATTTACATAATATAATTTCAACTGGGTATAAGTCAGACCTAGGCCTAGGAATTCTGATGATTGAACTAAAACTGTTACATCCTCAATGTTCATTGGAACATAGTTTGTTCATTTTATTTTTAATACTCTTTCTATAAATCAGCAAACTGGCTCATATATATTCATTCTCCTGTCATCCTCAGCAAGCATGACCATTCACCTTTCTACGTCTACGGAGATTCTCAGCCCTTCAGGTCATGGTTGTCCTAAAAGGTGCTTTTTGAAGAGGCAACTGGACTTTCTTGTTTTTCTTTGAAGACATTTTGCTTCACGTCCAAGAAGCTTCTTCAGCTCTAACTGGACAGCTGGTCATTTGCATTCTTTTAGAGAGTTGTTGAGGCCACTGGAGGTTTATTACCCTGAGGACACACATAAACCTCCAGTGGCCTCAACGACTCTAAAAGAATACAAATGACCAGCTGTCTGCAAGGACTCCTTTGAAGTGAAATGTCTTCAAAGAAAAACAAGGAGGTCTAGTTGTCTCTTGAAAAGCACCCATGGGACTTTCTATTGGTTATTTATTTATTTATTTATTTATTGGTCTTGTATGCCGCCCACTCCCGAAGGACTCCGGGCGGCTTACAATAAACAGAGGAAGGGGATAAATAGACAGACAGAAAAACAACAGTTTAAAATACACAACATTCATAGTTACAGTGGGGCTGGCTATTTCAACAGCCCCCCAGCCTGCCGGAGCAGCCAGATCTTAGTGGCTTTGCGGAAGGCTGGGAGAGTAGTAAGGGTCCGGATCTCCACGGGGAGCTCGTTCCAGAGGGCTGGAGCTGCAACAGAGAAGGCTCTCCCTCGGGGAGTCGCCAGCCGGCATTGGCTGGCAGATGGAATCCGGAGGAGGCCTAGTCTGTGCGATCTGATCGGTCTATGGGAGGTAATTGGCAGGAGGCGGTCTCTCAGGTACCCAGGTCCGATGCCATGTAGGGCTTTATAAGTAACTACTAGCACCTTGAAGCTAGTCCGGAGATTAATGGGTAGCCAGTGCAGCTTGCGGAGGATAGGTGTAACGTGGGTGTACCTGGGTTCACCCACAATCGCTCGCGCGGCTGCATTCTGGACTAGCTGAAGTCTTCGAACACTCTTCAAGGGCAGCCCCATGTAGAGCGCGTTACAGTAATCCAGTCTTGAGGTCACAAGGGCATGAGTGACTGTCTGAAGGGCCTCCCGATCCAGGTAGGGTCGCAATTGGTGCACCAGGCGAACCTGGTCACAGCCAACAAATGGTGTTCTAAAGTCAGCTGGGGATCCAGGAGGACTCCCAAATTGCGAACCCTCTCTGAGGGGCGTATAATTTCACCCCCCAGCCTGAGAGATGGAATACATGGCCAATCTTTGGGAGGGAACATCAGTAGCCACTCGGTCTTGTCTGGATTGGGTGCCAACTTGTTTACTCCCATCCAGACCCTAACAGCCTCCAGGCACTGGCATATCACTTCTACTGCTTCACTGAGTTGGCACGGGGCGGACAGATACAACTGCATATCGTCCGCATATTGGTGGTACTTAATCCCATGCCGGCGTATGATCTCACCCAGCAGCTTCATGTAGATGTTAAATAGGAGGGGGGACAGGACCGAACCCTGCGGCACCCCATAATTGAGGGGCCTAGGGGTCGACCTCTGCCCTCCAACCAACACCGACTGCGACCTGTCCGAGAGGTAGGAGGAGAACCACCGAAGGAAGGTGCCTCCCACTCCCATCTCTAATGAAGAAGCTTGCTGGGCAGTTTTTTACATAACTGTCTTCTGAATGTTTATTATGAGGGAAACTATTGTTACATTTGGCCACAACCTTTTTCATTAAGATCAAGTGTGTTAATGTTGATTTCAATTAACCTGTTTCACTTATTTTTAAATATATAAGATTTTGTATTCACGCCAAATTATATACCAATTAATTTTTTGTTAATGATTTTTCTTCTTCTTTAGTGATAATTAACTGCCAAAACGTAACTTGTATCTTACTCGCAAAGTTATCTGTGAAAATGCTATTTAAATCACATCCCTGTTTATAAATTGTGTTTAAAGAAAATAGGAAGCGTTTCTGCAAACTGATACAACTGATAAAATTTAGCTTAGTCCCAAAGTAGTCTTCTGAATGAAATAAATGTGACTTGGAAACGTACCTTGATGAAATATCTCTGTACTGTCATGTGGATTATAAAAATTATATATAGACACTATTATTATTTTTTAAGATAGTTCAATTTTTGTTTCTAGAAAGAAAGGCTTTATGAAGGAATTATGTACTTTTTCTTAAGCTTGTCATTCTCTCTGAAGTTTTGTTTTTGTGAACTCTAAAAGCCCCTTCACTGACTCCATATGCTTGAATTTACCCATTGTGCAGACATCTATCAAATGGGCCATCAGTAGCAGTCGACAAGCAGTATTACATCCAAGTTTTTAAAAATTCCTTTGATTACTACAGATCCATAGAGCCCTTGGGTCCAGGGCTTCTAGTGTAGCGCAGCTATTTGCAAATAGATTTTTATAGCACATTAGAGCTGGCGGAGAGTCCAAAAAAAATAGCCCTTTTCAGTATTAGAACCAGCTGTGGCTTTTTTGCTTGGATGAGTCATTCGTATTTTGGTGAAGGAGGGGGGGGGAGTACTAGCAAAGGACACACAGAGCCTTATTCAAGAGTTTGTTTGTTTTTGCAAAGGGTATCCTAGCCACAAGCCAACTTGATCATATTAACTCTATGTTTATTCAAAGCACTTTCTTTTTCTTTCAACAGTTCCAATTATAAAAACAGAACCTTCTGATGATTACGACTCTGCTCAAACCTGTGGACCAAGGAGCCATGGATTAAGCCCTCTCTCCAAACCGTATTACAGCCAGCAGATCATGATGCCTCCTGATCCTGGCTCGTGCCTTGTAGCTGGCTTCGCTTCCTGTCAGCAGAGAAACACTGTGATGTCATCATCTCCCAGCTCTAGTCCTAAGCTGCATGATCTTTCCTCTCCTGCTTACAAGTGCATCACCAACCCAGGCCATAATCATCTAGGACTTCAGCAGACGGCTGGAGGTGTCCCCACCATACAGGAAGTGCCAAGGTCTATTGTTGTGCACCCAAGCTCTCCCGATCAGTCATCTCACATCATGCTGCAGCCGCAGGTGAGTCAACATCTGAGCAGTACCTGTTCCCTTGGTAATCAACAAGCACTCTATCCCAACAGTCCCTCCTCTCCAGTTCCATCTGTAACCCAGGAGTCAACCTATTTGCAGTCCTGCAGTCCAACTCATTCAACTGCAATGGGCCAACAGCAGCTGCCGAATGTTCAAAGAAATGAAATTCCAGCAAATCAGCCACTGTCGTTGACCGACTTGCATGAGGACAATAATCATAATTTGGCCCCTATGCCCGTAACAGTCAAGCAAGAACCTGAAGAATTGGACCAGTTATACCTGGATGATGGTAAGTCTGCAGATGTAGAGGTTTGTGTTCAGCCATGTTGTGTTGAGCCATTGAGTTATTGTAGCCTTGTGGAATATTCAGGAAAGGGGAAGCTGACAACTAACAGTTTTGTGGAATGGCACAGAAGTCTGATTGGGTGACATACGTATGGAAAAATGTATTTACTGTTGTCAACATTAATGAAAGTCCATTACTTAAACATTAAACACTATTAGTCATTGTTAAAGTATCTGCACGTCCAAAACTACAGTATAATAACGTTAACCATTATTGGTCTTGGCTTAAGCCATAGCCAATGGCAAGTAGAATGACATTGAAAGCTATCCATCATATAGCAGCTTGAAATACATAAGCCACTAGTTAGAATTGAATGATGAAAAAGTGTTATATTTTATCTAAGAATACCTATGTTTAAAAAGGCACAAACTCTAGTGTCTGAAATTAAAGCTGTTTCCATTGCCACATGAAAAAATATTTGTTTTGAATTATAAATCCTAGCTATTTTTGTACATAGATCTACATATTTCATACATGTATATTCTGCATGCACCATTGCATTGCTAAAATGCTACACTGAATTTGTCCAGCTTCCAAAAATTGAACCATTTAAAGCAATAAAAGATGAAATCTGGAATTTTATTGCATTACTTCACTGAACTGTGATGCAGTGTTTAAAGTCCTGAATATTATGATGTTTGACCTAATGTCCTTCCAAAAGAAATTCCTTTGAATAGATTTATTTTTTCAAACAATATAATACTTAAAATTCTCTTGTAATAGAAATTAACAAGATAGCCTCTTTGATTTAATGGGAACCAAACATTAAGGAACCATGCTAGAAACCAGGTGATTGAGAATTCTAGTCCTGCCTTAGGCATGAAAACCAGTTGGGTGATTTGGGGCCAATCACTTTCTCTCGGCCCATAATGCAATTCTCAGGTGACAAGGCAGCCAGATAATTCTTTTTGCAGCTACTGGATCAACTCTCAATTGATTGGAAAAAAGCAGATTGTGCACTTGCAGGAAAACACTAGGAAGGAAAAAAATAGTCACTATTTGTTTGCATGTGTTCTTGCAAAAGCATTTGTAATATTTCACTCTAACCCTAGGCAGGATGACTAAACCTAAATTCTCATTTTGAAAGTTAAAATGTGAAGCTTGAATAACAAATATCGCATTTTCTTGTTCCAGGGTTTGTAATAGTGTTTTTTAAAGTATCCTAATATTTGCTATAATTCTGAAAAGAAATTCAAGAGGTATTCATTACATCCAAGATGGCACATGAGTCCCCAGTTGCTTTTAGTATAATATTCATGTGGCTAATATAAGAATTAATTGCCTGTAAAAACATTAAATTAAACAATTTTTAAAATTCAGGAAAGCCCTTTTTATATTCTTATGTCAAGAAGGATGTTTCCATGCAAGAGCATATGAAATGTATCTATAATATAGTTAGTTCTGATTTTTATGTCAATGTTTCCCATGCTATTAAAGTTTTGAATCATTCATATGAAACTTGCACATATTTAATTTTTTTTCACCAAATGCAGACAAGCACCTGCCATATTACACCCCAGATTTAACAATTGTCAATAAGACAGCAGATATGGCAGTACTTGAAAGCAGCAGATTAGAAGAAGAGAAGAGAAAAAACTGGAGAAATTCACAAAATGCAAAGGCCTGCAAATAGAAGTAGAATAATATGGCAAAAGAAAGCAAATATAGTAGTACCAATTTAATAGGGGCCTTAGGTGCAATCCCAAAACATCTAGAGCTCCACTTGAACACCCATCGGCATTGGCAAAATCATGAGTCAACTGTAAAAGGCACCTTAACTTGGAACAGGTTACATCATGCAATGATACCTTTAACATCAAATAACAACATCTGCCTATGCAGGTCCTTCAGAAGGAATCAATGGGTGAATAAAAATGCCAAATCCAGTCTAAACATTTTTCTGATTATGCAAACAACCATAATAATAATTTGAATCAAAATAATTTCAAAAGAACAATTTTAATCAAAATTGAAAGATTATGGCATAAATTGGCTATCACGATCCCAGTGGTTGTTTACACAATGGGTGCTATACCAAAAAAAACCTTCCAACTAAAACTCTGACAGCTGATAATGAACCACTTCTAGAAACAGAAAAAGTCAGTCTCTGTCTCTCTCTCTCTGTCTCTCTCTGTATCTGTCTGTCTCTCTCTCTCTCTCTCTCTTGTTCCCTCCCTCCCTCCCTATCTATCTATCTATCTATCTATCTATCTATCTATCTATCTATCATCTATCTATCTATATCTCTCTCTCTGTCTATCTCTCTCTCTCTCTCTCTCTCTCTCTCTCTCTCTCTCTCTCTCTCTCTCTCTCTCTCTCTCTCTATCTATCTATCTATCTATCTATCTCTCTCTATATATGAATATATCACTATATCCCTTTTAAAATAATACAGAAGAGGGAGGGCTACTTTAGCTTACAAAGTCCCTGTTCCTGAAGCTGAATATGTTTGGTTTTCATCAAAATGTGACTTTTCAAAAAGTATTCCTCTCTGTGTAGCACTCACAATATGTTGGCATTTGGCATTTAAGATTATTTTGAAAATGATAGTATTTGCCATTTGAGCATCAAAGGGAGGCCATTTGGATTATTAATCTTATTAATGTTCTTTTTGTATATTTTGATTCCAACTGCACAATGCCATTCAGTTGTGAAGTTATTTCCTACCATTAAGGACATCAAAGAAATTTGCAAGGGTTATCAATAAATGTTATCTCTATAAGCGACAAGGGAACACGTCAGCATTAACAGGAAGAGACTCCTGGAAACTAACTGATGAGCCAACTTTTCTACGCAGAGAGATACTATTAATCAGTGTTTTCTTGAATCTGTTGATAACAATTCATGTTTTACAGAAAAACAACAACAAAATAATAGTAATTCTTTAAAGCATGAAGTGTTAACATTAGATTGACATTTAAAAAACAACCTATTGGTTTCTAAAATGGGAAATTGATTGTATCTTTGGGAAACTGCAAATGAAGACTTTGAATCATTGTAAGTAAACATCTGAAACAGAAAGAGAGAATCATAGAATAAGGGATGACTCAACCTTTGACAAAGGCTTATATGCTTAGTTATAGTGTGTTGAATAAATAATTGTGTACCCATCATCTGAACTACAGATTATTATTTACAAACCATGGTGTCTGAAATCAAATATGATAAAGGATATCATAATCTGATTTAGCATATCCCTATAGCACTATTGATTGGCATGGGGAAGGTAACATCAGACTGGAACTCATAAAATATTCAGCATTTGCTATGGAAAGGTCAAATTGCACATTCTCCAGAATGGCCTTTTGCCTTCCAGATTGATCCTCTTCCTGTTCTCCAGTGAGCGTGGAATGGTGAGAACTATAGTCGTCTCCATCTGGAGAGGAACAGGTTTGATTAGACTGCGCTACGAGAAGCTGTAACTTTTTTAAAAAAAAAAGTTCTGCATGCTTTGACTTTGCTAGTGATATTCTGTGTTGTCCTACAGGGATGTAACAATGGAAAAGATACAGGTTTAGTTTCCAGAGTGAAATTTCAATACTAAAATAACCGTAGTCAGCTTGATAATAACAAAAGAAAGAGGGCAAAAATATTTATTCATCATGGTTGCTTTCACCAGCTAAACATATTGGTGAAAAAAGTCAAAATGGTGGTCACAACTGCACAGGTTTTCTACAAATGTTGCCTATGAAATGGAGCAAGACTTCAACTCATGTCCATGGCCATCATTCGTTCTGTTGCTTGAGAAGGGTAGTTAGTATAGGAAAGAAACTCTTTGCAACAGTAGGGCCAATTTCAAAGTATAATCACAAACCAATCAGGGTGATAAATCACAGTGGGTATAAAGATATGTCACAATATGTTAGATGGTTTTGAAAGAGAAAAGATAATTAGATTCACCTTCAGTGACTCTGCAATATTGACAAGAACTTTTAGCTTTAGAAAAGTTGAAAATCCTGTCAACCATAACTCTGCCAAAGACCTAACAGGTTTAATAAACTACAGTGAAAGATTACCCCTATAATTACGTCCTTGGTAATCTGTAAAGTCTTACAGTGTCACTTTTGCATCTAAAAAGTCAGCTAGAGTTACTCTGAAACTGCTTTAGGAAATTGAATTTAGAAACTAAAATTGTTTTTCCACTGCACATATATTTACTCCCTCTTCTTTCTAAAGAAGGGCTTAACTTAATCAACTTATGTTGATATTTTGTACAGTATATACCAAGTGTCTTCAAACTGGTGCCTTCTAGGAGTGCTGAGAATACAAATCTCTGAATTTTCCAATCAGCATAGTCAATAGCTTTGCGAAGCCTGGCATATCGATAAGAAAGAAGTCCTTAGATTTGGAGTTACTGGTTGGCAATGGGTAGATGCCACTTATCAGGAGATTTATTCATTGTCAATCAATTTCTGCCATTTGTAATTGTCTCTATGTACTTGAGAGTTTTATAGCCCTCTATCCTAGAACACATATATGACATTTGTTGTTAATGATAAAAGTGGTTGGAAATTAGGCCTATTAAACACATGGGTATGTAAAAAGGCTGTGAGTGGGTGGGAAGAACATGGTCAAAGTGTTATTGAAAGCTGCAACTTGGCAAACTATTTTTAAAGTTCTCTCTTAAAAATAACTTTTTTAAACACGTGTTGGGAATTGTGGAGGCTGTCCACTATAGCGAAAAACCATTTATATTGCCCAAGTGTTAGAAGTCTACCATCTCTGTATTTCTCCTATTTAAACCTTTGCTTTTGCACCATATGTGTAGGAAGAGGTGGAGTGTTTTACACACACACACAGACACACACACACAGAATTAGACACATGGTTTAGTCATATAGTTTATTTGAACAGGAACCGTACCAGACAGAATTCTTCTTGTGTTGAAATATATCCTTTTCATGCACTTCGGCTTTGTGATTAGAACGATTGGCTCTCCCAGCATTAAGTTTAGTCTACTGGTGCCATAATTAGCCCTTTACTAAAACGTTGGTGGGTGCTCACTAATTTCCAGTAGTCCAGATGTCATTAGAACAACGTAAAGGTCTTCCGCGAGGCCCAGTAATACTGTCAACACACACTGGACTGGATTTCAAACTCCCCCTATTGCTCCCTCCCTGCGCTTCCTTTTATTTGGCCCAGCTTAGCAGCTCCATAGAAGAAACAAAAGCCTTTTCTAGTGGAAAGTTTTAGCAAAGCTGGCAGGGTGCCTAGATTGAAGACCCCCTCCTCATTTCATAATGGTGATTGAAAGTGCATATACTCTTGTGGTAAAACACGCTGGATCACTAACCCTGCGGGTGAACATTCATTGTGATGGGTAGGGAAGAAAAAAAATTTAAGCCTCAAATAATTCATTAAGGTCAAACCTTTAATGGACCTTAATGTCCATATTTGAGTGGTAAGTCTTTGAATGAAACCACGCTGGGTCGGGTCGTGGCATTAAGATTTTCCTTTTTTCTGTTGCAATAAGCTGTAGCAAGTACCCCTTGCTACAGGTAGGAAACATTTAGGGCCATCATAAAGTGTTGTGGCAGCTGCTCTCCGTCGTATACATACCTCTCTACCTTCCCTGGGCTGGGAAGTTTGAGATTTCATTGAGAATGAAATGAATGCACAAGTGCACTTACAAGTGCATTATCAGTGTATTGTATATTCATTTGCTTTAGAATATAGGTAGTCCTCAACTTGTAACACCCATTTAGTGACCGTTCAGTTACAATGCAACTGAAAAATGTGACTTAGAGCCAGTCCTCACGCTTGCAATTTTAATGTAAAATAAGTTGAATTTAAAGAAGGACAAGAAGTGAGACTCAAGTGTTGGAGTCCCTAAAGGATTGGTGAAACAGGTTTAAATGAAGAGATAGGGGGCCACTTTGAAATGTTGTAACATGACAAGTTGCATACATTTGTAACTAAACAGGGAAGGAGAAAGAAGATTACTATATGACAATGTCAAGCCATCATGCTTGGATAAATGGTGACTTTAACCATCTTTCCAAATTCTGGAAGTTGCCATTGCAGTCTGTTAAGAGCCGAGGTGGCACAGTGGTTAGGGTGCAGTACTGCAGGCCACTTTAGCTGACTGTTATCTGCAGTTCAGCGGTTCTAATCCCACCGGCTCAAGGTTGACTCAGCCTTCCATCCTTCCGAGGTGGGTGAAATGAGGACCCAGACTGTGGGGGCGATATGCTGACTCTGTAAACCGCTTAGAGAGGGCTGAAAGCCCTATGAAGCGGTATATAAGTCTAACTGCTATAACTGCTATTAAGGAAGATTAAAATGGCAATTCAACACCAAATAAAGAAATTTGGTTAAATTTGGCTAGCTGGTTAAAAAAAAAACAGGAAGTTTTGTCAGTAAAATTCTATGCAATTGTCTTCAACTTGAAGACTGTAATGAGAAGTTATGGGGAACAAGGTGCCCTAAATGTTGCCTTATTTATGATAGCATTGTTATGTGTAGCTGTAGAAGAATGTTGGGTGGATGCCTACAAAAGAAGAAACCTAATTTCATTGTCACACTTGGCATCTACTAGAATACTTCTTAAAATCTTTAGACATTGACAGGGAATCGCCTGCCAAAATGGAATGTGTTGGCTGAGAATACAACATTTAAGAGCACCACTCTAAAACCGAGTTGCTGTGCTTTTGTGTAAAAGACCAAAAACCTTTTGTCTCCCTTTTGCCCTGATGTTCAAGTATTTGACATGAGTAACGAGAAAAACTACAAGCAGAAAAGAAATTAAACAAGCGTCCTGTGATTTTTGATGCATTGTGGAAGTGTCCTAAAAAGAAACATTTAATGTACATTGAAGGGCAGCGGTCAATCCAACAAATATGCTGATCTTTGTGACATTTTGTGCAACTGCTTCCTTTAGCCCGAATATCTCTCACACAGAAAAAACTGAAAGGCAGTTGGGAGTCATTTCCCATTTCGGACATTTGCTTCCTTTCATCATGCCATTCTAAATAGGAAGGATGTTTAAAATGAGCATAATATTGCTTAGTGGATAAGATCATGTTGCACATAAGTTTCAGAATTTTTGTTTACTTATAAGACTGGGATGTTGCCAAAGAAAACTTACATATTCTCCAGAAACTTACAGAGCTTTCCTGAAAAAGCTTTGTTCAGATGCTTGCATTCATCACTGAAATATGATATCCATTTGAAATATTTCTGGGGAGCGTCACTTGAGAGCTGCATAGTGTTGGCAGGTCATCCACAGCCACTGTGGGAGCTGTATAAACTCTCATTGCTCTAATGACCTAGTTTGTCTTGACAAAACTGCTTCTGGATAAATTATTTTTTTGAAAAATAATTTTCATAATGTCAGCCAGCAACCACGTTGAGGTCAATGAAGAGCCTTGGTCTTCAAGATTTTGGCCATCCTTACTCATTGTTATTTTTTTTTTGTCTCTATCATAGCCAGGAATATTATCGTATGAAAATAATTTGGGACATTGTGGAGGGGCATAGGCCCTAGCAGAAAAAATATTATTTTTATTTAGGAGCATATCTCATAAAATATAGCTTTTTTTTTGCAGTTTTAAGGCCCGTAGAGTAGCTGATCCAGTCATTTTGGACTGGGAAACTTTTTACCATTGGGGAAATCATCAAGACGTAATATTACTAGGAAATATAGTTTGTGCCTGTAGAGGATGATAATCTATGGTATGGTGCAAATTAGGAGAGGATTTGCAAGATGACAAAGTGGTTTTGGGAATCAAGACTGAAGATAGGGAGAGAACCAAAGAGGGGAGAACCAAAACAGGCCATATTAGAGTGTAGGGATAGCAAAAGTCCAAGTGACTAGAAAAGCAAGAGCAAAGCTTCAGAAGTTTGTTGTTGTGTGTTATGTATTTATTGTTTTCACTATATTTGAAGCATCCAACTTTTAAAACATAATCAAGCTTCTTTGTCAGAAATTAAACAACCAGTTCTCCAAGTTCCAAATAAGATCCTAGAGTAATTCTATTACTGGAATTCGCCTTGATAACTTAATATTTGCTAGGAAATATTTTGCTCAGTATCAAAACTCCCATCTGGTTTAATGGAAATTGCACTCGGTCTACGACAATAGCCAAAAATGCAGGATGATTACTGTATGTTTACTGAACCTAGCACTGACAGTCTAAGCCCAGCATTGCTTTTAGAGATCTCCAACACAGTACGGGAGATTGTTTTTCTTAAATATACTTTAGACAACTGTTGATTTTGGGTTGTTGTTGTTGTTTTAAAGAAAACGGACAGATTCTTAGTTTGTTTCTAAAAGATCGGTCTGCTCACTGTAATCCATGAGATTGCTGTCATTATTGTCTTTTCTTTGTAAAGGATGACATCACCAAAAAGAAACATCTTGCAAAGGTACTACATAAAATATTTTTATTTTGTCTCAAAAAATGGGAAAATATATACAGTTGCAAGTTTTATTGGAAAAGTTATAAGGGAAAGTTGAGCTGCTGGTCTCTGTCAAACAGGATGAAGTTCTGTCAGCATAATGTGTTTACATCATTACATCTGGATCCTGCCTTTTTGCATAGTTTTCCAAATAACATACGTGAGTGTCCCAAGCAGTTTCCTCTTTCTAGCATTGATTTGGCTATGATCTGCTTAGATTTAGTAGAATGCTACATCAAATGGTTTTGTATCATCATCTACATGTAGCCACTTGGAGATCTCATCTGTCAGCTCAGGGTAAGGAATCATCAATACTGTACATTGATGATGCCCAATTGTACATGGTGATGTTGAAATTCTTCTTCAACTCTTGTCAACGTGATGAACATCTATTGAGTATAATACACAATAAAGAGAAGATTAAGCAGAATAGCATTTCAACAGCATTGATCCAGACAAATCTAGCTTCTGAACGCTCAGGAATCTTAATGATTAGACCACATTCCTATCAATTCATTTCCCTGCACTGTTCTGAAGTTCTTTATCATTCCTAATTAATATTGAAAATATTAATTTAATCATTGAAATATTCTTAAACCTAATCTTACAATGAAAGAAGTTAGACATGTCAAACGGTTGGATTATCCCCTGAAAACAAATTCAGATTATCAATCAACACTTTCCATTAATATAAACTACTCATTTGACTAAATGGATATTTGTATCATATTTTAAATCATTTTGGAATCCTAAAATCCTAAATGGCTAATTTATAATAAATATTTCTATTGAGTTAATTTTCACTGTCACAATAATCCCCCTGATTCTTGTTATTTTTTGACACGTTTAACATCTCTGCTAACATACAGTATCATCTTGAGTGACACAAATTCCTTTCTCATCTCTAATCAGAAAAAAAAGTCTTAGGCAAAATCCTTTTCCATTATATTTCTTAATGGATTCTTTTTTATCTTAAAATGTCAAGAATTGAAACTAGAATTTTCTGTATTGCAAGTACTATATGTGATTTATTTTTCATATTGATTCCTTCCATAATGGTATAGTATTGAAGTTTTCAGTTCTGGCATCATATTGTAACACTGGAGTTGAAGTTTGGACATTAATACAACTTTGTCCAAGACTAAGATTATGCGGCCATATCTACATTTTGTTTTTTTTTAGCATTTCTCTCAATCTTTCAGTACCAGTTTAGGGACATAGCAACTACTAAAATGTGAGCTTTCTGTGAGTCTTTGGAGTATTGCTTCAGTACATTAGTTTCATTTAAAAAAAAAGAAATATAGATTACATCCCCAATCTCTTCAGGAAATAAATAATATTTGCTGCTTCGAAAGAAGCTCCCAAATTTTCATCTTCTAAATTACAGAGGGGAAGAGCTTAAAAAGAGTTTAAGATATATTACAGGCAATTCAGCAATGTTTACAAATATTTTCATACTAGAAATATGAGACTCAGGAGTAGCATCAGATAACTCAGACCAAAAAGATAACATAATTCCAGTGTGGCTTTCAGCAGAATCTCAAAAGAAACTCTTAATAGTCATCTTTCACACAGTTAATGGGTATGTAATGGTATGTGTAACATTTCTTCCAATATAGCTGGTTTTTATTTCTTCAAAGAAAGTGTCCTCTAGACCGATCCTCTTCCAGAAGTAGGTGAAGCATTTCAGCTTATATCTCTAAAGAGATAGAAAAAGTTGTAACCTGATGGTGGAAAAATAGTTTGACGTGGAACTATATGAATAAAATGCACGTATAGTTTCATGAAAATACGAATAAAATCTACAACCTTAAATTCATTTTAAACTCTTAATCTTCTACTGGTCTACTGTTTGATGAGATGGGCTGAATCTAATTTTTCATGCCATATGTCAGATACTCAGTAGGATTTTAACATTGTGAAAAAGTATGTTGCATATTCCTAAATGCTGAAAAGGGTAGAAGAAAGTAATATGACCTCACTCTGCAAGGTGAAAGTGGACAGTTTGTGACTCTCCAGATATGGTACTACAACTGCCAGTAATCACAGAAAGTGTAGCCATATTAAAGAATACTGGAACTGTTCCATACCAATCAGCTAGAGTTATGTTCACTTCAATGTGCTTCTACATTGCCATTGCTTTTTCTGAATGAGGAAGATCATAGTTTAGAAAGCCCAGTTCCTTTAAATTCAAATAGCAAATGCTATTGGGATTTTTTCTTTTAAAAATGCAATGATTCTTATGATCTAACAATTCACTGTTGTATAATATATAAAATTATTATTGCTAGAGATCCAGAATATGAGCAACCATGCTACCATGACAAATGTGTTGGGATTTAGTCTATTTTGTTTTCGAGTTTTTTTTAAAAAAAATTGGCTTGTTTTTAGAATGTTTTAATGGTTGATTGTTTTGATGAAATATAAGATATAATAATGTGCTTCTAAGTTTCTCTGCTAGATCCAAGTAATAATAAGACATATAGATTAGGCACATGGATTAATTAGATACTAATGAATTCGATTATTGTGAGAGATGAAGATTAAAGAATGTAGAGGTTAATTGGAATAATGAATGTGTGTGTGTGTGTGTGTGTGTGTGTGTGTGTGTGTGTGTGTGTGTGTGTGTGTGTGTATATATATATATATATATATATATATATATATATATATATATATATATATATATATATATATATATATATATATATATATATATATATTACAGCACTGAGTTTGTTGCATATTCATAGTTGCTGTTGCGTAAATGGGGAAACCCTGGACTAACATAACAGAAACTGAAAGCAGAGAATATAATAGCTACATAATTTTTTTAACTATTTTTAAAACTAATTTGAGAAACACCTGTGTAAAGTAATTTTCAGACAGCATTCCAGTTCAGAAATATGAGTGTTCGTTTTAACCAGAGAAAGAACAAAAACTAATTGCCTTAACCATGGCACTTAATAAAGTGTAGGTATATGAGATTAAAAATATCAAAAAATAATTTTGTTTGTCAACCTTTTCCATTCTGTTATTTGAAAATTACTCAAGAATTTGCAAAATCACTCTTGGTGCAGGGGGGGGGGGGAGTCTGCAAAAAATGGCTCAAATCCAGAAATGAGATATATGAGGAGCAGATTTTAAATGGAAATATTAAACAGTTTTACTAAGCTTGAGTAGGTTTTCTTTCTTTATGTAATTTAGCCACAAAATATAAGTTTTGAAACTTAGGAATTTCCTTCCTTCCTTCCTTCCTTTCTTCCTTCCTTCCCTGTTAAGCAGAAATAGAAGTTCTGTATATTATCCAGTTTTCTGCTCTCAAGAAGAAACAGAATACTGCTGCAAACTTCCGTTATCTTATCTGCAGCGTTCTTAGTTCTTTGATAGCTAACAATGTACCACATGATGTGCTTTATTACATATAGAATATGATTATTTATTTAATTAGTTAATTTTATTCCTTCAAGGAAATATTAACTCCTAACAACTGCCTGGTCTAGTCCCTCAGGATTCTTGGCAAGATTTCAGAAGTTGTTTGCCATTGACTCCTTCCTAAGGCTAAGAGAGAGTGGCCAAGGGCCATCCAGATGGCTTTGTGGCCTAAGGCAGTACTAAAATTTACAATCTCTAGCCTTATTCTTTAATCATAACACCAAAATGGCTCTTCTTGAATATGATATACCATTGCATAATATGCGTACATAATTACAAATCTTTAATATTTTGTTAAATGTATTTTCAAGATCAAATTCTGAACCAACAGAAAAATCCAGCTAAATTGAACACACTAATTAATATATATTTTTTGAGTCAAGTAATCATTTAGTTCTTAGGAGAACATATGACTTCTTAATTGCCAGTTATACTTTCTTGTTGAAGCGGGGGGGGGGGGGGCATAGCCAAGGGTAGATCTCCCTTCCTACCTCTCACCATCCTCTAATTAAGACAGGATGATGCCACAACAAAAATATTTTAAAGCACTAAACTCAGGTACTGTTAAAATGTGGCTCATTTGTATTACCTTAAACTCTTGATCCTGAATGAAATGAAATTTATCTCAATGTTCAAGATTTCTTGAAACTCAGGCTTTGATTGCATTAGCATACCATCTGTTGTTGTGCCCCTATCTTCCTAACTAGAGCCAAGGTGGCGCAGTGGTTAAATGCAGCACTGCAGGCTACTTCAGCTGACTGCAGTTCTGCAGTTCGGCTGTTCAAATCTCACCAGCTCAGGGTTGACTCAGCCTTCCATCCTTCCGAGGTGGGTAAAATGAGGACCCGGATTGTTGTTGGGGGCAATATGCTGACTCTGTAAACCTCTTAGAGAGGGCTGAAAGGCCTATGAAGCGGTATATAAAGTCTAACTGCTAACTTCCTTTAAATGGAAGATTGTTCTGTATTTCATGACACATTTCTTTCCAGCTTTTGGGATGATTGTGAATTGTGAAATAAATGGCCTCCTTCATATCTTCTGTTGAAGCTCCTTTGAAGACAATCTGCACTGCCACAGGCTTGCAAACCACTATTACAGCTCTTACATCCAAAGGCATCTTGCATCTCTCTTTGGTCTGATCCTCTTTTCCTAATGCATATACATGGAGGGAAGTATGCAGTGGAGTACCACAAGGCTTTGTTTTAGGCCCAGTATTCTTCAATATCTTCATCAATGATTTGAATGGGGGATCAATGGGGAACTCATCAAATTTGCAAATGCAGCAGCTACCAAAAAAGCCAACACATTTCTAGGCTGCATAAAAAGAAGGATAGAATCAAGATCACATGAAGTGTTAATATCACTTTATAATTCCTTGGTAAGGCCACACTTGGAATACTGCATTCAATTTTGGTCCCCACAATGTAAAAAAATGTGGAGACTCTAGAAAGAGTGCAGAGAAGAGCAACAAAGATGATATGGGGACTGGAGGCTAAAACATATGAGGAACGGTTGCAGGAACTGTGTATGTCTAGCTTAATGAAAAGAAGGACAAGGGGAGACATGATAGCAGTTACAATATCTCAGGGGTTGCCACGAAGAATAGGGAGTCAAACTATTCTCCAAAGCACTTGAGGGTAGAACAAGAAACAATGGATAGAAACTAATCAAGGAGAGAAGCAACTTAGAACTGAGGAGAAATTTCCTGACAGTTAGAACAAGTAATCAGTGGAACAACTTGCCTCCAGATTTTGTGAATGCTCCAACACTGGAAGTTTTTAAGAAGATGTTGGATAACCATTTGTCTGAAGTGGTGTAGGGTTTCCTGCCTAGGCAGGGGGTTGGACTAGAAGCGTGACCCGACAAAAGCGCGAACGTCATAAGTGCGCCGACAAAACCGCGGCGCTAAAACCGCGATGTCAAAAGCGCGTCGACAACAGCGCGCCGACAACAGCGCCCTGACAGAAGCGTGGTTTAAGTTAAGGTAAGGTTTAGGGTTAGGTTTAGGGTTAGGTTATGGTTAGGTTTAGGGTTAGGGTTAGGGTTAGGTTACAGTGTGCTTCTGTCGGCGCACTGTTGTCGGCGCGCTTCCGGGCTCATTCGTTGCTCATTCGTCGCGCGGTTTTGTCACCGCGGTTTAGTCAGGCGCGCTTTTGTCATTCGCGCATTTGTGGTGGAACCGACTAGAAGACCTCCAAGGTCCCTTCCAACTCTGTTATTCTATTCTAATGTCCATTTCCTTGATCTTCCTGGCTGGCTGAGGAAATCTGGGAGTTGAAGTCCACAAGTCCTAATGTTGCCATGTTTGGAAATTCCTACTCCAATAGCAATAGCAATAGCAATAGCAATAGTTAGACTTATATACCGCTTCATAGGGCTTTCAGCCCTCTCTAAGCGGTTTACAGAGTCAGCATATTGCCCCCAACAACAATCCGGGTCCTCATTTTATCCACCTCGGAAGGATGGAAGGCTGAGTCAACCTTGAGCCTAGTGGGATTTGAACAGCCGAACTGCTGAACTGCAGTCAGCTGAAGTAGCCTGCAGTGCTGCATTTAACCATTGCGCCACCTCGACTCTTATATATCTCTTTTTAAATACAGAGACTAGAACTGGATTTGGAGACACGGTGGTTCTATCTTTTTTCCCTATTGCTTTTATGATTTGAGGCAAGAAATCTCATCTGTGTATATTTGTATTCCTGTCAGCAGTAAATGAACTAACCATCATTAGCATTGCAGCTCAACCTTATGATTGTTGACCTGGGCTTGTCCTCAAATCTAGAAACTGAGACGCAAAACAGGTTGAGAGCATCATGACATTTCCTGGTCCTTTGTTATTTTTTCTTCTTCTCACAACCCAAACTTTCCCTTGATGAAAATATTCACAACGCTTTCAAAAAGACAGTCAGAGTAAAGAAAGGGACAAAAGCTTTCACATCTGAGTCACTTATCCTTCCTTATCGGTCCTTTGGAGACATTAGCTAATCAACATATGATAGGCTGTACAATAGAACAAGTGCTTTGGGGCTCTCCCTGTTTTCCTAGCCAGCATGGAAACTTCTTATTCCCATGGTCGCTATAGAGAGTTTGCTTTTAACTTCATTGCTTTCGGCTTAGAGGCTATCATCAGCAAGAAGCAATATGCAGGCATGTGATATCTCTTCTCTGAATAATGCATTCCCCCCCCCCTTTCTTTTTTTTCTTCTGTTCTTTCCCACCCCAGTTGTGAAAATTTTCAACTCTGGGATGCTTCTCTATCAGGTTCAAGCAGCTGCTGTTGTTTTAGATATGGCAGAGGAAGTAGGTACCGGAAAACACTTAGTGCTCACGGCCCTTAGAAAAAATCAAGAAATTCTGCTGATTTACTCAAGCCTTTGGCTCCATTCAAAGCCAGTGACCAGAGAGAGGTGGGGAGGAGGAAAAGGGGAAGGGGGGGCCTTTCCATCAGACAACTGTGTCTGGGCTGTAAATGTCAGAACTGAGGTTTTCGCCATCACCTTCTTGCAAGGTCCTCCAGAGATATTTGATACGGCTGTATAAATCATGAAATACTTGGCTCTGAGGAAAAAATAGTTCCACTTCAGCTAACATCGCAGGAGTGGGACTGACACGTGTGCATTCAGCACAAGCAAAGGCATCTGGTTACAGAGTTGTAAGCCAGCTGAGGAAAGCCCCCCCCCCCCCCGGCCGCCTTTTTTTTAAAGTTCTCAGAGGACAAGAACTGCTCTAAAGCCCCTCCATTTTATCACTTTATAGAACCAAACTTATACCACAAAAAAAGGAGACTGTCTCTGATGCTTCTCTGGATCTCCACAAATGCATTTAGCAGGGCTTTGAAAAAAGCTGATTTGAATATACAGGGAATTTACAGAACTTACTAAATTGTTCATTTAAAGTTAGGGTAAGGTCTTAATGCCTGCCTGAGAGTATAGCAATTGGCTGCAATTTTGAAATCAGCCAAGTTCAAAAGAAATGCATTTAGTATTTAGTATTTAGTATAAGTTTATTTATAGGCCGCCCTTTTCCCTGAGGGGACTCAGGGCGGCTTACAACTTATGTAGGAGGGGATACATACAATGACGTATAGAACAATACACAATTAAAAAAATAGAGCAACATTCATCATTCGGGCGGGGACGGATTATAATCTTTAACCCCAGGCCTGACGGGATAGCCAGATCTTGAGGGCTATGCGGAAGGTCTGGAGGGTGGTGAGGGTACGAATCTCCACGGGGAGATCGTTCCAAAAGGTCGGAGCTACTACTGAAAAGGCTCTCCTCCGCGTAGTTGCCAGTCGACACTGACTGGCAGATGGAACTCGGAGGAGGCCCAATCTATGAGATCTGATGGGTCGCGAGGAGGTAATTGGCAGGAGGCGGTCTCTCATTTGACTTTGGGTGGCCTGTATAAAATTCCCAACTCTGCCCCTCACACTTGGGTGATGCCACAATGCTATGATAAGAAATGGGCCTATCGCCGTTGAACCCAAAGTGCAAGAAAACCCTTTATAAGTTTGACCTTGACCTCCTAAAATTAATAGCGGTGGTGTAACAGCACTACCACTTAGCAAATTGCCTCACTAGTTAACATCTGTAAATGTTTATTGGAGGGGGGCAGGGAATTACCGATTAAAATATTTCTCTTTTAATTACAGTCTCCAGATGAAATTGGTTAAGAGATGAAATTGGTCATTGCATGAGAAGGCCCCAGAGTCGGCCAGAGGCTGAGGGAGCACTGCTGCTCTTGGCTTGGCTCCCTGCTTTATAATGTCAAACTCAGAACACTCTTTATGTGCTCTTTTCCATTTTTTTTTCCTCCTTACAGCGGTCCTTGCCAGCAAGCTGTAAACTACTGTATATCACTCAGATTTAAGAACCTCAACTTTAAAACAAATTAAACACTTGTTGACATTGCAATAAAAATCAGAACTGAACTGAAGAGATCGCTAAAACTGCACTTCAATTATTTTATAGATTTAAGATTGCTTTCTAGGATTCCCAGGCTCCCAGTGCTGCAGAGTTATTTCCTCTTGGTAAATGTATGGAAGAAATCACTAAAGGGATCTAAAGGGGATCTAATCCAATGAATAAAAAGATTAAAGCCTTGATGGAGAAAGTGATTGTCCGCTCTTCATCTGGCCTGCTAGCAATCTGCCCTGTTTTCACCAGATAGAATGTCTTTAAAGAGAAAGTCAAATTCAGATTTGGCTCTTTTAAAAAAACATGGTTTTATATGAGAAGGGCAACAAGCGAAAGTTTGGCCCAGATTCCACTTCAGCCAGGTAATGGCATGACTTTTGTCTTTGTCCAATTTTTTTCTCTCGCTTCCATCTCCATACTTAGCTGTAACCTTTAATGTCCTTTTTATATCTTTCCCCTTTCCTTTATAAAGTGGAAACTTCTTCATTCCAGTTGAGTTTAATGCCAGATTTCCATTCTTCTTGGATTTTCCCTCCCAAAATAGGTTGGAATGAAAGTATTTCAGAAATGTGTACAGATAGAAGCTACTTTTGATAACGGTTTGCTAAATAGGGAGTTTAAAAGAAGATAGTGGAAGAGTTCTACTTTATTTAGTTTGAGCCAAAAATGAGAATATATGGTAATTAATAAAATAGTTTTGAAAATCATCCTTTAAAAATAATGATATTGTTTTTGTATTGGCAAGGCCAAAAACCTAAACATTTCAAAGTATGTTGCTCTTTGCTTTCTTGGAGGAGAAAGTTGCAGCCATACAAATTTCTCTGTATGTCAAAAGGAAAACCATTGGTACCTTGAGATATTTCAAGTTCTACTATAGTGACTGATGCTACTGAGCAGACATGTTGCTATTTACATTTTAAATGACCAGCATTGTATAAAGTGCTAATATTGATGTTGCCTTAAGCAACAGTATATGCATATTTCTTTCCTTCTTGCAATCCAGTGTCCACCATTGTTATGAAGGAGTTTGAAAAGTATGTTGCTCCTGCATGGTGATATATTAAAAAAAAATAAGGAAAGAAACCTAACCCTGTGTTTGGCAGTCGAAGTTGTGGTAACCGTGTACATTTTCAGCCTTTCATGCTGTAATTCACAACTTCCAGAGAAACTGACAAGCGAAACACTACATTTTCTCTACAAAGACTTTTGTATGTCTGAATGGAAAGAAACAAATAAACGTAAAAAATTGTTATTTATGCATATTTTACTATTTACATAGTAAATGTATAGGAACTATTCAAAGAAATAAATATTTATGCAAAATATTGATTAGGAAGGAGGCCCATTAGATGAAACATAGGTATTGATTATGAAAATATGAAATATTCTTTTCCAGCCATCTACATACTAACAATTCATAAAGGAATATTAAATGCAATATAAAAACTTTAGGTTTCTTGTAACTACATATTATTAAGTATTAGTTACTCCTCAATCAAATCCACAGGGTACATATGTATTCGGAGTAATTGATTTTTGTAATAATAAATGAGAGTACTAGTTGTTACAAGGATTGGTATAATTTGACATGCACAACCTTAATTAACCAGTCAAAAGGAAATTTTGAATAAGTGCAGAGGCTTTAAAATCATAGAGATCCATCTGAGGTGCCAACTGTATACAGAGGAGCAGAACCACCTCAGTCTCTATCTTATTAATCTTTTCATACTTTGTAAAGTACCATTCTGCCATTTATATATAATCTCTGGAACTAAGGTCCAAGCAGTTTAAAGGGAACTTTAGAAAGAATATATATGTATAGCAAATATGATAATATTAATAATATTAGGTTTCAGGAAATGCTCTTGAATGGTGGCTAGTGCCAAGGGTATATATTCTACAGTGTGGGGACACTGCCCACCACTTCAAGTAAAATGACAGCCACACACCTAGAGTTAATTAAAAGTCTGAAACACGACTGAAAAGAAATTGTCTTAAGCATCCTTTCTTGATAATCCAGCTTCTCTTACTTACAAAAGAGAAACAAAGGTCAACATTACCATGCATGAGCTGGCTGTTATTGTGGTTGAGGAAAGAGTTTAATGATAAAAAATATACTTACAGCAAGCAGGCTGCAGCCACTCATTCTACATGCACATGCTTTGTGTATGTCCCGTTTGAACTTGCATACAATTAGACAGTAGATTGCTGACATCTGGCCTTGAGAAGATGTCATTTGTTCATAGCAAAAATGAGTTTTACCATACATGAGATTAGAAATCTGTAAACATTGTGAGCTTGGACTGATGGGTACACAGTGTGTGCTGACAAGTGATATGTCTAAGTTACATGCAACAAGGTTTGGAGTGAATCTATCATTGGTACCAGATGTTTGCAATAAGATGACGTGTCCTTAACCATAATTTGAGCTGTACTTAATTCCATCTGTTTTTAATTTTTACCACAAAATGTCAATTATTTAAAAATCCAACAATTCTAAGAAACCTTAAATTCTACTTTCAAAATAGTTTTGTATCAAACACAGAATGCCTACTGGCATAATGTTTGTCAAAACAGTTGGAAGCAAGAGGGGGAAAGAATTGTGTCTTTTTTCACAATTCAGTTTATGAGGTTTGCTATTTATGTGAAAACCAAAAGTTCATAGTTTACTGTATCTGAAGCATTGATTTAGAGTTGGGTTGCAGAATTGTGGGATGTGGCCTTTGGAAGCATCACTTCAAATCCAGGTGAAGAAAAGAGAACTGAGATGGACTAACTGTTCCTGAATCCCAGATTAAATTGGAGGACAAAGATCAGCTGCAAGAGGAAATTCTTCTACTTTAGTGGGTTTTTCATATAATTTAGGACCCTGATAACTCCAGGTTCTCAATCACAAATCAAGTTGGTCGCTGCAAATCTTCTCAAAGGCACGAAGCCATGCCATGTCTAGCCATGCAGTGCACAACAGTGCATTATAGCTGTACAATAATGCATAGCAGCTGTGCATTGTCTGGGCAGCTATGAAATAAGAAGTCACCAGAGAACAGGTTCAGGTGATGGGCTTCCTTCTTAACCTTGTGTGATTTTAATAACACACGAACTTTAATGGCTGAATAGAAGTAACCCAGTCATGATTTTTTTTAAAAAAGTACAACAAATGAATAAAACCACCAAGGTCCCCAAAGCCCCCCCCCCAAAAAAAATACGTATTGTACATGTTGAAATTCTTGCTTGAGATCTATTCCATAGTCCTCCTATCCCACATTTCAGATATATGAAGTTTATCTAGGGAGAAAGAGGTTATTTCAACTAGGAAAACACTTTCATTATTAATGACTAATGAACTACACTCACAGGTGGGAGGATCATGTTTTATTAAAACCTGTTATTTGTCATCATTTCTTTCACTTGGATTGTGGTCATGGCTTAATTGAGATTAAATATATAAAGACAAAATATGACTTAATGTAAATTCAGAATGCCTGGAGTAGTACAAAGTCAAGTTCTTTAAGGGAAAGTGTGGTTATGTTTTCCACTGTTGTGTAATCCTACTTTATTCTTGATTCCTTGTTTTGTTTTGTTTTGAATTTTGGAGCTTTTAGGTTAATCCCATGCATTATGTTGCGCCCTCCTTACCTCAGCTTAAAATATTGCTTGCTTCTCAAGTGGCTTTTCATCCATGAAAGAGATGTTCCCAACATCAGTGCCCTTTTCCTCTTTACATTTTCTTGTGTAAGAGAAGAGTGCTGCATTTTCATTTATGGTGAACGGACAGCCACACTATTCTTTTTACAGTATGGTTAGAGATATTGCTGTGTATGCTAATCAAAAATGCCTTGCATAAAAGTAAAAGTGTCCCTGCTGGTTTTATTTCACTAGTCGTAGCCGATTTTAGGGTATGGTGCTCATCTCCGTTTCTTTAAGCAATTGAACCAGCACTGTCCAAAGACGTTGCCATGGTGATGTGACCAACATGACATCGTCCACAGCGCAGGGCATACAGCAAAACGCAGAATGCTGTTACTTTCCCACCAAAGTGAATGGTACCTATTTATCTATCTGCATTTATATGATTTCAAACTGCTAGGTTGGCAGGAGCTGAGGCAAGTAATGGGAGCTCACTCCATTATGCGGTGGTAAGACTCCAACCGCTGGAGCAAAGTCCTTCTCTGGCATCTTTTAAGCCAGTGAGCCTTATGCTTTGCATAATGTGAGCCAACATGTATTTAAGATCAGAATGTGAGACTTATTTAAATGAGAATCATGGCAACCTCCAAAAGTAAATTCTAATGGGGTAAACCAGGGATGGGTAACTATGGCAACTTTTTGAGCTGTGGACTTCAATGCCCAGAATTCCTGAATGCTGATCAATGTTTCTTTGGCTAAAAATCATCGCTTTGGAAAATAACTTTCATTTTTATTGTTATTTAGCATTTATTTTATTTCTGCTTTGTTTTATAACATTGCACTCCTGCCATTATTAATGAATGTGGCTTTATAACGCTCTGATTCTATTTATTCATATCAACTTTGGTTCTTTAACTGTCATTAGGCCTACTTAATTGAGAAATCAATCATGAACAGACATTATAAAAGACCCAGCAAATTATTAAAATAAAAGTACAAACTATGATTGAACTCTATGATTTACTGACCCCAAGACTTGTTTTACAGTTGTTATTTTTATAATCTGAGAATTGCTCAGGATTATAAAAATCAAAAAGGATTTTATTTATATGGGAGTGGTTTTACAATATATTATGAACCATTGAAAGCCATGGGTACCCATCTGGTTCAGACAGAATTAAATAACTTTAGCCAAATATTCAATCGAAATTATTGGACACTTTATTTAAATGCATATAAAGATGGTAACATTATTCTTTCTCCTACAAAAGTTGAGCATTTTATTGTAGATTATTGAAATGGAAATGATGTAGTGAAAGTTTTTTCCATGTTTTAACTGTCTTTGGAGCATATCATAATTTTTAAAAATGATTGTGATAGCAGGATATATTTGTTTGCTACTACCTGAATGTTTTTTTAATTGACTTATTGTGGGATTAAAAAGCACAGCAATTACCGGTAGAATATTTCAAGGTAGAAGCAAGAAAGAAACAAGAACCCGCTTGCTTTCTAAATTGTCAAACTTCTTTGGAACAGCCATGGCATTGTCATCAGAGCGTTTCCATACCACATTCTGCTAAACTCCCGTCTTGTATTGTTGTCCCTCAAATGAAACAAACAAAATGTTAAAAAGTTATGATATTTATGTACTTACTTAACAAGCACATCTAAATTATATTAAAGTAACCCAAATATCTTTATAATCCCCAAGGCATGTCACAACTTTTGAGCACCCCTAATGTTTGGAAATTGAAAGTTGAACATTTTTACATGCCCTCAGTAGCCGGAGTCCTTCTTATCCCACATTTAGTAATAACTTTACTAATTCCCGTGTTACTAAAAGTATTGACTAATCAGACTGTTTTTAAAAATACACGTTGATTAAAGTTGGTTAATAATAATGTTTAATGCTTACTTGGTAGGGCCTGCACGAGGCAATTTGCCAACACAGGTTCTGCACTGAGATTGAAATAGAATTTAATATGCAGTTAAACTGGCAGTTTCTAAATATTTTGACCATTTTGTCCTTAAGATGGGATTTAGCTAAACCACAGTCTTGATTTAGGAATGAGGCTACTACGTCCCACTCTTCAAGCATCTCTTCATTAATTGTCAATCAAAAGATAGAAGCTCTTAAAACTAACTGAATATTATATTAATATAGCATAGGATAGCATAGCATAGCATAACAACATAACACAGCATGTGATACAATTCCTAGAGTTCCCCTACTGTATGATTATTTTAACCATTGCCAAATTCTTTTGAAATCAAACTAGAAAAAAAAATCTAGAGTCCGGTTTTTCAATAGGAACATTAATCTTGAGTTATAAAATTGCAGGTATTTTTGTAATCCATACTTTAAACTTACAGATTTAGATGACAAAGTCCTTCATTTATACTCTCATTACGGAAAGCCATAGCAAATCTGAACTTGTATTCTTTTCCTCATTAAACCATGCACATCGATCTACAAATTTATATCTCTTTGGTTTGGAATTAATTTCATTGCCATAAACCTGGTTATTTTAGGAAAACCTGGGACTTTTAAGTGAAAAACATATGTAATTTATAATTTTGTATATATAATGTATAATTTAGCAATATTACAGTTAATAAAAAATTATAAGTTTCCATTAGGATCAAGATGATATGTAGATAAGGTTTTATATTATCAGAAATAACACAATGCTTCTCAACTACTAAAAGGAGTTCAACTTAGTATTCTAGAAAGGCGAGATAATTTTTAAAATAGTTTCTATGTTTATATTTTGCTTTTACAATCAAAACATTTAAAACTTTATTGAGTTAATTTTATAAATATATTAGATCTGCTGTGAAAAAGGGAAAGGAAAATAACCTAGTCATATTTTCTGAAAATATTTTCTGAAAATATTTTCTTTTCAACGTTAAAGACATTTAAGAACCCATTTTGTGAACTGTAGTGTAACAGCTTGCCACATCCTGTTGCAGTGGCCTTTTATGTGTTAAGCAACAGAAAAGTTCCTTTTTCAGGCCTTTGACAGGTAATGTGACTACAAAACAAAGCACTTCTCTTTCATTCTTGTGACTTTTGTGCTCAATCGTAAACTTTATACATACTTTTTTTTAAAAAAATATGTCAGTGGAAAAGTGAGCATGACTATGGAAACTATCACATTGTAAAATTGGAAAATGTTTTGGGAAACTGGGTGTTAACTTGATAATTTCATCAGATAATACATATTTTTAAAAGATACGCAAAGCATTACTAGGAAGAACTGCTCACCTATAGGAATATTCTAGACTGCAATAGGAATATTCTAGGCTACAATGTTATATATCCTTACTTAAAATAAAGCCATTTGAATTAATTTGTCCTTCTCAGTTTAAACATATATTGTATATACTGTATATGATTGCATCATAACTACTGCACATCAAAGTTTCTAGTTTGAAATTTAATTTGGTCTCAAATGTATGGTATGATTTTCAACTTTTCACTTCTCTTCCTATGCCTGTAAATTAGCTCAGTTGAAAAATCAATTTAACCTACATAAAAAAATACCTTATTCCCAAAAAACATTATTATCACATTTGTCTCCAAACGGGGAGAGAAATCATGAACGGAAGAACATAATACATAGGAAGATTTCTGAACCAAATAGGTAATTTCTAGCAGTTTGGAATCCAATGCTTCAGAAATAAAATAATCCTGTATTTCAGAATAAAGTAACCACAGTAAATATCATATAAATGGGTCAGGATTCACATTCTACATTCCACAAATTGCGCCATTGATAAAAGGAATAAAGACACTGATGTCTTATCCTTTGATATTGGATCCACTGGAAATGCACCAGAAAAACAGACACTAAAGTGAAATACTTTGTTTTCAACTTGACACAAATTACAATCCTGCACACCCTTTTACCTTGGAACAATTCATTGAGCTCAGTTGGATTTAGTTCTCAACAACTCTCCCTCAGACTTCACATGAAATTTCTTTCTTTTTACTTTCGGACACTTCCTGAGGGAATGAATTCAGAACCACATTTTTATCGATGTCTGTGTATTGTCCTATCAGTTGCCCAAGGAACACTGGTGCACACTTTGCATTAATGGGGATTTGTTGTCCAAGCAGTTTTCAAATTGTCCTCATTTACTTAGGACTAAGCTGTAATGGATTGCAAGTAGACATGGGTACGATTGTTCTGTTCCTAGTGACAACCGGATACTTTGGTTGGCTAGGGTTCATCACATATAGGGAGATAATTCATACTTTTTAAATCTGTTTGGCATGGAAATTTATGGATTCCTCCTCGTGGGAGGAGCCTACAGTGCCTCAGGAGTGGCATTGGTGGCGTGTAGTGGTTATAAAGCGTCAACTCCTTCTATGTGGAATTGGGCTGTAGGAGTTGGTAGAAGGAGCCATACACTAATAGGGTTTCACTTCAGGCAAGATAATGAAATGACCATTGAAAATAAAATATTTTCTCCCAGCTGTCTTAACTGGTGAAGGACACTGAGCCGTCAATACAGTTTCCAATTCTATTCCAGGAGTGTTAAAGACGAATATTAACTGCTGGTTCATATGTGGCCCTTGCCCCTAATGTAACCAGCACCACGGAGAAGGCATTGGCTCTGTTTCCTGACAGACGTATGGACTTTTCAGATTTGATGGAGAAAGATTTCGACAGATATCTTGTATCATATGCCAGATTAATGTTTTCTTAAACCTGATAGATGAAATATTCCCTTTGTTATGAACAGGAACCTTCTCATTGTAAATAAATGAAGCCAGACTAAAAGTCAATTTAGTACATCTGTATTGCATATTCATTCGCATATTACTGGTGTTGGTATAATGTGCTGGAAAATTGATTGTGAGCAGTCAGGGATTTTCCTGGTTTTGTTCATTTTCCCCCTAATTGACTTCTGTTAGCAACTGTGTTTACTATAGCATACTTACCTACTAAACTACTCCTTTCTTTCCAGCTCTTCTGCGTCTTTGGAGTACTGATGACACATAGACTGGACGTGTACATAATGCAGGCGGTTATATTTGTGTTTGCATAAAACATAGCCTCTATTAGCATTCCTTAAAAGGTCCAGCATATTCCATGTATATGTGTGTGTGAGAGAGTCTATGATTTTGTTTTTTTTTACTAGATTGTTTGCCATGTTATAATTTTGTCACATTATAATTTTCTAAAGTGTTAAGTCTTGGTCAGATGTGTGGGTACACCACTAGTCTAGTTTTAACCCAAGCTGATAGAGGTCTAATGTTTAAGAAGTGGATAGCACATCCAGGGCGAGAAACAGGCCAGGTGGAGATGCAGGAAACACACTGCAGGTTGTATATTAGGTTTAATAAGGCAACTTGTGTGGCCAGTCAAATCCACCAGTTGTTCAATTTAATGCTGTGGAACAGCAGAGCTAATGGGGCCCAGCTCATTTCTCCAGTCCTCCAGCCCAACTTAGTTTAGAGCTGCAGTATCTTTTCTGGCGTTCATGCAGGTTGTTATAAATGCCTTTTGCTACAAACTGCTTTGTTGGTGTAAAACCGTGTTACTCAACCATAGCAACTTTAAGATGTGTGAATTTCAACACCCTGGCTTGGGAATTCTGGGACATCTTAAATTAGCCAATTTGAGAGATTCAACCTTGCAAGTGAGTAGGGAAGACACCTCTGGAGTTTATAAATAAAATGGCAGATTCCATGCCTCGGTATCTGTTATCTCGTTGGCAGTCTGGGATTTCTGATTTAAGCCCTTTCTATGAAAAATACTAAACCAGTCTCACGTGCTTTTATGAAAAGTTCAACAGTGCAAATCCACAGTTTGCGTGGATTCCTCTTGCACAAACACATGGACTTATCTGGACAGGAATGATCAACAGCTTTCAAGCAAAGGGAAATATGGGCTTTCCCAGGATGGTTCCATGACGTGGGCCTGTGTTTCCC
Source organism: Thamnophis sirtalis (assembly GCF_051295495.1). Taxonomy (NCBI): domain Eukaryota; kingdom Metazoa; phylum Chordata; class Lepidosauria; order Squamata; family Natricidae; genus Thamnophis; species Thamnophis sirtalis. The sequence continues at coordinate 164,329,369 of NW_028261382.1, forward strand.
CTTCCCCGGGATATTAGGAAAGCTTTAAAGTGGTGACAGCCGTACTGATGACATTTTGCCTATCTCAGTGTCAATCAAGTCATGGCAGGGGCCGCCAGGAGATGAAAATAGAGGGATGTTGTGCAGCTCACTGTTGATGGCCTTTGCCAGGTTCAGTCATTTCCTGTTCATTTGCCAAAAATCACAAGTGCTAAATGGACATAACCGGAGTGTGGGAAACTTACACAGAGCAAGAGGAGGAGAAAAAGAACCACAAGCAACAATAATACTGTGCTATCAATCCATGCAGGTTATGCTGATATTACTACATTCTCTCGAAATATTGTATAGATAGAAATACTCCTGATGGATTTTTTTTTAACGTATGCATGTATAATTGACCATTAAGGAAAATTTATGCATGTTGTAAATACCATTTTTGACAGAGCAAAAACACCACTTTTAGTTCCTTTCTTCCCTCCCTGTTTCATCGGTTCAACTGTGGAAATGTCAATCTATGGAATCCCACTTCAAATGTCTTAGAATAAATATTCAAGGATTCAGGACTGCACCTTCTAGTTTTGGGTACTATGCTTGCAACTTTGGCAGTTTATTTGCAGCAGATGAGTGTTTTTATATAGAAAGTCAGATAATATTTGTGTTCAGAAATGTCCCTAATGTTTTCTTTTCCTGTAAATAATAATGTGATGAATGCCTTATATCCAAGACCCAAGTCCTACTTTTCTAATGGGATCCCTTATTTTGCATACAAGTTAGCATGATTGCTTGGGACAATGTTATTCTTAGACCATTTGAAAACTGTTGCTTGCTTATGTCAGTTAGTCTGAAATGCCTTAGGATGTTACTTTTGCACAAGAGAATGTTGGAAGGATGCAATCAAATAATCTCTAATTCTGTTTCTTTCTCTCTCTCTCTCTCTCTTTTTTGCAGTAAATGAGATAATAAGGAATGATCTTTCCAGCACCCATGTCCACTAACAAGTGGCCAACTAGCAATTTAGCTGAGATATCCACATCAAATAATTGGAAGATAATCCCCGGTACCATTCTAGTCTTCCATTTTGTTGACTGTTTGGAGCTGACAATTACCTCATCTCTTTGTCTATGCATATATATATATATAAAGGAACCGGTTGACTTCAGCTAAAAAAATGCCTCCTTTTAAAAATCATCTCAAGGAAAATATTGGAAATGAATACAGCGTGGAGTATTTTATGGTTAAAATAGGAAATGTGATCAAACTGATAACCAATCTCAGAAAACTGATTTTGTTTCTTTCGGGCTCTACTGGACAACAAACCTGGAAGTGCCTTATTTTGTTAGTTTGTGGCATCAGGGAATTGCATTGGCAGTGTTGAAGTCGTTGCCATCCAAAGTATTTCTAGGCACAAAAACTGTCAATTGGTATAGATAGAAGAATCCTCTTGAAAGTAAAATGATGTGTCTGAATTCCAGGTGTGTTTCCCCCCCCCCCCCCCCGGTTTTCTCTCTTGAACTGTATTTGACATCCTGCTGCCTTATTCATGGTGCATTTTTAAACCAAATTCTCATCTCAGCTGTACATTTCCAGCCTGTCACATTTCTTTGCTTAGGTATTGTAGAACAGTTAGTAATAACTAGCGTGTCAATATTTTTACTTCTCTTTGGTTTCAGCATAGCACAAATTAACTGAACAGCACAAAAGATTAAGGTTGATGGACAAAAACTTTTGGGGAAAAAAATCTAACTTTTGCTCAACGAATTGATGTATATGCATGTAGCAACCTAGCATATACGCATGCATATATATTTATATATATTGTGCGTGTATGTGTGTGTGTGTGTTCGCATACACAAACCTAATATGTTTAGTATATTTAGTTGCCTTTTGAAGGTTTTGAATTTAGCAATAATTTCTTCTTCTAAGAATTCAGTCCAGATCCCAAGAAATGCCATTTCTGTATTGTTTTGTTTCAAACAGTTATGTTCTTTTTTTTTATCTCACGCTGATAAGCAAGCACTTTAGACAGTGAAGAAGGATGTGTATGAAATATGTATTAATTCCCAAATGACAAAGAATGAGTTAAAGCCATTGTAAATACCGCTACTGAAGAATGTAAAATATTTGTTCAGTTATAAGATGATTATTCCACTGAAGCCTTATAACTCTCTGCTAAATGTACAACCCATATTACCAAATGTTTTAATATGCAACCCTGTATATCATTGTTTCAGAATACGGTAGTTTCATGTTAATAGATACAAATAAACTTAAGCAAGTAATAATAATGTTTAACATTTATTTTGTACAGCCATGTTACCATGTAGCTAGTTTAGTCATCCACATAAACAGAAAAAGCATGGCTTCATTTTTAAAGCATCTAACATTAATATTGTGCCTTAGGAAATATGTGTGACCTATGCTACAGTAATATAAGTGGCAACTAAGTGCAGTGTACAGTTAATGGAAACTCAACCGGTTTCACAAAAAAGTGAAACAGTCCTAACTATTTAGAAATATTACTCTGTACAATTATGTCTTACTTCCTTTTTTAGAAAAAAAAAAGCCATATTTGTAACATTTGCACATTACTGTGAAAGTATAAGGATATAATATGGCTGTATGTAAATATTATGTTATGGTAGTTGGCTGATTTTGCAACTGTTTAGCAAATCATTTATCTTGTACTTAGCTTTGTAGGAGATGCATGCATATCTTCCAAATGTGATATCATGTATAGCTACAGCTAAACTTGTAGCTGGAAAAAAAAATCCAATAAAGCACAACTTTCTGCAGAAGGCTACTTTTAGAGTGCTCCTTTTTATTTCTGAGTCAGAATGTTTCATGAAAGAATTATGTTTTAATTTTTAATTTTTATTTATTGTATCTCGCCTTTTATTATTTTTACAAATAACATATCCAGCAGAAAACATATCCAACACACCTTCCTTCCCCTATTTGCCCCACAACCCCTGTGAAGTGAGTTGGGCTAAAAGAAAGTGACTGGCCCAAGGCCACCGAGCTGGTTTTAAATGGCTGATGTAGAATTAGAACTCATGATCTCCTGCTTTCCAGTGTTTTAACCATTTGACCAAACTGTCTATAGTTGACTTACAGCTATTTGTTAAAGTGACTATTAAATGTTACAACAACACTGAAAACAATGACTTTCATGCTTATGAGCATTGCAACATCCCCATAGTCACATGATCAAAATTTGGGCACTTAGCAACTGACATATACTGTATTCATGACCATTGCACTTTCCCGGGGTCATGTGATCACTATTTGTAGCCTCCCAGCTGGCTTCTGAGAAGTAAAGTCAATGGGGGAAGCCAGAATCTCTTACCAACTGCGTGATTCACTTAACAACTGTGGCTGAAAAAGTCATAAAATAAAGTGCACTCACTTAAAAACTGCCTCACTTATCAACAGTAATGTTGGGCTTAATTGTTATTAAGTTGACTAGCTGCATTTAGCTCTCTAAATAACAATTTTCTTCACACTGCAGGCACCTCTATTTCTTAAAATATCTTCAGTCTGCTAAAAATAATAATTTAAAAAGTAATATTTCCCCACAACGTCTATTCATTCATTAAACAAAGAAACTTGTACGGAGCTACAAGGTTTTGGAAATAGCTTGCCAATAGAACTGGTTTATTTTCATGTTTCTACATTTAAAATATGGAGTTGCCAAGAAATAAATGGACACCTACTGTAATTCTCAGATGTTCTGTTCTCTTACTTTTTTAAAAGGTAAATCAATTGCCAAAGAATTTTTGATTCGACACAGTAATATGCTGGGTGAGGTCCTGACCACACAAGCATAATGTTTGATTTTCAACAAAAATCACACCACAGTGTTTGATTTTCAACAACATCAAATATATTGTTCACACAGTGCCAGACCTTTCTTTGCCATTGTTTTTATTTACTTCTTTTAAGCTGCTTTGGAGATTCATTACTTCCAAGTCTCACTCTAAAACACAATGCATCTCTTGTATATGCATTTATGAATAAAAACTGAATATCTGAAATTCTACCTACTCCATTGGGAATTTTTCATTTATTTTCTGGTTAGTTTGAAAATTGAATGAATACCATATGAAACAGAGCCGAGTTGGCGCAGTGGTTAGAGTGCAGCACTGCAGGCTACTTCAGCTGACTGCAGTTCAGCAATTCGGCTGTTCAAATCTCCCCGGCTCAGGGTTCACTCAGCCTTCCATCCTTTCGAGGTAGGTAAAATGAGGACCTGGATTGTTGGGGGTAATATGCTGACTCTGTAAACCGCTTAGAGAGGGCTGAAAGCCCTATGAAGCGGTATATAAGTCTAACTGCTATTGCTATTGCTAACAAAATTAGATGGGAACAAGGTCAAAGACTGAACAGTGCAAAGCCATGAAAAATAATACATGCCTATGGGTTAAAGCCTATGTCTTTTGATAGTTACATGGAGAATGATTCAAGATTTGTACTCCTACATTTCTTTCTAAACTCTACTGCCCAGTTTCTTACTTTATTCTACTGCCTCTGTTAGTTATGCCCAGGTACTTGTTTCTTGAAGCTGAACTACCAAATCTGATAGGAAGTAATAGACAATGCAAACACTTTGCTGCCTTCTTATGGCCTTGTGGGTTTTCGCAGGCCTGATCTAGTCACCTTATTTGAGAAAAGCAAAATGCACTAACTTCTCCAACTTTGTACCTGGAAAAAGTAGTAGATCAGGGGTGTCAAACTCACGGCCCAGGGGCCAGATGCATCATGCGCTGGCCATGCCACCCGCGATTTAGCGAAGGAGAAAAAAGTCACGATACATCACGTGACGCCGCAAGTTTGACACCTCTGTTGTAGATTGTTTCCACATTAGCATTTTATACCAGGGATGAGCATCTTGCGTGTCCAGGACCACATGAAAACCTACAAATTTCCTTTCTTGAATTTTTTTCTCCCAGAATTACTGAATCAGTAATTTTCTCTCACCCCACAATCAAAATGTCCTTCCATTCTGAGGTAGGAAACTCATAGCATAAAACCTAAATAATGTTAAAAATAATTTCCCCAAGGGAAAGAATAGAAAGTTGGTTTTAAATGCTGGTATGCTGATATGTACAATAAATTTTCACTGTGCTTCCCAAATCTTAAAACTGGCCTTCAAAAAGTGGCTCTGTTTGTTTTTTTTGTTCCCATGCCCCCAAGATGATTTTATAACCTGCAGAATCTTGGATTGTGAGCACCAATTGCAACATGGTACACATGTTCAAGTCACTCCCACCTATTCAGTATGTTCCACATCCTGAATAATGCCTCATAAGGAAAACAAAAATCCTAGTTTTGATCTTATTGCTAAGACATAAACATACATTCAACCAGTACAAGTACACAGCGGGACACACTAATTCCATGCTGGTGAACCTATGGCACGTGTGCCCAAAGTGGCGCACGAAGCCATGTCTCCTGGCATGCGCAACCTTGCCTGTTAGTCTTCCGGGTTTCTGATGCCGAAAACTGGCCTGAGCATGCGTGCCGGCCAGCTGATAGTCAGGCACACAAGCACTCTAGAACCCGGAAGTTCAGCTTTTCCGGAGCCTGAGCCCCACCAAGCGCATGCACGTGCGCGACATTTCTGTGTAACTTTTTCGGCACTCGACAAACTAGTGATAAGAAAAGCTGTTGGCTGAGCAGCTGCATTCAGACGTTTCTCATGATCAGGGTTTTCTGGCTTTGTAGATTAACTTAATAGTTTTTCTATCATTCTAGGGCAAAAATGTCCCAATTCTCTGAGCCTTGAAATTCTGCTAATGATCTGCATTTTAAAGCCCTTCAGTGCCAGCTAGCCAAATCCCATTAATAAAATTCTCTATACTCCAGCTGACAAAAATTCATTACATAACCTATATTCTGCACTGTTGGGGGAATGTAATATCAGTGGGGAAAGGAGTACTCAAGAACATATCTTTGAATACGTTAATACCCAAAAATCTCCAGATATCTTTTACATAAAATAGAATACATAGCAAAAATAGTCCTAAATTCAATTGAAGTGCCTCAGATAACAGGGCTGCAAAAGGCCTTGAAGTCTTGGAGAACTATTATTAGCACAGTACACAGTATCATAATGGATGACATTATAACAACTTTAAATATATTATTACTGCTAGTTTAATATTTGATGTGTCTCCTGAATGTAACTATATTGGAATAGAGGTGGGTTTTTTCCCCATTTCACTATTTGAATTACTTTAATTAACACTGATTATACATTCTAGAACAGTGTTTCTCAACCTTGGTGACTTTAAGTCCTGTGGACTTCAACTCCCAGAATCCCCCAGCCAGCATAGGGAGTTGAAGTCCACAGGACTTAAATTCACCAAGGTTGAGAAACACTGTTCTAGAAGATGCAGACTAAGCCTAAAAAAAAATAGATATAGTCATTATTAAAGGGGGTGAAACCAATGTCAAGTGGGCTGAAGTCATAAAGTCCTTGGGCCACAAGTCTTATATTTCTTAAGTTTGCTTATATACCATACGTAATAACATGTTAGAGTTTAAATAATGTATATATAATTCCATATTGAGTAGTTAGCATCTATAACAAGAATGTCCAATCTTGTCAACTTTAAAACTTGTGGACTTCAACTCCCCAAATTCCCCAGCCAGCCATTCTAGGAGTTGAAATCCACAAGTTTTAAAGATTGACAAGGTTGGACACCCTAAATCTATAATAATATATTACACTATCATTTTTAAAGGATGCATATGGGCAAAAGAACCCAGAACTACAAACCAGAAATTTCTAATGTCATCTAAGAACTATTTTCAATATTTAACAGAACACCACTGCAATACAGTCTCATACTGTATTCTTTTACAAAAACATTTTCATTTATTTTCTCTGTTGGGTGCTAAATGTATTCATTTATAAGAATAAATATAATGGTTTATATGTACGAGACAATGTTAAATAAGCACGAACCAAGCTGAAATCTTCCTTATACCTGACCTGCTTCCTCTCTCAATGAAAAGCCAGACAACTGAGCAAGCAAGAAAGAAAAACTTAAGACCCAATCATTAATGGTGATACCTTAATTTTATATAATCAAACAATATACGGGACTGGCTGTATTTAAAAGATCTAAATCACTTGTCTTTAACAAAGGGTAGCTACCTATAGGTCTGGTAATTGACCTAAAACCTTAACATTTCCTTTTCCGTTTTCCACACACCCTGTATCACAAGATTTAGGAATAATAAACATTCCATCCATTTTCGGTTGACGCACTTCAGCACAGGAATTGGGTTACAGCATAACTTCAATATTTAATGTTAATCGCTTTGCTAAAGGTGACAAAGAACAAAGAGGGATGGTTATTTATCATATCAACGTGAAGTTTATCTCGCTAATGTGGCTGATCCATTTGGATCAAAATTAGTCATCCTATATCCAGATTTACTTTTTGTACTTTTGTATGTCCAGATGGAACCTGGAAATCTTTGGAACAGAACCAGATTTGTCACTGGCTTCCCTGTATGTTTGCATGAACCGTACAGAGTTATTTGGTCCTTATTTTCATATGCACCATGGTCTACAAAATATAGCATTATTGTTGCATTTTGTAACCAGCATGCAAAAATTTTAACACCCTAATTCTTACATAAGCTAGGTTTGTGCACAGAAGAAATAGTTGTTGGAATAGCATTGTAAGCTTAAAGAAAGAAATAAAAAATTCTAAAATACCTCCAATTCTTTGAACATGTTTTCTCTCCGAGCGGGAATTAGTTGCTCAATTTGCTTCAGAATTTATTTAAGAATTTATTTAGGCAAGATGAAAATTTCTTTGCCAGATGAATATAGTGGTTGCTGTTGTTGCTATTTTTGACTTCTCTGCAGCCCTAGTTGTCCACAATTTTGAAAAATCCCCAGGATATCTTCTTATGAGATCTCCCCATTGATTCTAAATGGAAGGTGTGAAGCCAGAGAGGCTCCAAATGGCTGGAGATACAATGACAAAGGATATTAAAGATATAAGAATAGATAGGAGTAAGAAAGAGCCTCCTGCCTCTTGCCATTTTAAAAGTAAGATAAATCTAAGTATCTATAACAGTGTTTCTCAACCTTGGCGACTTTAAGTCCTGTGAACTTCAACTCCCAGAATTCCCCAGCCAGCAGTCGCCAAGGTTGAGAAACACTGATCTATAATAAATATACCAAAATAAGGGAAGGGAAAGGGGGAAGAAAATTTTGCTTTGTAACATTAAAACTGGAACTGCAAGTCAAGAATTCTCTCATTGCCTCATCTCATCCTCCTTCCCAGCTCTTCCACCTCCTGTGAAGTTAAATGACAAGGATTGCATGGTGGAGTTCAGAGTTTGCCAAACTGGTCTCTCATTGGTCAGCTGGACTGAGAGCTGATTGGCTTATGGAGAACATTAACTGTTTCACTACCACAAATCAGGGAGGTGGAGGTAGAAGTGTGTTCATCGGTTTAGATTCTTTTTAGGTCTGTGTGAAATGAGAGAAATTTGTTTTGATGAAATGATCCAGGCCATGAGATGTCCTACGTCATGGGTGTCAAACTCGCGGCATTGCTTTGCCATCACATGACGTTTCGTGATGTTTTTTTCCTTCGTGAAGCTGGGGTGGGCGTGGCCTGCAGGTAATGCAGCTGGCCCGCAAGCCACCATTTTGACACCCCTGACCTACATCCTCAACAAAATGAGTCTGGTGACACTAACTTGCTTCAAACCACTCCTGCAGGAGAAGGTGCCTCTTCATCTTTTCTCCCACTGCTGTCCAAAGAGCTTCCAGACTGGGCCGCCTAGGGACTGTCCACAACCTATTCTGAAGTTGCCCACCTAGAAAGGCTTTAACACAAATTGAGGAGACCCTGGACTAGCAGCTCAGGACCTTGGACTAGCAGCATAGGAGCAGATCACAACTATTTTGATGCCTGTGAATCCAACACCCTTCCAGGTCACCCAAAGCCTCTGAGCAGCTGCTGGAATCTGGGCTTCACCTACAGTCACAATATGGTCAGAATTTCAAACTTCGTCAATATAGCTGATGAAGATAAGCCAAACATTTGGAATTGCACACTTTCCTATCAACAGCTGCGATGAGAAGATTGGAAGTTTTCACATCTTCTTAAACAGGGAGCATGAATTATAAAACTAGATTGTTTAATTAGAATAACTAAAATTAAACTTACCCATGGTTCAGTCACAGTGCTAAGCTGGTGCTCACATGTGATTAACAGGAAAATGGATGCAGTTAGGGGAAGGAAAGGCATGTGTCAGCAGCTCCCAGCAGTTTATCATAATCAGGATTATAAAATGTTTCAGTATTTGTGCCACAAATATAACCAATTATAAATTTTGTACCATTACATGATCAGAGTTTGAAATGAAAACAACAGGAACATGGAATGCATTTCTTTATTGTATGCTAGATCTGAGGTTTTGGAGTTTGAAAATATTTTGATTTTGTTTGATTTCATTTCAAAATCATGATATTTCATGTATTTCATTAGCATTTTATTATTTAGTCTGTTGCTTGCTATTGAGAGCTGTTGCTGTATTATATTGCTGGAAAAATACTTCACCAGAAACAATTAAAAATACATGTCTTAGAAGCAAAAAGGGTCATTGTGCTTTTAGGAAAAGTTGCAATAACAAAAAACTTAAGGACTGCAGAAGTCTTTGAGTTTGAGTTTAGGAGTAAGATGAGTAAGAAGGATGATTAGAGACAGGGAAAAACAATGGATGCAAATGTGTTTTTCTCTATTTTTTTTCTAAGTTTAGAACTGGGCCACCCAATGAAACTGAAGTATGATAAGGGAAAGAAACTTTTCACAAAGTACAAGTTTCACCAAACTGGTCAAAGACTAAGGTTATCAGAGAGGCTTTAAGGCACCAAGCTGAAAACTGAGATGCCATGAGATCTAGTCCCTCTCTAAGCACAATGCCACCTGGGCAAATTTGGGCTAGTCATTGTGTCTCAGCCTTAGGGAGAGATTATAAATCAAGCCATAGGATAGAAGATTCACTACTAGTCAGTGCAGTGCATTCCATTGACCAATGGCATAAACTAGTATCTTATATTTATATTTCCCGCTCTTCTTTCCCCCTGCCCTTGTAAGATCCCCTTTTTACAAATGGGTGAAGTTCCAAATCTGAAGGCTTAGCCAAAGCTGTGGTGACTCTATTTCCCAGCTTTGTCGGAAAGGGATGTGGGAAGTTATCATCCAGCCCTCTCCCAGAAAAATGAAATATCCTAGGAAATATTGAAAAGGTAGAATATTTCTCTGGATGTGAAAAGAAGCATGTTTTAAAAGACAGAATAGTTGCCTGTAGCTTCCTGCCCACCCCCACTTTGTCAATAGGCCCATTAAGACTAACCAGGCTAGCCCACTTTACATAATAAAGACTTCCCCACTGCAACTGTAGGGGGAAGGGATATTACTCAACTCTCCACATGGCATCTGAGAACTCATACCTGTATTCAAAACAGCATAGAGAGTTGGACAGGGCCACATGGCTTGAGCCCTGTACAGAAAAGGTGATCACATGCTTCAATGTAGCACCATGGGAGTCTGATAACCAATCAGAATACATTTCTTACACAGGAACAGGAAACAGAAAGGTGGGACTAAACAGGGTATAAAAAGCCTAGTAAACCCCTTCCTCGGCCCTTCTCTTCTTCTCCACCTACATTGAAGCATGTGATCACCTTTTCTGTACAGGGCTCAAGCCATGTGGCCCTGTCCAACAATAAACCATCTTTCCAAGCAGCCTCCATGTCTCCAGTGTCTTCTTCCCCACTTGGAGCTGAACCCAGAAGGACATTTCTTTCAACAGGGATGCATGCTGTTTTCTTTTCCTCACAATTGGTAAGCTTGGAGTGTTGCTAATAGAGTGTGTATTTCAACTCTTCTAAGCAGCATCAGCAGTTCTTAAAGGCAGACCACCATCGATACCTGAAGCCACTTTGGACAGCACAAATGAGATTTGTTGTCAGAGCTGAGTAAGTCGGAGTCAAATGTGTATTGAAGTCAGACTCACTAAGGATGGAACAATCAAAGCTATCAAAGCACACCACATAATGGCTCAAGACAAGAGGTCTAGCAAATATTGTTCTAATATCATCCTAACCACAAGGGCTATTCAGATGTGGTTCTCAAAGACATTTAAATTAGCAAAGAGTGCTTGGCATTAATCATTCATAATAGCTTCTGGGAGGCACAGCTCATTTAAACATTTTACATTTTTATTACTTATGTATGTGGGGCAGCAATCAAAGTTGTCGTGGTCGCATAATGAAGACTAATGAAGCCAAGGGATAGATTGATTTTCATTTGCTGTCAGCTTTGAATAATCCCTCTTTGTTTACATTGGTGTGGAGTGAAGCTGCTGAACATATCAAAGATAAACTCACAATAACTTCATGAACTTTAGCCAAGTACATTGATAATGTAGCTCCATACCTTTGTGCACATTGCTTTCCAGTTGTGTTGGGATCAACATCAGCCAGCAAGGTGTTGTGCTCACAGTCCATGCAGAGATGGGCTGTTCTACATTTCTAACATCATAAACTGGCTGTCAGAACTGATTGGCAGCCTCAGATCAACCCACATGGAACGTAGATGATCGTTCAATAAAGCCACATGAACCAGGGTCAGGCTCCTTGCATGACAGCAACCACAAATGGCAACAACTGGGACAAAACTTTGCTGCCTGAGACTCTGAGGAGCCGCTGCCAGTTAAGCGTAGAAAACAGTAGGTTAAAGGGAATAACCTAGACAAAGGGAGCCGGTGCTTCTGTAAAACCATGGAAATAACTTTAAAGTGGATTCATTTTAAAGGAAGATCAGATTTAATACGAGCTAGAGCACATTTTAACTTTAACCATTAATTATGTCATATTTTATTTCTTAAATCATCTTTGTCATACTGCAACAGTGTCTTGATATTCTTTGTTTTCCTGGCGAGTGAGCAAAATATCACTTTGGGGGAAGTGTATGTGTTCTCTTTACTTAAAAGAAAAGAACTCCAGCTCTGTAGACCATAATCACAACTTTGGTCCAATCCAGAGGTGAAATCCAGCAGGTTCTGTCAGTTTCTGGATAACTGGTAGCAAGAATTTTGAGTAGTTTGGAGAACCAGCAAATGTCACCTCTGGCTGGCCCCAGAGTGGGGTGGGAATGGAGATTTTGCAGTATCCTTTCCCTGCCACACCCACCAAGCCACGCCCACAGAACCAGTAGTAAAAAAAAATTGAATTTCACCACTGGTCCAATCAAGTTAAGCTTATATATGAGAAGAACTTTGATCATATACAGTATATAAATCATAATCAAAGTTAACAACTTAACACCAACTTCCACGCCTTCAACTATTTTCCCCACTCTTCTCATTCTTTAATAATGGTAGGCTTTAGACACAGTTTCTTAGGAAGCCTAACGTGAGTTCCTTTTTCATGATCCTCTTTGACATAATTTCAGAATATCTGCAGAGATTGCAAGGACAAGAATGGAGTCCAAAATCAAACATATTTTCTTATATAGGAACAATACAATTAAAAAAGCCCCAACTCTACATTCTATCATCTGCACCCATGTGAATGCATCACAATAAAGAGGTTTCCATAAGGCAATAATGGGCTAGAAGTAATGTGGCAGCTCCATAGTTAAGCCTCCATGTGCTTTTTTTGTTTCTAAATTGCACTAATCAGCTATCGGGATGGATCTGTAGTTCTGATGGAGCAGAGCAGGGGTTTCCAAACTTGGCAACTTTAATATTTGTGGACTTCAACTCTCAGAATTTCCCAGCCATGAAGTCCACAAGCCTTAAAGTTACCACGTTTGGAGAGCCCTGGAGTGGAGTGAAAAGTTGACACCATATCAGAGGTGGGTTCCTACCGGTTCAGACGGTTCGGCCGAGTAGGTAGTAACTCGGCTGGACACACGCCCGAACTGGTTCTATCCTTGGGGCCGCCATCTTGATTTTCTGTTCTGCACATACGCAGAACAATCTTCGTTGAAAAAATGTAATTCCCCCCCCTTTTTAATGTGCGCATGCACAGACCTTTTTAGGTTCAAATGCGCATGCGCACAGAGCACACATCTGGCGTATGTGTGAGTGAAGCTAGCATGCGCGTGCCAACTTTTTCAGGCGCCGAACTGGTAGTAATGCCAGCAGGAACCCACCCATGCACCATATCCATAGCTGAAATCACATCTGCCATGAAACTTCTATTTGCCGTGCCTTAGCACTGGTAGCAATAAATTTGCTTAAATCTAAAAACTGAGAGTTAAGTCTGGTCAGTAGGACAGGGCCTACTAAGGAATTCCATCTATTTAAGTTGGGAGAAAAATCACATTTATCAAAATTTGGCAAACCCCCTGCACAGATGCATCCATGAGTCACCAGAACTTCCACTGAATTCAATGGACTCTTTACTTTTTCTCTGTAAACCAAAAGGCCTCTGTGGTTGGCAGCAGCTTTGTGAGCAATTTATCATTAATTCTTTCCATCCTTCAGAATTACAGATTCCAAAAGAGAAGCGAAAATGTTTCTCACGTTGGTTAGCAATAATAAAGACACTTTCTATTGGATGTGGCTATATATATAGCATTATAAATATCTCTTAATTCTCTTAATATTGACACACCAACAACAGATAATTAAAATAGCAGAAGAGAATCATCTACAACAAACCAATGAAAAAGGCAAAGACAGACATGTTCAAGCACTTTATGCCACTAGGCTATTGAGAATGCCAGGTGCCCTAAAAATGCAGTTTGAATGAATGAATGATGATGATGATGATATCCATTTGTTGTGTCCAACTCTTGCTGATTCTATGCACCAGGTCTTTCCATTTCTTCTGATCTTGCATTACTTTTTGAATTCTTCTATGCTCTGGTTGGTGTTAGCTTTGATGGTTCTAGCCACCATATTTTTTGATGGCTTGGATTTCCTTTAATCACTAACCATTCCAAACATAATTGCTTCCTCCAAATCAGAGGTGGGTTCCTACCAGTTTGCACCTATTCGGTAGAACTGGTTCGTCAAATCTACCGAACCGGTTAGAAGAGGTTCCACCAGTGGACCCGGAAAGCAGGCCACACCTACAGAAGAGGTTCCAAAAAATTTTGAAACCCACCATTGGTCTTTGGATATGATTATTCTACACTATCATGCTCATATTTATAAAACTCAGTGCCTCTGTGAAAGGTAAGGATGACTACTGCGTTTGTGGTGCAATCAGAACATTGCGTGTGTTGAAGTTGTTTTAACGCAAACCAAAGATGCCTTTTAAAAAACAAGTTTACATCATATTCTTATGCATGCCAGTGCTATGTGTGAGGTAATTTAAGGTGGTTCTGACAAGTGTCATCGGCATCTTCGTATCCGGTCACATGGGCGGCAAGCCACTCCCATCCGGTCACATGGGCAGCAAGCCACTCCCACAAAGGAGGCCACACCCACAGAGTAGGTTCGAACAATTTTTGAAACCCACCACTGCTCCAAATGCATTCCCCCACATGACATGGCCAAAGTAAGTGAGACGCAGTTTTGTGAATTTGCCTTCCAGGGACGTGTCTGGTGTTATGAGCTCCTCTACTTGTTTGTTGGTCAGCTTTGCTGTCCAAAGAATACGCAGGTGCCTTCTCCAACACCTCAGCTCAAAGGAGTTGATTTTTTTTTTTTTTTGCTTTTTTAAGGTCCAGCTTTCACAAACACTGCTAGCTAGTCAGGAATGCAATAGAGCAGACTAACCTACATTTGACTGCCAGGCTGGTATCCTTGCTTTTTCGGCTCATGTTCATCATCACTGTGCGACCCAGAGCAATCCAATGTTTTATATCTGGGCTGCATTCACTGCTTTGAACAATCTACAATCTTAGGAAAGTGAATTTTTCCACACATTCTATCTCTTCACCATCAATTTCTATTTTGATGTTTCCATTCCTTGCTTTAATAATACATTAGTAAATCATTGAAGATACAAAAATATGTTAGAAGAAGGATTTAGAAAAATCTTCCCCATGTCCAAGGACAGTTTCAATGTTTACCCATCACCAAAGATTTAGTTAGCCACACCTCACTTTGTTCTTTGGCCCATGGTGCTTCCAAAAATCAGCATATAAATAGCCAAGGCAGGGCACTGCAAGCATGGTACATGGATATTAAACGAAAGGATTTAAATATAATGTAATTTACGGCTTACCACTACAAATCTTTAACAAATCTTCTGTCAACAAAATGAAGTTCCATCTCTCCCTTCCTTCTATTTCTCAGAAGTACCTCCTTGGAGGTCCTTTCTTGCCCTCTACTCATAAAACAAAGAGGAGGGGAGGGAAACCACTTGAAGTATATTTTTATACTTTCATGCAGTGATGAGAAAAGCCACAGCTGGTCCAAAAATGCTCTCCTTCTGCAGATTGATTGCAAGAGGAGAAGCTGGGAATTCCGACGAAGACAAAATGGAAATTGAATTAGCTAACCAAATTCACTGTAGAGAGAGAAAAGGGAAATTAGGCCTCAGTTCTTCTGATCTGTAGAAGACACGACAAGTCTGCCTAGTAATCAGTCTTCAGTCTGCTTCTCTCCTTCTGTGGTGGCCACAGTCATGATTTTGAAAGACTCAACGTCAAAAGCATTGAGACTGATCTTAGACTTCAGCTGAAACAGGAGAGCATACTCAATATGCTTAATAGTCTTTTCTTGAAGCCCAGAGCTCAAAGCTCTCTCTCAATTTAGTCTTTCCTGAACTGGGACAGAATTGCATGTTTTGATGTAGAGCCAAGTCAGATCTGCTTTTTATAAAATAAGTGCATAATAATGTGAGGACTGTTAGATTTTACTTCATTCAAGATGCAAAAACAATTCTGCATAATTGTGGGGTGAGGTTTTTACTGCTAGTGATGAGATAGGAACCGCTGGGATATACATTTTTGAGGGGGAAAAGGCATTAATCGACTTACAATTAGTCATTTTGCAGTAGCCTCAATTTAACAAAAAAAAAAAAAGGCTGCCTCATGTTATCCGTGAAGAGGCAACAAAATGAATTGTTGCCCTTTGGGAAGCCCCATTAAGGTCAAAAGGGGTATCAATCATACCTACTGCTAAGTCTCAGAATATCTTTAATACATTTTATTTGCATCTGCATCAGTTTCACATTTCACTTTTTCCCTTCCCCACTTCCTCTTCTTCTACCTTCTGCCTTACAGAGAGCTATTTTTTAAAAAAATGGAAAACACCTACCGCCCACAGAATGCACTTAATACACTTTTCAGTAATTTCCCCCAACCTTTTCCACTCTCTTATTCTAAGATACGTCTGTAAACCACTTTATTCAGATAAATTCACTTCCATTCTCTTACTCCAGGATTTTATTATTATATGTGTGTGTCAGAGGTGGGTTTCTGCCGGTTCACCCTGGACTGGGAGAACCAGTAGTGGCAGTGGCAGGAGGTTCTGCCCACCCACCTGGACGTTACTGCGCATGCACAGAAACATCGCACAAGCACGTAAGTATGCACACACACACAAGGAAATCGGTAGTAAAATAAATTGGTGTGTGTAAACCACTTTTTCCTAAATTGGAACCTATATGTTGGACTATCAACTCCAGCATATCTTTCTTACCAACTGTAGTTCTGGGGTCCATTATCTTTTGTCAGTTAGTTCTTAATAGCAGTTAGACTTATATACCCCTTCATAGGGCTTTCAGCCCTCTCTAAGCGGTTTACAGAGTCAGCATATTGCCCCCAACAACAATCCGGGTCCTCATTTTACCCACCTTGGAAGGATGGAAGGCTGAGTCAACCCTGAGCCGGTGAGATTTGAACAGCCGAACTGCAGAACTGCAGTCAGCTGAAGTAGCCTGCAGTGCTGCATTTAACCACTGCGCCACCTTGGCTCTAAAATAACTTAAAATAACTGTTGTAATCTAATTGTTGTCTCTGTAGTTTTTCACCACAAGCGATACAATATCTGGTTTAGTCACCATATGTGTAGATTTTTAGCAGCTCTGTTAAGTAAGAAGGTTGCCCAGAGTTTACCATCTTGGAGGTAATCTACACTTCATATCCTGAATTATAACATCTATCCTATTGTGATTCTATGGCACCATAAACATGGTGATTTTATCATGGTTTTACCTTTATTCAATACTAGCCAATAGCCTGGCATTGCCCAGGTATTTATTTATAGGGGGGAAATGCCCAGACCAAATGTAATTACTAATATTGAATATTGCCAAAGGGAGCCCCCTTGTGGAATACCATGAAGCCGTTACCATGGAAACTCCACTGCACTGTACAGTAGAAGCCATTTTACAGCAGTACAGTAGAAGCCACTTTAAGGCACAAAAGGCTGTATCTTAACAGAACACACAGGGGTGTGTTACCCCAACAGTATTTTTCTCCAAAGAGTAAGTCACTTGTGTACCAAATTTGCTTTAAATTGCTCGAAGCATTCCAGAGTTACGCTGGAACATACACGCACACACGCAAGCACGCACACGTGCACGCGCACGCACACACACACACACACAGCCAGTTATATATATATATAGATTTTATCTCTATTGTATTGTTACATATATTTATTTATGCATCATTTTATTCTCAGATTATCAGTGTCATTTTCCACCTCCAAGGTAAACTGTGGTTCAAACAAAACAAGCAGCAGTGGTGATTTGTACAGGACTTCCTTGTCAGCAGGGATGTCCAACCTCGGCAACTTTAAGACTTACTGGCTGCCAAATTCTGGAAGTTGAAGCTCACAGGTCTTAAAGTTGCCAAGATTGGACACCGCTGCTCTACAGGGGTTTGAAGCTTTTTGAATTGAGAAACACAGGATGAAAAAGGCTCAAAAGTTTTTTCATCCAACCTTCTATGATAACTGTGTGAGATGAGATTGAACTCATGCCTTTCAAATTCATTGTCCACTTGTAGCAGAATGCTGATATTCGGCCCACACATTAACTAACAGCACAAGTATGAAACACACTGTGTGACCCAGCTATCAGAGTTTCAACTTATCCCAGCCTTCTTCAAACTGATGCCATCCAGATGTGCTGGATACAGCACACAAACCAGACATAACACAACTTATGACTCCTGTGGTTGGAGTTCATTGTAGTGTAGATGAATTGCAGAACATCTGGAAAACACCAAATTGGAACAATTGCTGTCTTGCAAGATGGTGTGATGTTACTTTCCAGGTAAAGACAATATAAATAAAACATAAATGCAGGTAGTTCTCTCCTTACAGCCACAATGCAGCCCAAAAAGTTATGTTGCCAAGCGAGGAAGTTGTTAAGTGAGTTTTGCCGCATTTTATGAACTTTCTTGCCACAGTTGTTAAGTGAATGATTGCAGTTGTTGAGCTAATAATACAGTTGTTAAGGAAATCTGGCTTCCCCATCGACTTTGCTTGTCAGAAGGTTGCAGGAGGTGATCACATGACTCCGAGTCATAAATATGAGTCAATTGCCAAGTGGTTGAATTTTGATCATGGGGATGCAGCAACAGTTGTAAGTGTGAAAAATGGTCATAAGTCAATGTAACTTTAAACTCTCACTAAATGAAATGTTGTAAGTGGAGGACTACCTGCATATACGTAATTTGTTTTTGCCTTTTTTTTTAATTGAGTGACAGCAGCAAAAATAAATATTACCTTCATGAGACTTACAAGAGTTGCTATTATGGGATGGAGCTTTAGAGTGAAAAATGACACCTTGGAGAACGGGCTTGTAGTCAGAGCTTATTCTTTCAGACAAATATGACAGCTCAGCAATAGTTTTTGTACTTTATCTGTCGAAAGTCTCAAGTGTCCCAGCATCTCCAGGTAAAACATACTTCAGGGAATCCTTAAGAAAAATTTCCGGGCAAGATCAACAATAATCAGGAAGTGGGTGGTTTGACTATTCATATTGATTCATTTGTCTATTCTTTTCCATTGTACCATGATCGCTTTTATTCCTGTATGGTTTTGGTATCAATGTTTTAAGTCTCTATCGTGCCAGACTCTGGTTCATTCTCCTTCACAGAAGACAACGCTGGGGAAGAAAGTGGCAACAACTTTAGGACAGAGGAGAGTGACTGAGGATTGTATTGGGGGAAAGGAAAACAAGCCCTCGGAGTCTATTCTAAGGCCTAGCTGTTTAAAAAAAAATGGAGGCTGGACTTTAACAGCACACTGAAACAAAGAAAGTAATTCTAAAACCCACGGGGAACTTTGGGGGAAAAAATATTTAACAGATGTTCTTCTCATAACAGCAACATATTTAATTGGCAGAAGTGGCCAAGGAGCAGTTAACACTATTTTGCATCATAAAACTCTTTAATATGGGATGTACTGTTATCATGTCTTCTGTGACCTTCCACAAAACCTTGATGAACCAGAGTCAGGCACGATGAGACTCCGTAAATCATTAAGAGAGAGAAAAAAAGGTACACTTGAATGCAGGTGCCAAGGAGGTCCATAGCATTTTTTTCTAAGGTGCAGCAGGAAAGGTGGGACCAGGGGTGGGTTCCTGCCGGTTCTAACCGGTTCTATAGAAGAGGTTCCTCAAATCTACCGTGCCATTTAGAACTGGTTCCAGCTCCCTCCGCCCACCCGTACATATCCTGCTTGCCCCATCCACCACTCATTGACTGGCTGGCTCACCAATCACCCCGCCGCCTCTAAGAGCCCTATCTAAATCCACTTATCTTTTTTCCTGCTTGGCTCTCTATTGCTGCCTGCCAAGGAGGTAAGCCGAGGTAGAGCCAAGGTGGCGCAGTGGTTAAATGTAGCACTGCAAGCTACTTTAGCTGACTGCAGTTCTGCAGTTCGGCTGTTCAAATCTCACCGGCTCAGGGTTGACTCAGCCTTCCATCCTTCCGAGGTGGGTAAAATGAGGACCCAGATTGTTGTTGGGGGCAATATGCTGACTCTGTAAACCGCTTAGAGAGGGCTGAAAGCCCTATGAAGTGGTATATAAGTCTAACTGCTATTGCTATTGCTAAGTAAGCTGCAACTAAGCGGGAGGGGTGGCGGCAGGCCAGCTGGAGCAGCCTGCCGCGGCCCTGCACTATAAGCGAGTCTGGTGACCTTTTGCGGCCTTGAAAGTATCCCGGGCTTGCTTATAGCACAGGGCTGCATGGCCCCAGCAAGCCCGGGCACGGGGGTGAGGACAGTGGCAGGAGCTTACGTGGTGCAGCTGGCATCTTTGGCAAGTTCGGGGACATCGCAAGGCCTTTGCGAGGTCCCCAGACTTTCCTAACATGTCTGGCCGCCAGCAAGCACGGGCATGTGGGTGGGGACAGTGGTGGGAGCTTACGCGGCGCGGCTGGTGTCTTTGGCAAGTTCGGGGACCTTGCAAGGCCTTTGCAAGGTCCCTGGACTTGCCTAAGATGCCTGGCCACCAGCAAGCACGAGCGCGGCCATGCCGCGCAAACTACCGCCCATCGCCCCATGCTGAGCAAAGCAAGTCCAGGGAGGTCCTTTGCCAGCGGGCAGGTTCTAGGACTCCTGGCCACCAGCTGATGCCTTTCTTGCCATCACCACTCCACCCAGTCCCCAGCCTCACTTGGCTGGCTAAGCCTGCCAGCCAGGCCACCTTACCTGCTGCCTGGTTGCCTGCCTGCTCCTTGCATCCATCGCATCGGAGAGCTGCTGATTCTGCCTGCTGGTAAGTGACCCATTTTTTTTCCTTTATGCTTTTAACGTTTTTTTAAAGTATTTATTGTGTATAAAATATTTTTAATAATTTTATTTTAATTTATTGTGTATAGAATATTTTAATGGTTTTATTTTAATTTATTGTGTATAGAATATTTTAATGGTTTTATTTTAATTTATTGTGTATAGAATATTTTTAATGGTTTTATTTTAATTTATTGTGTATAGAATATTTTTAAATGGTTTTTAATGATTTTTTAATTATTTATAGAATATCTTTTTAAAAAATATATTTTTAGGGGATTTTTATTTATTTATTGTTTATAGAATATATTACAAGAAATGTTATTCCTTTTTGCAAATGTTTTATTTGTGATGCAATATGTTGCTTTTAAGTGTGCAGGTTGGTGCATGGTTTATGTGCTTCAAGGTAGCTGCTTTTCTATGGGCCGGCCAGGTTGGTGCAAGGCAGCTTTGCCAGATTTTGTGTGTTTCTGTGTGATATCTGGTTATTTAGGTAATTGTGAGGTGGTTGTTGGTTCTGTGAGCTTCCTGGCACTGTCCTTTATAATTTCCCACAATGCCTTGATGGTTTTTATTCCAGTGGCTTTGTCTTTCCTGTCCTTAGGGTTAGGGGGAAAAAACTGGTTTCATCTGCAGTCTTTTGGGGGAAATTGTTATTTTTTGGTGTTTTCCTGGCACTGTCGTAGTTTGTGTGTGGGGGTGTATAATGTCCCACAGTTATCTACACATTAATAATGACCAAGTACTAATAATATTTCCTTATACATTTTAGTGACCTTTCCTTACATAATTGGTGTTTTCTTTCATACTTTTAGATTTCTAATTTCTGTTTCTGTTAGTTAGCAATTGATAAAACAAATCTCACGTGAAAAAGTATTCGAAGCCTTCTTGATTTTAATTGTCAATTTATTCATTCTTGCACATTCTAATATTTATTCATTTTCATATCTTTGTTTTTCCACTGTTGTGCAAACACAATTCCAGCAGCTGTTAACATGTGTAAAATTAAATATGTATTGTATTCCCTTTGAAATACACAACAAAATATTGCTGGTTTTAAATCCATATCTTGCTTCTAACCATGACACCACTAACTCTTGAATAGCTACTTGGTCTGTTCTAAGTACTGAACCTAATTCATGTATTCCTGTTTTTTGAACTGAGGAATAAATTTCAGAAAAAGAAATCTGTATTGCTCTGTAAGTCTACCTATGACATTCATTCTTGATCTAATTTCTTAGATGAAAAACTATATCTTTCCTGTTTGTTGGGGGACATCCTTCCTAGAAAGAATGTACATTGTTGGGTGAAAACAGACGTCTCTTCTGTTACTTGTAGTGTAATCCTCAGCTTTCAACCACAACTGAGTCCAATATTGTTTTATTTCTTCTGCAGTTAGTATTATTTAACAGGATGAATAGGCAACAGAGTGTGACCGCTAGGACAGTCATCCTTCCTCTGTAAGTAGCTGTCTTTATTGTTTTGTTTGCTGGTTTCATCCTAATGCAGTGCATGCAATGGAAGAGTTCATTTCTGTGTCGCTTCTTTATGCAGGCCATTCATTGGACCAAGTGTGGTTTAGTGATGTAGAAGACCAGCAAGGACAGTCATCCTTCCTCTGTAAGTAGCTGTCTTTATTGTTTTGTGTGGTGGTTTCATTCTAATGCAGTGCATGCAATGGAAGAGTTCATTTCTGTGTCTCTTCTTTGTGCAGGCCATTCATTGGAGTCAGTGATACTGAAGACTGGCAAGGACGGTCATCTTCCTTCTGTAAGTCGCTCTTTTATTGTTTTGTGGACTTATTTTAATCTTATTTAAGTAGTAAGTGCACAAAATAATAAATTTTCATCTTGGCCACTCCCACCCGGTCACATGACCGGCAAGCCACTCCCACTTGGTCACATGGTCAACAAGCCACTCCCACAAAGCAGGCCACACCTACAGAAAAGGTTCCAAAAAAATTTGAAACCCACCACTGGGTGGGACATTCTTATGAAGACATTATTTTGCCCCTTTTTTTTAAACCAAGTTCCACCACCTGAAAGAGTAAAATGACAACAAACTTGATTAGAATATGTTCAAAAATATTTGATAAGAAATGAATTTCTTTGTGGCATTTCCCTTGCTACCATTTACCTTCTGACGTAGGACTTTACTGTTGTGGCCCATCAATGGAGCTGGCAGCAGAGTCGGACAGTGAGGAGTTGTGGGGGAGGATGGGCCAGTCCTGGAGGCTGGAGAAGGCTCATAAGAGGGCTCTGTGTCAGAGGCAGAGATGGTGCCGAGGCCGTCTGGCAGTGATCAGGTGCCTACAGAGCTAGACAGCAGTGAGGCAGAGGAACAGCTAGAGCCTGTTCCCACTGTGCGCATGCTCAGAGTTGCCAGAAGAAAAGAACAACTCAGAAACCAGGGTAGATTTGGGAGTAAAGTCACAGGTGAAAGGTGATTGGCCCCTCCCATAGGAAATAAAAGAGGAACAAAAGGGGAGTGGGCTTTTGCAGGAGACAATTCGTTCATTTGGTCGTTAGATTCGTTTCAGGAGTGTGAAGATCTGTTCGTGAATCTCAGAGACTCTGTGCCAAGTCTTTCCTTGCACAGCACCTCATTTGGAAAATATTTACATGGCAGCTTTCCAAGATAGATAAGATCTATAGTCATAAATATTCCTTTGAAGGACTGTTTGCCAAGCCTTGCTGAATGTGAATGAGAGAAATTCACATTTGTTTAATAAAAGGGATTTTGTTGGGACTAGGACTCTGCCTCGTGCTTTTTGGGGAAGCCTAAATCAGAACAAATTTACAGAGCAGAGATTAAGAAAAGGTGGATTTTAAAAAAGAATCAGTTCCAACCTCCAGTCTTAAACCTAAGGATGCTTATCCAGAAGTGACCGAATCAAATCTTTATTAGGTCATAGATACAATAAATATCTAGAAGTGAGCTTGGTGGCTTTACAGGGACTTATCTATGAAGTATCCTTATACTGTAAGCCGATGGGTGTCACTTCAACCGAAGTCTTTTGAATTCAGATAAACTACACCTAAATAAATGTGTATACAACAAAAGCTTTAGGAATGCAACATTTATTATTTCAGTCCTTGTTTTTGTTTTTCTTATGTCCAAATGTATTTAATTATGCTGGCTTATTTGGCTTGCTAGACAGGCAACGTTTACTGGTGAGTCACCTTAGATCAATTTTAGGGATTAAGAGGGGAAAAAACATAGCCTTTCGCAAGAGATAAACTGTTTCATATTTGGAGGCACCAGAATTGTATAATTCTCTTACAACTAAGCAAGAAAATGGGGGGTGTACAGATCAAGTAAAACAAGGGAGAGAACAAAAAGGCTGGCACGTGAGCACTAACAAAGGGAATAGCTGTC
Source organism: Thamnophis sirtalis (assembly GCF_051295495.1). NCBI lineage: Eukaryota > Metazoa > Chordata > Lepidosauria > Squamata > Natricidae > Thamnophis > Thamnophis sirtalis. The sequence goes on from NW_028261382.1 coordinate 164,353,426, forward strand.
AGTAGGATTGGCTTGGAATACAGCAACTCATAAACACAACCCTGCTTCTGATCTGAGGTTCATGCAAATACTTTGGCAAAGTATAAAGCTATACTGAAATCCATATGGATGACAAAGTAAAGTTGGAAAGGTTATTTATCTTTCTATGGATTTTAAGAGCAATCATGGCAACAGGTAAGTGCTGTCTGAGTCTGAAATCAAATAAAGATTGATGGTTAGAAGGTACATCAAAGAGGTGCCATCTTTTTTTACGGCTATTGTAGTGATGGGCACCTGCTCCCATTTATTCAGTTAAGAGTATGGCAGATCCTTTTGTCTCCAACATAGACCCAATCTTGCATAGCCTGGGATATACCTGGGCCAGGTTGGCACATCTGCAACCTATCAGCCAATACATACAGGTCCAATTTCCCAGGCAGGAGAGTTCACCTTTTACTGCAAAATCCAAGCTAAAGGAATGGGGGTGAAGATATTTGTCTGAACTTGTCCAACAGGTTCTCTTCAGCTCTGCCCTTGAGGGGGGAGGGGGTCAGTGTATGAGACTAAAGGGAGGGAGAGAGCTAAGAGATATGGAAAGGAGCAGATCACTTGTGAGGGGAATAAGGTGTGGAAGAGGGAACTGATTAAGCGAAGTGGAGATTGGGAGCAGCTATGCGGTTTTGTTAAACTAGCTTCTAATGGAAGGACGTAGTCAAGCAAGGCTCAGACCATAGGAGGAACCATAGTAAGAATGGAGTTAAAGTTCCCTGGAACCAAAGGTGAGGAAGGATCTAATATCCAAGCCAAGAACATCTTCAGGATTCAGGAAGCAAAGAGAAGGCCTGCTTGAGTGGAGGAGAAATGAAATCAAGAGAGTGGACTGTTGAGCCCTGAGGCAGGGCAGAGATAGGTGTCTCTGGGTTGAAGGTGTGATAAGGCGCCGATATTTCTAGGGAGTTCACAGGACCTACGAGGAAGTTTTCCTAAAACCTTGATGAGAATTGCAATCTCTTGGAGCCATGGATTAGTCAAAACAAGCTACCCTGAAGAAGCAAACTGGGAAAAGTCCTTTTCTCCCAAGTAAAAGAAACATTCTAAGCCAAGGTTTGGCTAAATTCAACCCTGAACTCACTGTAGATTTCTTTGTTTGAAGGTATGCTGTTCCCCCTTATGAATTTGGATGGTCTGGATCTCTCTGTTAATTACTTCAAGAATTTGCTCCAGATTGTTTCATTGTCTTTCTTTAACCATTTTTTTAAATGTCTTGCTCTATCTATGATATTTGAACCTCAGTTCCTCTCCATCTGGATCTGTGTCCAATTTCCCCGTAGCATTTTATGGGAGATTGATGCTTAAAGTGTTGTGATCTTATCAGTACCAAATGTTTTATTTCATCCAATTTTAATTTGGGAGGAACTGAGTATCTAAAGCTAGAAGGAACCACATTGTCTTATTTTAACACTGACTGGTTTTCAAATCATTAAATCATTTTATTTTTATCCCTTCAAAAGGGAGATGGGACCAAAATGTTCCACATAGCTTCAAAGCAATTGACAGATGGAAATTTTGTCAATGCACATTTTTTATAAGTGCCATCCAAGATTTTCTGGTACAGTACCCACTGTGCCTATAACCACTGGCATCACCACATTATGGTTTATGCCATAATCTTTCAGTTTCAATTTTCAAATCTTGGTACCTTGTGATTTTCTCCAATTTTTGTCTTCTTTTTGACTATATTCAGGTATTGCCACATCAATTATCCACTCTTTCTTCTTTTCAACTAGTTAAATCTAGTGTGTTATGGCCTCAGACGTCATTAGTTTGTATTCAGAAATCCCATAATATTTTAACCTGCTCATTTTTACTACTTTGTCAGTTGTTTGTTCCCACCAATTTTTAATTGCTGGCACATGATAACTTTTCAAATGTTCCAGTGAATCATTTGGCGACTGTGTTATGCTTTTGTTTGTAATTAGTTTGTGCAATCTTCTTGTACAAACTGAGTATATGATCTACTATTTCTTTTGCTTCTTTGTGCAATCTGGACCTTGAATGATTTGATTTTTCAATTCTGACCTCTGTTACATTAGTTTGAATAGCTTGCTCTTCAGCAGCCAAAACCAAGCCTTCGGTTTCTTTTTTTAATATTCTAGCTGTCAGTAATTGCCATGTTTTATCTTTATCAATTTTTCCCTGACCATGTAATGTTTTTCCTCATCAGCAATCTGTTTTTGTTTTTATTACATTATTTTGACATGCATGTTTTGTTTCCTGCACATACAGTAACTTCCAATTTTTAACTTGCATCAATGCTTATTCTTGGCTGTCTTTTATGTAATCAGTCAATGTATATGTTTCTTTTTCAACTGATTATTTGACTTGTGTAGGTAATCTAGAGTTAAGACTCACAGACTGGTAGAAATGTAATAATTTAGGTTCTACTGGAGGACCTAAGATTTATTAAGGTAGCTTCTAAAAATATAGGCAGTTCTGAGCAGGGTGTTTTTTTGTAAAATTTGGTTATTTAGGTTGGATAAATTTAGTATTTCCAAATATCAATGACGTCCTAAAGATATCGCTCTGAGAGCTCCAATCATGTCTGGAATAACAATGGATTTCATTGTCCATAAGTGTTCAACTTCGATCTGCAACTCTCAGTATTTCATATATTTTTTCCATTTGTTTTTCCTCAATCCTAGCAACATCAGGCACCAAGCTTTCTTCCATTCAATAACTATTATATCAGGCATGTTATAAGTAAGATGCCTGTCTGTTTGGGTCTTAAATTCCCATAAAATCTTAACCTGCTCACTGTCCCAAACCTTTTCAACTTGAGGTCCCCAATAGTTTTTATCACATTCAAATTCAAGCCTTGGGCAAAGTTTTCAATGAATAATTATGCCCATTCAGTCTTGACTCTGCTTGTGATCAGTTTGTGAATTTTTGATTCAGCCACTGATCAAAATGATAACTTCTTTCATCTTTTTTATGGTATTATTTACTTTTTACTATACTAGTATTATTTCCCATACACTAAATAAATCAAATAAATAAATAATTTATGTATTAATTATTACAGGTAGTCCTCAATTTACGACCACAATTGAGCCCACAATTTCTGTTTGCTAAGTGAGTTTTGCCCCATTTTACGATCTTTTTTGCTACATTTTAAGGGAATCACTGCATTTGTTGGTAACATGGTTGTTAAGTGAATCTGGCTTCCATATTGACATAGCAACTGTCTTAAGTATCAACCAGTTGCCAAGCATCTGAATTTTGATTACATGAACATGGGAATGATGCAAAGGTCATAACTGAAAAATGGTCATAAGTCACTTTTTTAGTGCCATTGTAGCAATAGCAATAGCAGTTAGACTTATATACCGCTTCATAGGGCTTTCAGCCCTCTCTAAGCGGTTTACAGAGTCAGCATATTTCCCCCAACAACAATCCGGGTCCTCATTTTACCCACCTCGGAAGGATGGAAGGCTGAGTCAACCCTGAGCCGGTGAGATTTGAACCGCTGAACTGCAGATAACAGTCAGCTGAAGTGGCCTGCAGTACTGCACCCTAACCACTGCGCCACCTCGGCTCTTGTAACTTTGAGCGGCTACTAAATTAACTGTTGTAAGTCAAGGATTATCTGTATTGTATCAGTTTACAGGCAAGTAAGTTCCTAAAATTGTGAACATCCCATTTTTTTAAGAGAAAGAAACCAGGACAAGGGATTTCTTTCCTCCATGAAAGTTGAGGCCATGGGAAGTACTACATAACCTATAATGAGAAATTACTCCAAAGCAAACGTACTACATCTCTGGACATTCAGAACTGTTATCCTTAGATAAAATTAAAAGTAAAGGTTCCCCTCACACAAACTATATGTACTAGTCATTCCTGACTCTAGGGGGCAGTGCCATCTCCGTTTCAAAGCCGAAGAGCCAGCACTGTCCGAAGATGTCTCCGTGTTCATGTGACCGGTATGACAGAACACTGTTACCTTCCCGCCAAAGGTGGTTCCCATTTTTATACTTGCATTTTTGCATGCTTTCGAATTGCTATGTTGGCAGAAGTTGGGACAAGTAACGGGAGCTCACTCCAGAGGTGGGTTCCTACCAGTTCAGTCTGGTTTGGCTGAACCGGTAGTAGTTTGCTGACCTGGGTCGCCGGAACCGGTAGCGACCCAGACCTGCCAAGCCTCCGAACCTGTTCCCCGATAGGTGCTGCATGGTTTTTTTTTTCATTTTTTAATGTTCTGTGCATGCCCAGACCTATTTATGGGCAACTGTACATGCAGGCGTAGCATGCATCTGATGCACATACAAAATTGCACATGCACCGAACCGGCAGCAACACACCCCTGGCTCACTCTGTTACGTGGCGCTAGGGATTCAAACTGCCAACCTTTCTGATCGATAAGCTCAGTTTCTTAGCCACTGAGCCAAGCGTCCCATACTTAAGATACTGTAATTTTTATCTCACTCTCTTTTCTAGTCAAGAAAAAGAAGCTGAAAGGCGCAAGATGAGAATTATTGCATTCCTACTGATAGCCAGAGTTTCTGAACAGGTTTGAAAAATAGTTCTTTTCTTTAGACAAAAAACCCCACAGACCTCTTATAATCAATCACTGACCTATTTATGATCTGTTGATCCAGGAATGGTTTTCATACTTACTTTATAACTCATTGCTACCTAAAACGTGTTTCATTTTATTTTTATGACCGCAAATACAGACAGCTCTGTATTCAATGAAAATGACATTCAAATACATCGGTGCCCAGAGAACCCTCCAGGATGAGTCATCCACAGCTAGCAACAACATTTCAAACCATTCCCTGCTCTTCTCCCTCTGGATATACAGAGAAACCATTCCGCAAAGGAGTTTTCTCTCCTCCGTGCCAGGAGTTTTCCTCCTCTTTGCTCTGAAAGCATTCTCCATTCCAGCTGCAGAAATGTCTCTTGAAGCAGAATTTACTCCAAGGGCCCCCTTGTGCTTTTAGGGAGTAGGTGGGGGGATACAGCTGAACTGGCCCTTCAGGCATTTACTCATCATCACTGGCTGAGATTTTTCTTTGTACTACAATTAATTAGCTAGTTTAACCACTTTTGCAGACTGACTTGTCAGAGAGCCTGTTCTTCCCCCTTCTTACCTCATAGCCCTGCTCTCTTTCATTCCCTCCACTCCTCAAACTCATTCATGCTCCCAATAGGATCATTTGGACAGAAAGAAGCCGTAGTTTTTTTTAAAAAGGACTCCCAAATATGCAGTATGTCATTTCATCCATTTTCCTTGCCATATCCTGGACATTCTCAAGAATGGCTGAAAAATTTACATAAGTGTACAAAAAAAGGGGGGGAAACTCTTAAGAAAAAAAAATCCACTTTGATGACATATTTCAGGCATGGCTATTTGCAAATATTCTTCAGCATGGTATGTTACCCAAGAGAAAAAAAATAGAATCTTTGGTGGCAATTCAAGAGACAAGTTTCTTATAAGTGTACTTATTTTTATTTCGATTCTCTATGATCCCTTCTTATCAACTGTTGCAAGGATCCCATGGAAGCTCACATAGATCATAATAAATCAAGGATTTCACATTTTACAAATGTGCAAAGGTCATTTTATACTCTTATGAAAAGAAAGCAGCTTAATGCACTTAAACACAAACTTTATGAGAGCAAGGATTAATGAATCAAGTTTTATAACCAGAAGGGAACTGAGATTTGTTGATAGGAAATATAGGATAGGCAAATCTTAGCACCTAACTAGCTACATGTCATCAAATGTCAAAAGAACATTTGCTTGATGTGAGTCTAGACTTCCCATTTTCTGGGAAGTCAGGCAAAAGGAAGTGACTTTGGATTAGCAATCTCTTAAACAAAAGAGCGACAAAGTGACAAGGGGGAGAACACCCCCTCAGCTCTCTATCTACATCCCATTTCCTCGTTCTGGAAAATTATGAGTTGCCTTGGTGGCGCAGTGGTTAAAGTGCAGTACTGCAGGCTACTTGTGCTGACTGCCAGCTGCCTGCAATTTGGCAAGTCAAATCCCACCAGGCTCAAGGTTGACTCAGCCTTCCATTCTTCCGAGGTGGGTAAAATGAGGACCCAGATTATTGGGGGCACTATGCTGACTCTGTAAACCGCTTAGAGAGGCTTGTAAAGCACTGTGAAGCAGTATATAAGTCTAAGTGCTATTGCTATTGCTGGAGAGTAACTCCCATCGACTGCAAGAGGAGAATGGTAGGCCAGCACATAAACGGCATGTGTGACAATTGTTGCCAATAAGTAAAGTAATTAGGTTGCTGCAGTCATGAAAAGGCTCTACTGAATGCACTGGATGCATTGAATGCATTGGAGGCCTGATCTGTTGAAGATATACAGGCTGTGTTATCTCCCCCCTCTTCCTCCTTTGGGGCCTCTTGGAAGAAGACCTTCTGGATATTGACACCTTCCACACAAAATGGCAGAATTATAAGTTAATCAGCAATATGGTGGATACCAGAGGTGGTATTCTGCCGGTTTGCACTGGTTCGGGCAAACCGGTAGTGGCGGTGGTGTGTTGCTCCGCCCACTCACCCTGATGTCATAACGTACATTCTGCACATGCACAAAGGTTCTGTGCATGCCTAGACGAACCAGTAGCAAAGATAAGAAGATTTCATGCCTGGTAGATACCCAAATCAAAGCCCCCACACCTCTTTATGCATTACACAATGAAAAGGTCAATCAAACTCCCATCTGTCATTGATAGCCAGATGCTTGAATGAAAATCCCTTGGATTGGAGTGAGAGAAAGAGAGAATCACAAACAGGATATTGTCGGTGATATTTAATTTTAATATGAATGAATGAACAAATGAATCAATGAATGAACCAATGAATGAATCAATGATTGAACCAATGAATCAATGAATTGGGGAAGAGTCTCATCGTCAGTCTCCATTGCAAGGGAACAGTAACTTAGAGACAGGCACTGACTCAAGGCAGCTGTTTAGATAACGGTATTGTATTGTATTTGTATTGTATTTAGTTTATTTGTATGCCGCCCTTCTCCAGGAGGGACTCAGGGCGGCGAACAACTCAGGGGGGAAAGGGGACATAAACACAGTACACATAATTAAAATACACGAAAATCACACAGCCATACAAGTCGAGAGGGGAGGGGAACTCATCAACCCCAGGCCTGCCGGCACAGCCAGGTTTTGACGGCTTTCTGGAAGGCCTGGAGAGAGGTGAGGGTCCGGATCTCCGCGGGGAGTTCATTCCAAAGGGCCAGAGCTGCTACAGAGAAGGCCCTCCCCCGGGTAGTAGCCAGATGGCATTTGCTGGTGGACGGAACCCGGAGGAGGCCTACCCTATGAAATCTAACGGGTCTTTGGGAGGTAATTGGCAGCAGGCGGTCTCTCAAGTACCCAGGTCCAATACCATGAAGGGCTTTATAAGTTACGACTAGCACTTTGAAGCGTATCCAGAGACCGATCGGTAGCCAGTGCAGCTCGCGGAGGATAGGTGTAACGTGGGTGTACCGAGGTGCACCCACAATCGCTCGCGCGGCTGCATTCTGGACGAGTTGAAGTCTCCGAATACTCTTCAAAGGCTGCCCCATGTAGAGCGGTAGTTTTTCCCTCTGAAATCTCCAGTGGCTATGATTGGAAATCATGGTGTACTTTTTCAGGACATCATGAGACATTTAAATTCAAATCTTGCAATCCGTAAATAAATGTTGAAAGTTCTCGAGACAACTGGATAAATGGGGGCGGGGGATTTTTGTTTCTACCTCATGGTTGATGGATTAATTTTCAAATCAGCTCTAGTTTGCTTTTTACAGAATTGGGAAAAAGGGCCAGGATGAGGGACGCATAAACATATTTACTTCAGGTGGGAGGGGGGGAAGGCAGTGCAAGTTGCAAGTGGTGAAATGATGCTTAGTTCACTTTCAACATCTAGTATTACAAAGAATCAGACCAAAGGCTGCCCCGAAAGAAAGAGGCTGCTCTCTAGACTGTAATGTCACCGGTTTCTCTGTTTTTTGTTTTCACCACAGATTTTCTCCAGTCTTCCTTTTCGGCTTTATATAAACTCTGGGGTCCTGCTGGATGAAAGCAGCCTCTGTTTCACAATTCAGTTGCGGCTTTCCGATATTACAGCACACTCCCTGCCTCCCCCCCCCCCACACACTCCAAAATTACTTCATGATGATCCAGTGCACACATCACAACTTGGAATCCTCCCAGGGCTTGTGTGGGTAAAGGAAGCTGCGAGTTGCTGAAGAAGCCCGGTTGAAATTTATAATGGCGATTTGGGCCTCGTCGGATCTTTATAACATGGTATAAAGTGGATTGCTGCTTAGTCACCCAATTGGTTGGCTAGATAAGTTCGATTAGGAAATACATAAAAGGTCAGACAGTAGGAGTTTGTCTAGACGTCCTATTTTGAATCCTACATGGAGTGGTTTGTTTCTGTGGCAACTCCTGCAAAACACTCACATTTCAGTAATATTTTTAAAGATCAGACCTAGAGGACTGTTTTCAGCCCCAAGCGACATTTTTAGGCAAAGGGCTTTTTTTTTATTTTATAAACACAGGTTGTCCCTGGCAGGTGACTCAGAATGGAATGTAAGTTCACTGTCCCACTTCACTTTCTCATACTCTTCTCCCAAAGCCTTTGGCCACTAGAAGATTCCCTGAGGGAAGCCTTGGGAACTTAAGAGGCGCTTATGGAAATTCAGCGAGAATCGGAGCTGGTGTTTTATTTCAGCTGCTATATTCAATTAATGTACAGCTCTTTTTCTTCTTGCAGCATTAGAGACAGGCATGGACTCCTTTCCAAAAAGGAGAGATTAAAAAGAAAGAAAAATGAGCTTGCCACCAAACTCTTGTTCTTTTTAAATAGTTCATAAAAGTTACACCCGGAAATATGAAGAAGAGGGAAAATCCAGACCAAAACGTCGCAGGGAACAAACAACCTGCCAAAGGAAAATGCACTGATTTTTAACTTTTATGACATTTTTATCTTTTGTGTTGTTTTCCTCCTCTTTCCTATTACAAGAAAAGAAAGGAGCATTTCCAACTTCAAACTTTTCTGAGTCCTCTCCACCCACACATTCTTACATTAAATGGGGGGGGGGGGGCGCGAAGAGAATTCCAGAAATTTTACTGACGTTACTTGGGAGCCACCAGCATTTTCGAGGATGACAGACACTTATCCCATTTCACATGAAAGTGAATTAAGCAATGTTTTTTTTTTCCAAAACCAAGCCAATTACATTTCTTGTATGAGTAAAAATGAATTTAAAAAGCCATTCTTGATAGGCTTTTTTTCAGTGATGGCAGACTAAAAATTTTGGCCCGTCTTATTGTACCTGATGCCTGTCACGTGGCACCTAAAAACAGCCTTTTAACATAAACCCAGAGTAATCTGATTTAATTCATAATTGTATATCATTTGAGTAAGTAAATCAAGTTCAAAGGATTCTGCCAACTGTTAACAGCTGCCACTTGGGAGTTCACACAATAAGATCTCATCTCTACAAAACTTGTTGTAGAATAATATATTGTAATGGAATTCTTCAGCTTAGCACTCAAGTGAAACTTTGCAAACCTAAGTCATATTCTCTCATTTTATAAATGAAGAACAGATGAGGGGAGAACTACATTGTTCTTAAAGTGCTAAGCATCTAGGATTCATAGTGTTCTTTTCTTCATTAGTTTTTATTATTATCCTAAAATAATAGAAGCTTCATAGCAGGTCTATATTAATTTTGTTAATAAGAACCAGTTTGGTCTACTGGATAAAAGCTCAAGGCTAGAAACCAGGAAACTGTGAATTCATTCTATCTATCTATCTATCTATCTATCTATCTATCTATCTATCTATCTATCTATCTATCATCTATCTATCTATCTATCTATCTATCTATCTACACACACACACACACACACACACACATATATTTATCAGCACAAATACAACACAAATGTAACAAAGGCAACAGTAAAAATATTGGGTTTCTGTCTGGATGGTCTCTTGTGACGATCCGATGGACAGAGAGTGGAAGCAGTGAGCTTCCTCCCATATTTGGGCATACCAGGGGTTGTAACACTTAATACATACCTATCTCCCTGGCTCAGCTGATAACGGAGAAGGACCTTGTGGCTTAGTGGTTAACACATCTGCCTAAGATGTAATACAGCACAGGTTCTAATCCCAGTAAGGGTATGGCTAGCTGATGAGAGCTAAATAGTTTGAAATAGATCTATACTACTCTCCCTTTATTTATTTATCAGCACAAATACAACACACACACACACACACACACACACATATATATATATATTCGTAGATTTTCACGGGTGTAGGTACGCTGGTCTTGTTATATTCGGGTCTTTTCCCGTGTGAGATGTAAGATTGAGATTGTCTTGCCAACGTTTCAGCAAGGTCTCACTCGCCATCTTCAGGCTGGGTTTAACTTTAAGCCCCAAACCCATTTTTTCCTCATAATGCTCCTCTAGCTGCAATAACTTCCTAGCGAGTAGATTTTCAGCAGTGAGGTTTCCTTACCATGCCATCCCTTCAGTGTCTGCATTTCTCTCAAGACAGAACAATCAGGCATTTAAAAAGTTGCTGTACTGTAGTTTATTTTATTAAAAATATTATCAGCAAAAGTTACATCAATTGTATATTTTTTTCTAAAATCAAACTGAATTGCTGAAAAGTAATTGATTATTCTCTAAACTGGAACATGTTTAGCACAATGGTGTAAATCTAGTTATTACAGTTTGTAAACCATTTGTCTTATGACTTGATTTCAATGTTCTTGTTTGAACCTGTTTGAACAAATTTTCAAACAATATTATACAAGATCTGACGGTAAGATTTATCTTAAAATTTAGGCAATTTCTAACAATTTGTTATCTTGACCAGTGAGGCCCACCGCTTGAAAAAGTTACTCAGCCTTGACTTCGCCAATACTGAGTGGTGTTTGGTAGAAAAAAACACAGCACCAGCCGCAAGGAAATGCTATAAAAATTGGTGGGGATACACCTAAACAGGTTGTGTTACCTAGCAGAAGTGATATCGTTTAGGGCAAAATGTTCAGATAAAGGAGAATATTTGTAGCTCAGGGATCCTTGGTCCTCTCTGAGCTTGCTTGGTTTTTTTTGCAGACGTTTCATTACCCTAACTAGGTAACAGTGGTGGGTTTCCAAAATTGTTCGAACCTACTCTGTGGGTGTGGCCTCCTTTGTGGGAGTGGCTTGCCACCCATGTGACTGGATGGGGAGTGGCTTGTTGCCCATGTGACCGGATATGAAGATGTCGACGACACTTGTCAGAACCACCTTAAATTACCTCACACATAGCACTGGCATGCATAAGAATATGAGGTAAACTTGTTTTTTAAAAGGCATCTTTGGTTTGCATTAAAACAACTTCAACACACGCAATGTTCTGATTGCACCACAAACGCAGTAGTCATCCTTACCTTTCACAGAGGCACTGAGTTTTATAAATATGAGCATGATAGTGTAGAATAATCATATCCAAGGACCAGTGGTGGGTTTCAAAATTTTTTGGAACCTCTTCTGTAGGTGTGGCCTGCTTTCCGGGTCCACTGGTGGAACCTCTTCTAACCGGTTCGGTAGATTTGACGAACCGGTTCTACCGAATAGGTGCGAACTGATAGGAACCCATCTCTGCTAGGTAACATCATCATACACTGTTGCATGGCCTTTATCTCAGTGTCACCCAATAGAGCAAATGTTATTGGGGAAGATTTAGAGCAGAAGCATTAGAGGTGTTTTGTTTCTTTTCAGTGATCCTTTGTGCAGTTGGATAATTTCATTAGCCTTCTCCTCTCCTTTTTCTTTGTTTATTCATTGTTAGCATTTCTTCTATGTACATCGATCTAGGCCTCCGATAATTCAGCTTGCTTTTACACTGCCTATCCAGGCCTAACATTGATTGTGAAAGCTGCATTCTCACGGTCTCTTTAATGAGGGGTACTATTCGGTGATGTTGGGTCACACAATCCAAAAACAGAATGAGATCTGCCTTTCCAAAAATGAAACTTTTCCATAAATAGCTCCAATTCCCCCTTTGAACCAGTGTGACAAAAGTCATGTGTTTTTGCAATGCACACGGCTCATTCGATCCGGTATAGAAGCACCAATGATTAGAGAACTTTAATTTTAATAAATACACTAAACTCTAATAGAATCTGAGTCTCTGGATATGAAAATAGATGTTTACAAAGAAAGATACTGCATTTGTATCCTAAGCAGCGAGCCAAGTTACTTGACCGTGAGATGGATGGCATATAAATTTAATAAATAAACTGCACCTTAATTAAAATGAGATGTAGCTAAAAAAAATCAAAGGAACCAAGGAGGTAACAGATATTGTCTTAACCTGTCTATTGGTGGAAAATCAGTGTCGAAGGTTCTGTAACCTAACCTTTTTTTTCCAGAGTAACATGGCTAAAGAGACAATCAGAATGCAACTTGCTTGGTCATTATTAGAGGTTATGAAAAAGAGAGTTGAATTATAGGACTCCTGGCTCCTCTGCAGTTCTACAGAGGAATTATTGAGTCTGTCATTTGCACGTCTTTAACTGTCTGGTTTGGTACAGCAACCCAACAAGACAGGTACAGATTTCAAGGGATAGTTAGGGCTGCAGAAAGAACAACTGCAACCAATCTGCCTTCCGCTGAGGATCTCTATCTGCACTGACCAGAAAGAGGGCTGAGAAAATATCTACAGATTTTTCACATCCTGGACATAAACTGTTTCAGCTCCTTCCCTTAGGACCCACTGCAGGGCATTGCATGCCAAAACAACTAGACAAGAAACATGTTTTTTTTCTCTTGTCCTGAATATCTAATTCCCATTGCATTACTGTCTTATGTCTAAGGTAAAGGTAAAGGTTCCCATCTCCGTGGTCATGTGGCCGGCATGACTAAACACCGAAGGCACATGGAACCTTCCCACCAAAGTGGTCCCTATTTTTCTACCTGCATTTTTACATGCTTTTAAATTGCTAGGTTGGCAGAAGCTGGGACAAGTAACGGGAGCTCACTCTGTTACGCGGCACTAGGGATTCGAACCGCTGAACTGCCAACCTTTCTGATCGACAAGCTCAGTGTCTTATCCACTAAGCCACCGTATCCCTTATGTCATGTCTAGGGATACAGTATTTACCAATGTAGTAGGGCTGGGTTACTATTAGCCGTCTCATCTTTCCTACTACCGTATTTTCTCCTATTGATATCTCACAATTATATTACTTTGTTGTTTGAATGTACACTGAGAGCTTGTGCACTGGAGACAAATTTCTTGTGTGTGTCACACTTGGCCAATAAAGAAGAAAGAAAAGACGACTGAGGGATAACAAAGAATAAACAAAGGGAAAAAAGAGAAGAAAATAAAACTAATGCAGTAAAATGTAGTTGTCAACCCAGAGGTCACACTCCCCTGTGTTATGTAGAATGTGATTGTTTTGAGTTTCGCTTAGCACTGAGTGTGGGAACATTAAGTTTATAATAAATAGTTTCTTGGGTTTACATGTCAAACTAAGCCATAGTGTGTCAGTGTGTTTTTTTATGACCCTGTAATACCTTAATTTGGGGTAGAATCAGGGTGACTGAATGGAGCTGAGCATTTACTAGCCAGATGCCCTTCCTGATGCCTACGTGGAGTTCTCAGCAGATGTTTTCTCATTGCACCCTGAGAGAGACACATCTGTCACTACCTAGGATTGAACTCTCAACCTTCTGAGTGGGAGGTGAGCATCTTCACCACTAGGCTACCACACCGCTCTGTCAATGTGCTTTTATTTTGACTTAATATGATTTTTAATTCATACTTAGAATTAGCTGTTGATAAACATAGTTAAATATAGCTTATTCAAACAGTGGTTAATAAACCATTACTTTATATGTTATTAATCTGGTTCCACCACAAAACCACGTTCGACTAAAGGGCGCTCGACGAAACCGCGTAGCTGACGTCATCACAGGGCGACAACAGCGCGGAGACAGAAGCACGCTGTAAATGCTAAACCTAAAATTAACCCCTAAACCTAAACCTAAGCCCCCTAAACCTAACCCTAAACCTAACCCTAAACCTAACCCTTAACCTAACCCTAAACCTAATCCTAACCCTTAACCTAACCCTAAACCTAACCCTAATCCTTATCCTAACCCTAAACCTAACCCTAACCCTTAACCTAACCCTAAACCTAACCCTAACCCTAACCCTAACCCTAACCCTTACCTTAACTTGAATCAGCTTGCTTTCAAAGAGCTATTTAAAGCGCCCTTCTTTCTCCGCACTCACTGTTGTCGCCCTGTTGATGTCATCAGCGACGCGGTTTAATCGGGCGCGCTTTAGTCGAGCGCGTTTTTGTCGTGCCACAATTAATCCAATTAATCTGTGCGTCATCTGCCTTACAGTCATTTATTAGAACTTCTAGCTCAATTAACTATTTATCCTACTTGTTGCGTTCTTACAAATCAATCCCTATCCACCGCTAAAAGAATGAAATGGTTTTTGCTAGATGGTGGGCATGTGGACTGTATACTCGCATATGGATGCGTTTAGCTTAAGTAGTCTGGTCATTTGGCATCACAATGCAAAATAATTGCAAGCAAACCAGCCCTTTCTTAGATCGGGGAGGCTGCCAGTTGGCAGCATTTGATTAAAGTTGTTTCAAGAAAATGAAATAAGAAATTATGGAAAATCATCCAAGCTGCACATGAGCTGACAAAACACCTTTCCACTTCCAAATTGCTTTCAGGCATTTCTATTTTGTACTGCAAGGATAATGGCCTGTAAAACAAGAACTCACTTTTGCTGAAAAGAACAAAACGCTCCACGAAAGTCCTGGGAATACCACATCAAATATTCTTAACTCCCGGCTAAAATCTGCTAGCTATTATTATTACTATTATTACTCATATATTATTGTCTGGGGAGACAACGCTACAGTTTATTGAACAAGCCCTAAAACTCCTGCCCTGAAGCATTTAATGTTTTAGGACAATTTTGGCCTCCTGTTCAAAGGTTTTGATCATCCATAATTTACACAGGCAGCAGCAGCAGCAGTAGTGGTGTAGTAGTACCATAGTAGTAGTAGTAGTAGTTTAAGTACTCAGCATCTTTGAAAAACTAGTCAAAATATGAATAAATCTACCTCTTTAATGGGGAGCCTCAAGGATATTTCTTTCTAGTAATTGAAGCCAAGCCTCTGAATCTTTCCAAAATTATACATAGAGACAGACCTGGAAAAGGCAAAGGTAAGTTTTTTAAAAAAGGATACATCAGTAAAATCCTTCCAGAACTGAACTCATTTGAGGAAGACTTGTAGTTCATAAAAGTATTACTCAACTACTAGATTTTCCCGTTGTATCCATCTAACTTTCCCAGTTGCGATGAATGGCTGTGAAAGTTGGACCATAAGAAAGGCTGAGTGCCAAATAGCAATAGCAATAGCAATAGCAGTTAGACTTATATACCGCTTCATAGGGCTTTCAGCCCTCTCTAAGCGGTTTACAGAGTCAGCATATTGCCCCCAACAACAATCCGGGTCCTCATTTTACCCACCTCGGAAGGATGGAAGGCTGAGTCAACCCTGAGCCGGTGAGATTTGAACAGCCGAACTGCAGAACTGCAGTCAGCTGAAGTAGCCTGCAGTGCTGCATTTAACCACTGCGCCACCTCGGCCAAAGAATTGAGGTCTTTGAACTTTGAACTATGGTGCTGGAGAGGACTCCACCGAGACTGCAAGGCGATCAAACCGATCAGTCCTAGCGGAGATCAACCCTGACTGCTCTTTAGAAGGCCAGATCCTGAAGATGAAACTCAAATAATTTGGCCACCTAATGAGAAGGAAGGACTCACTGGAGAAGAGCCTAATGCTGGGAAAAATTGAGGGCAAGAGAAGAAGGGGACAACAGAGAATGAGGTGGATGGATGGAGTCACTGAAACAATCGGCGTGAGCTTAATGGACTCCAGAGGATGGTAGAAGACAGGAAGGTCTGGAGGAACGTTGTCCATGGGGTCGCAGTGGGTTGGACACGACTTTGCAACTAACAACAACAATCCATCTAATGGACACACAACTGAACTATCTTTGACACAAACAGACCAGCACTAAGTGAGTAACTTCTATAACAGAAGAGGATAAATTCTAAGGAGCAAACCTGCAAGTATTATTTTAATTCATCTCCTGGCAACTTTTCTGTATAGGGATTCCCCCACCCCCCACCCTTCAGAAAACTAGACTAAAATGGAGGTGTACCTGAGAAAGATAAATCAGTGCACACGGGTGAAATTGGGATTCAGATTCATACCAGCAATGGTTATCTATAAGCCTGCAGGGAGTTTTTTATTCATATCGATGGATATTGAGTACATTATTATAAATTTATTTATTTATTGTTCATATTTCTTACTCACCGAACTCCCTACCTTAAATGCTAAAATAACATCTTGAGCAATACAGTATAATTTAATATGCCATTCTTGTTCAACTCAAGGGAGAAAATAACATGAAGTGGGCAGGAGGAGAGCAAAGAATAAACAGCCGGTCTTGTGGGAAATTGCTGGTGTTTTCCTGGCAATTGCCCCCTTCCTTCCCTTATTCTTTCCATATGCCAAATGCTGTCAGAATGACTATATAGTCAATGTCTTCAAACAATTCCAAGCACCAGAGTTCCCTTAGTTTGCTCCTGAAGTAGTAGGAGAGCCAGCTACTTTTAAGAATTGGTCTCGGATTGCCATTTAACAATCACTAATGTGATATATGGAAGATCAGTGAGACTGAGCATTCTCACTGTCACTTTCAGTGTCATTTCTTTCACTACTATAACACAGAGGACATGTGTTCATGTTGCCAGTAACATGCTAAAACAAGGTGACATGCCTCTAAATGTCTTTCTTAGCTGCTTTGCTTTCCATTGGTCTTGTGGGCCGAAGCCTCCTAGCCAGAGCCTTAGCCCATGAATGGAGAAAAGTGGGATTTCTGGAGCTACTTCATTATAGCCAATCCTAATTGGTCAATGCTTATGGCAAGAAGATGGAGCCTCGTTAAACCCTCTTGTGCAGTCTGAAACATCAAGACTCAATCCTTATACTCACATGGAATCAGAGAATCACAGTGTGATCAGACAAAGTGAATTGTCTTGCATTCTACAATCAGTTTGCTCCCTATGATAAATGTGAGCATCTAAAAGAAAAAGGCAGTGATTCTTCCTTCAGGCTAAATCCCTAAATATGTACAGAGAATGCGGCTCTGCTAGTAATTTAGGGACTCATCACCATGCACTCCAACCAGCTAGCCTGCACATTAAATGTCGCCTATAGAATCTTAACCAAAATAGCACTTAATTATTCTTACCATATGAGATAGCAGAAAATTGAAAACAACTAAACAGAGCCCTCCAAGCAGTGAGGCCTCACCCAGAGAAAATTAATCATTCCAAGTTCCTTCCAAAAATCAATGGGATGTTAGCAAGACCAAGGTACGGGTGTTTGTCCCACTGACATGAGTGGGACTATTGCACTAGTCACACATAATTAACTTTCTTTGGAGACAAGCCTAGGGTGGGGGAGAGAATTGCATTTGGAATTTTAAATGAAAAAAATATTGATTGAGGAAGGCATGAAACAATCAGAAACGTTTTAGGGAGTAAATCAGAAATATTGCTCTAACGTTACATATGCTATCCATTCATTAGTTCCACATGGTGGGACCAAAAGCCAAAGGAATGAGCTTATGAGGCTGCCATATATAACTTGGTAAATTTAGTATACTGATTTCCTTTCATCTTTATTTTTTTTTACCGTAGTTTAAAAGCAGCCAAGCAGTTGATTTTCCTTCTTTCTTAGTGATGTCGGTGAAATGGTTATTATAGCCAAGATTGGGACAGAAGGGATTAAAAAAATTATATGCATGCTGGGGAGGGGGGGGAGTCCTGTGAGCAGGTCCTCTTTAGCTGCTTCAGCTAATTAGCTCATCGGGTAAGGTGAGACTACAGGTAGTAGCAAAATGTCACCACACAGGGTGCCTTGTACTTTAAAAGGCAATTAGTTCCTGTGGCACTAGCTGAGTCTACGTTAGCACTAACCTCCATTATCAGAGATGAGTAAATGATGGTTGATTGCTAGATATTATCCTTGCACTATCTATACAGTTTTAGCACTTAAATGGAATCAGAACATTCAACATTATCTTGTATTTCAACAGATAGCGGGGTTTGGGGGGTGGGGGTGGATCGGCAAACTGGTGACTTTCAGAAAAAAATGGAGTTGAACTTCCATTTGCTTCATTCAAGCAGGCCAATAGCATAAAACTCTGGGAGTTGTAGTTCAGAATACCTAGTGGGTCCCAGGTTGTTTCTCCCCGTTCTAGGGTCTCTCTCTGGAAGTGAACTTTTAAATGCCGATATCTGATTTTTCTTTCACTGAGAACATCAAGTGATCAAAGCTGGAAGAGTCTGCTATTGCTTTGCTGTTTGATTATATTTCTTCTCCACTACAATGATGGAATTGCAAATAATAAAGAAAAACTGGATTTGTCTCCTTTACTTTGTGTAGCATCTAGTTTTCATGTTGACACCTACCAAGCTACATACCACTGTATTCCTACCGTAAGTGATCAGAGTTCCTTACTCGCTGAGACATTTTTGTTCTTGATTTTAATATTGTGCTGTATATTAAATAGTAGACATCACAATCTAGCTCTATAGGTGTTTTTTTTAGTCACTTTCTAAAAAAGTTACATAAAGCATGGATGAAACTCCTGGCTCCAATAATAAATACGAAAGTTGCCTATAATGGTAAAATTGGTATCATGCTAGATTTTCCATTGTTTGCAACTAGTGGTGGCTCAGTGATGAAATGTGCATCTCTTTTTGTGAATTGGAAAGATAAACAATTTTAAGTTGATTCCATCAAGGCATTATCTTGTGCGGGGGGAGCAACCACTGAGTTTTATCCACGAACTTAAATGCAAGCCAAAATTTAAGACTTCCAAAGTACAAAAGAAGAAGAAGAAAATCCCCCGGGGGATACCACAACAGCTTTTCTGGACTGCAGATGAAGGAGTAAGTGTCTTTTTTCCCATGGAAGGTAATGAATAATATTTAATAATGTCCTGATGTTGCTGCTGGCAGCTTTCTGGATATACCCAGGCTATTTAGATGGTTAAAAATGTACTTATTTATGTACACCTTGGCTAGTACTCCATAGCTGATGCATAGTTATATTAGTCTATGAAAGATGCATAATTTCATAACCTACTTTTTCTTCTATACAATAATTGGTCCATTATCTAATGACTTTATCCATCCATCCCAAAAGCAGAATTATTTCTCATACATCAAATGCAGTAAAACATCTCAACCGATATTTATTTTGGTAGTTTCAACTATATTTTTCACTGTATATATGCAAGGATTTTTTAAATGTGATAAACTATATATCTTTGAAAAATTATGTGTAAGAAAACATATAGCAGAGCAATCAGCTGCAATATACTAAAGAGTGGGTGGGGCACATGACTAAAATTGTAATTTATTAATCTTTATATATCTGATTTAAAAAAGCAAAACAAAAACACTGTTTCAAATTCATATGGAATTACTTTAAATAAACAAAAGACAATGAATGTGTTGTGCACTAGGGTGTGATGTAAACCACAAATTAGACCATTGTTGGAGTCTTTTTAAGAATTTCAAAACATTTTGCTCGATACAATTCTTGTAGACATTATTCATGACAGTTATGCTCTGAAATAGTATATTTCATCATCAGTGCCATGAGAAGACGTGCACTGATTAAACTATTAGGAATGTATATAATTTATAGCAGTTACAAAATCATGGATGGATGTATAGATAGATAAAAATAGTTAGATAGCAGATAGATTGATAAATGATAGATAGATAGATAGATAGATAGATAGATAGATAGATAGATAGATAGATAGATAGATAGATAGTCTAACTTACCTAATATGTTGGTGTGCTGAAAATCTTATTCTTGATGACTTAAAGGACTCATTCATACAGCTCCTTAGCAACGGTTCAGAAATAGTTGCTTTCCAGCAGGAAGCCTTCTGAAGGGCCCTGAAGCCTCCGGAGGGCTAAAAACCAGCCCTATGAGGAAACTGGAAATCCGTTCCTGAACTTCCAGTTTGCCCATAGGGGTAGTTTTGCATGCTCTGGAGGCTTCAGGGAAGCTCCTGAAGCCTCCAGAGGGCCTCCAGGTGGGGGAGGCTGTATTTGCCCTCCCCAGGCTCCTATAAAGCCTCTGGAGCCTAAGGAGGGCAAAAAAAGCACGGCAAAAATGGGGGGAGTGCTGGCCATGCACGCATGCACGCATGCACGCTGGGGTCATGCACATAGCATTATGGGTGTGGCACATCCACGCACTATGGTATAGACTAACTAGACTAGACTAGAATATTGAAATAAAGAATAGAATAGAACAGAACAGAACAGAATAGAATAGAATCTCTTCAGTCGATCCGCTGCAGGGCAAGGCTGAGGATTACGTGCAATTCCTCGCGGACAAGGTTGCTCGGCTTCAGGCGGACCTGGACTCCAATTCTGCAGACCCAGCCGAGGCACTAGGGGATAATCTGGTAAGTCATCGCTGGATTGATTTTCAAGCTGTTACCCCTGAGGACGTGGACAAGGCGATGAGAGCTGTAGGTGCCTCCACATGCGTGCTGGACCCATGCCCCTCCTGGCTGGTTGTAAACTGCAGGGAGGTGACACAGGGCTGGATCCAGGCAGTCGTTACCGCCTCCCTTCGGGAGGGGGTCTTTCCCCCCGCTCTAAAGACGGTGGTGGTGAGACCCCTCCTGAAGAAACCATCTTTGGATCCAGCCGTCCTAAACAACTATTGTCCGGTCTCCAACCTCCCCTTTGTGGGGAAGGTTGTTGAGAAGGTGGTGGCCTTTCAGCTCCAGCGGTCCTTGGAGGAAGCCAGTTATCTGGATCCATTCCAGTCAGGCTTCAGACCTGGCTACAGCACAGAAACCGCTTTGGTCGCATTGACCGATGATCTCTGGAGAGCCAGGGATGGAGGCCACGCCTCCATCCTGGTACTCCTTGACCTCTCGGCGGCTTTCGATACCATCGACCATGGTATCCTTCTGCGACGACTGCGGGAGGTGGGGGTGGGAGGCACTGTTTTACGGTGGTTCTCCTCTTACCTCTAGGACAGGTCGCAGTCGGTGTTAGTCAGAGGGCAGAGATCGACCCCTAGGCCCCTAACGTATGGGGTGCTGCAGGGTTCGGTCCTGTCCCCCCTTCTTTTTAATATCTACATGAAACCGCTGGGCGAGATCATCCGACGGCACGGGATAAAATACCACCAATATGCGGACGATACGCAGTTGTATCTGTCCGCCCCGTGCCAACTCAATGAAGCGATGGACGTGATGTGCCAGGGTCTTGAGGCCATTAGAGACTGGATGGGGGTTAACAAGCTTGTACTCAATCCAGATAAGACCGAGTGGCTGTTGTGCTTCCCTCCCACTAATTGGCCCAGTGTTCCATCTCTCAGGCTGGGGGGTCAAATTATACGCCCCTCAGATAGGGTCCGCAACTTGGGAGTCCTCCTGGATCCACAGCTGACTTTTGAGCATCACTTGTCAGCTGTGACCAGGGGGGCATTTGCCCAGATTCGTCTGGTGCGCCAGTTGCGCCCCTACCTGAACCAGGAGGCCCTCACAACAGTCACTCATGCCCTTGTGACCTCTAGGCTGGAGTACTGCAATGTGCTCTACATGGGTCTGCCCTTGAAGAGTATCCGGCGACTTCAGCTGGTCCAGAATGCGGCCGCACGAGTGATCGTGGGTGCACCTCGCTTCACCCACCTAACACCTATCCTCCGCGAGCTGCACTGGCTACCTGTTGCTCTCCGGGTGCACTTCAAGGTGCTACTTGTCACCTACAAAGCCCTTCATGGTATTGGGTCTGGGTACTTGAGAGACCGCCTACTGCCAATTACCTCCACTAGACCAATAAGATCCCATAGATTAGGCCTCCTCCGAATTCCATCAATGAGCCAATGACATCTGGCAACTACCCGGAGGAGAGCCTTCTCGGTGGCTGCTCTGACCCTCTGGAACGAACTCCCCATGGAGATTCGTACCCTCACCACCCTCCAGACCTTCCGCACTGCCCTTAAAATCTGGCTGTCCCAGCAGGCCTGGGGCTAAAGACCCTAACCCCACCCGAATGGTATGATTGTTGTGTTCTCTTTTAACAATGTATTGTTTTATGTTCATAACTTGTTTTGTCCTCCCCTTCCCCTAACTTGTGAGCCGCCCTGAGTCCCCTCAGGGAAAGGGCGGCATACAAATAAATAAACTATAAACTATAAACTATAAACTATTGGCCAAGTGTGATTAGACATAGAAGGAATTTGTTTTCGGTGCATAAGCTCTTAATGTACATACAACAAATAGTGATAAGTAACAAAGTTATAGTCATATGTATTGAGTCAAACCCACAGTCAAGCATTTTCCTTTTGGAAGATTATTTGATTTTTTTGTCAGCCATTTCAGCAACTTGATACTTGCAAGTGATTCAATATTGGTTTGGATGTTAATAGCCAAAACTCTTTGTTTGAATGTTGCATGAATAACCCAATGGTCAAATGAGGATAGATATTATGTTGAGAGGCCATGATGTGAGATACAATGCAATAGCAGAGTTGGAAGGGACCTTGGAGGTCTTCTAGTCCAACCCCCTGCCAATGCAGGAAACCTTATATTGTTTCAGACAAATGGCTATCCAACATCTTCTTAAAGACTTCCAGTGTTGGGGCATTCACAACTTCTGGAGGCAAGCTGTTCCACTGATTGATTGTTCTAACTGTCAGGAAATTTCTCCTCAGTTCTAAGTTGTTTCTCTCCTTGATTAGTTTCCACCCATTGCTTCTTCTTCTACCCTCAGGTGCTTTGGAGAATAGCTTGACTCCCTCCTCTATGTGGCAACCCCTGAGATATTGGAACATTGCTAGTCCTTCTCCCCTAGTCCCTCTTTTCATTAAACTAGACATACCCAGTTCCTGCAACTGTTCTTCATATGTTTTAGTCTCCAGTCCCCTAATCATCTTTGTTGCTCTTCTCTGCACTCTTTCTAGATGATTTGGAGAAGTCGCTTGATTCATATGGTCAATGCTGTGTTAGTCTTTCATTGGGGCCCCTCCCCAATTAAGCCTTTCTCTATGTCAACCTAGAGCTGCTATGAATATTTCTTCTCCCATTGTTTCAATGCACAGAAAAATTCAACAATTTGTTATCAAATGAGGGTAATACAAGTCCACAGAGATTTAGAAGGTCCTGGATTTCTACTATTAATTTTCTCTTTCCTTGCTTGGATGATTTCACCACGCGTGAATGTATAAGCTCAGTTAATATAAATGTTTTTACAACTTATTTCCTTCATTCATCTAAGACTCTTCTTTTAGTTGCAGGATTTCAGGAAAGGATTGGCATGTCAGAATCTTTGGGAAAATCAAAAATGCTGCCCGTTTTCAATAGCATCCCAGGGAATACAAATATGACCGTTCTGATAGTAATGAGGTCATCAGGTCTCCATCACTCACTCTCTTTTTTGTCTAGTAGTGCATTATCTTAGAAGCAGTTTACAACTTTTAAGTTTATTGACATGTATCATATTGAAAGTATGACCAAATACGTATGTTCTCTCTGTTGCTGTCAATCCATTCCAAGCTTCTGCTCAAATGAATACATTGAGAAAAGATAAGGTTGGAAAGGTCACCAACGAGACAGAGAAATGGAAAGGCACTAGTGTTATTCTTGCTGTAAATGGAAGCAATCATTTTTAAATTATATTTGGTGGGTGGGTGTGTTCGTGTGTGTTTCCTATAACTTTTCAGCTCACTGAATTCTTTTATAAAATAATATCCTGGAGAGTTGAGGAAAAATACTGCAGAAAGAGTCATAGGAAGACAGAATCTCCATTTTTTATTTCTATCAGAGGGGGTCTTATATACATAATTCCATGCCAATTAATTAGACAAAACTAATACAAAATACAGTTTGTAGCAAAAAATGCTGTACATTATATTCTGAAAAAGATAGACACATCGAGATTAGAAATCAAGATTAGAAATCATTTTAGACTTATTATTCAAACAAATATGACATCTAAACCAGTGGTGGGATTCAAAAGTTTTACTACCAGTTCTGTCGGTGTGGCTTGGTGGGCGCGGTGTGCCTTGGTGGGCGTGGCAGAGGAAGGATCCTGTAAAATCTCCATTTCCTCCCCACTCCAGGGGAAAGTTACTGCAAAATCCCCATTTCCTTCCGATCAGCTAAGACTCGGGAAGCAGAAAATAGATGGGGACGGGGCCAGTCAGAGGTGGAATTTACCAGTTCTCTGAACTACTCAAAATTTCTGCTACTGATTCTCCAGAACTGGTCAGAATATGCTGAATACCACCTCTGCTCTAAACCAGAACTGATCAAAACTTAGTTTGGGGAAGCTGATAAATGCAACTATTTAGGACAGGTTCTGTAATGTCTTCTGATCATTCTGTCACACAGCTATATAATTTAGAAAGAACATTACTTTTTTATTTTTATGATGGCAATTTGAATTCTACCATAAGGAAAATCAATTGAACAATGAAAGACATCTTATCACATGAAATAATACATCACTAATAATATACAAACAGTCCTAAGAGGTCAACCTGCAAAAGAATTTGAGAAAGACAAATTTTACAGAAGGAAATATTTTAAAAGAAAATGCCAGGAGTGAAAACTGGGACTGCACCTAAGATAAACCATTGATATGTGGACTTTCAAAAAATACGATCTCTAAAAAGGTGCAGTCCTGTATAGATTTTCTGTGTTCAACAATCTTTGTAAGTTTGATTTTGATGCTTTCCCATAGGAAGCAGAGAACATGAGCTCCATTGAAATGGAAGAGACCTCCACCCCAAATTGTGACAAAAAAATCACTTTCTGAGCAAAGATCTCCAACTGCTACCCATTCTGGTCTGTAACAAATTAAAATTTGGTTTTTTAAAAGATTGTATGACCCTTTGTACTATATATGTCATCTTTACCATCCTGAGCTACACCTCATTCGGCTTGGATGATAGCAAAGCTTAGAAATTGACTGATTCAAAACCTATAAATAACAGCTTGCCATCCATCCTCAGATTGTTCGGTTATCTGAGCAAATTAACTAGCTATCCACTTGCCATAAAAAAAAATCTTTTAAAGAAAAGGACCTGTATAAATTACACTTTTTAAATCAGAGCAAACTAGAAAGATCCAGGTTGCAGAGCGTAGAGAAGGTATCCAACCTTTGGCAAATTTAAGACTTGTGGACTTCAACTCTCAGAATTCCCCAAGTAGCTCAGAGCCTTTGGAATGCTGGGAGATGCTAAACAGATCTTTGAAAGGGATGGAAAGGGATGGGGGAAGGAAATGAGAGGCTTTTTTCATTATTTATTTATAGCATCACTGGCAAGTCCAATTTTATGTCTTCTTCCCATGTCTGCCTTCAGCATAGCCCAAACCATGATTTACAAAATCTTATCCTGCTGTTTTCTATAACTCACATCAGCCACAAAAAATATAGGAAAGCAAGGAACAAGACACAATTATACCAGCAACTCCTCCTAATTGCCATTTTGTGGCTTGGATCCACAAAGCTCACCAGTGAGAAAAAACTGTAAATCAGCCAGAATTTCGTATCCTACAAGCCATAGAAGAAGAAGAAAACTCGTTCAGGCATTGCTATTTGAAGCAACCGCTACTTTTTCTAAAATGAGTCCAGATAAAATGTTCATTCCCCCGCCCCCCATGTCTTAATTCTGTAATGGGCTAACAAAACAAAGCAAAGGAACATGGGAAGCTGCCCAGAGGTGGGTTCCTACCGGTTCGCACCAGCTCGGTAGAACCGGTTCGTCAAATCTACCAAACCAGTTAGAAAAGGTTCAGTGGTGGGTTTCAAAATTTTTTGGAACCTCTTCTGTAGGTGTGGCCTGCTTTCCGGGTTCACTGATGGAACCTCCTCTAACTGGTTCGGTAGATTTGACGAACCGGTTCTGCCGAACTGGTGCGAACCGGTAGGAACCCACCTCTGAAGAGGTTCCACCAGTGGACCCGGAAAGCAGGCCACACCTACGGAAGAGGTTCCAAAAAGTTTTGAAACCCACCACTGAAGCTGCCATATGTCAAGTCTTTCATTGTCTCGGTATCATCTGAACCCACCATGGTAGAAGCCACAATGATGTAGTTATCAGAGTGTAATTTGTTTCATTTGTGTGATGAGATCAAGACACACATGGTGTTAATTGCCTCCCCTTGTTCTCACTAGTCTTCACCCATGATACGAACCTTCCCCAACTCAACATTCTCTTGATTTGTTGAACTGCAATTTCCTTTTTTTTGCCAATTCCCATTGACTGACAATGATGGAACTGTGATTTAATGTTCTGTAACATCTGTAGGGGAAGCTTATTTTCTAACAGGAGGAACCCAATCTTTTAAAAATGATTGTCATATCTACAGCATGAAGGGAATATATCATAGGGGCTCTCACAAATGGTCTGCTCTCTTCTCTATCTCTTTCTCTTGCCTTGAGGATTCTCTCAACCATTCCCAGCTTTTATATATACATATATATATGGCTGGCAGTTACACATTCAGAGAAGGATTGAGCTGGAACACTTACCACTTTTATTTCCTAAGTAGATATACATGGAAATATGGATCCCTCTAGGCTTCCTTGAAAATATTTTTTTAAAAGGTCACTCAACTTGCTAATGGAACTCTGGCAGCTTACAATGATTTAAAAATACAATATAGAAACATTCATATCATAAAAAGTGGTACGAGAGGAGCTGCTTATCAGTGTGACAACTTCCAAATTCATTTTTTTTAAATAAGCAAAGCAGCTGATGGAGATCAGGAAACACTGCCTGTGGGTTCCTTGGTGTTCATGGATACTACATTGCCTATCCTTCTTCTAAAGGAGTTCAGGAGAAATCACGGTGACATCATCTGTAACATGATTCTATTCTGTTTCCATAATTTACCAGTAACTCAGTTGTGTAAAGAGGAGCCGAGGTGGCGCAGTGGTTAGAGTGGAGTCCTGCAGGCTACTTCGGCTGACTGCTAGCTGCAGTTCAGCAGTTCAAATCTCACTGCTCAAGGTTGACTCAGCCTTCCATCCTTCCGAGGTGGGTAAAATGAGGACCCAGATTGTTGGGGGTGAAATGCTGACTCTGTAAGGTGCTTAGATAGGGCTGTAAAAGCACTATGAAGCAGTATATATGTCTAAGTGATATTGCTATGGCTATGTTGTGAAGTAGGAGACATCATTTGTACTACATATATCCTTGCTATGCTCTACTCTATACAGGTTCTACAGCTGTAAATTCTACAGCAGGTGTACAAAGAAGTGTGAACTTTGGTTACATGATCCACTAATATTCTTTGGTGACTCTAGAGTTCCAAAATTCAGAATGAGTGTGTGATAAAAAATATGTGCCCAGTTTTTGGTATTTGGGACGTTTTCAGAGGCAGAACAGATACCTTAAAATATCCCTTAAAACTCCTGCACATCCTCCCGTCCCCACCCAAGGCTCTAGTTCAGAGTTCCCTTGGCAACTTGAAGACTTGTGGACTTCAACTCCCAGAATTCTCCAGCCACCCCTGCTCTAGTTCAACCCATGTTTAGTGAGCAGCATTAAATATATCCCTTGATATGCCCTACAAGTTGATCAAAGCTGTGTCCCTCCTCAACAGGAATGGTAATCGTAAATTACAGTGGGCTTACATGAAATCCATTTGCCGGGGTATACTTATTTTTGGATGGATTCTATTTTATCCATGTCAAACCAGCAGAAACGGAGTAGACCATCAAAATAAACCAATTTTCGAGTTGTATATTTATTTGTAATAGGAATCTTTGTAAGGAGGGGGATTTTCAAAGCCTAATATGCTAAATTATTTGTAAATAAATACATTCTTGCACAAGGGATGCAATATAAATATGAATATTAATTTATATATTTGACAGCTGTGTAAACAATTTGCCCAGCCCAGCTGTTTACTCCTTGGAAATCAACTCCTTTAATTACTTTCACATGTAGTCCTAGGTCTTCAGGTAAGTTAGTACAGCTGCATTCTGAGTCAGAGAGTAAGTTGTTGTTGTTGTTGTTGTTGTTCTGAAGAATCTGCCAAAATATGATTCAAGATTTCTGTACTCACATTAAAGCATTTGGTTAATTTCCAAGATTTATTCTAGAAGTGATTATATCCAATTAGTAATCAAAATCAGCATTATCAAATATCCATAGAATAGATTTAACATAATAAATATATTGAAATTGCGAATATCCACCCACTCTGCTTAATGCAAATCTATTGAATCATTTCCAGAGAAAAGTGTGAGAATTCTCTGCGAGTAGGCAGTGTGCAACTTTTAGGTTTGATCCTTTGACTATCAGTCTCTAACAATTGTTACATAGTGGGATAATAAACAAAGGAAATTATTGATTCAAAAGCAGACCAGGTATAACAATGTTTCTTACATTCAAATTTGATAGAAAACAGAATTAACTATATTGGTGAAAAACACACTGAAAAAATACTATCTGCAACAAAATGTTATAATAGGAAATATTTTCTTTTATTGTCTGTCCTCTGTTCCATATCACCCCATTTTACAGGTGATCCTCAATTTATAGCCTCAATTGAGCCCCGTGAGAAATTTGTTAAGTGAGTTTTGCCCTATTTTACAACTTTTATTGCCACATTTGTTAAATAAATCAATGCAGTTCTTAAATTAGTAACACCGTTGTTAAGTGAATCTGGCTTCCCCATTGACTTTACTTGAAGGTCACAAATGGTGATCACATGACCCAGGGACACTGCAACCGTCATAAATATGAACCAGTTGTCAAGCATCCGAATGTAAATCACATCACCATGGAGATGCTGTAGTGGTCGTAAGTGTGAAAAAGTATCATAAAGTCACTTTTTCCAGTGCCATTGTAATTTTGAACACTTACTAAATGAACTGTTGTAAGTTGAATACTATCTATATTATCAATATCTCTGTCAAATAGGAAGTAAGAAGATCTCTATGATTAAAACAACAATAACTATATATTTTCCTTGGTTCACCGACAAATGCGCGCCCGACAAAAGCGCGCCAACAAAACCGCGGTGAGAAAACCGCGACGTCGAAATCGCGCCCACAAAAGCGTGCTGACAAATGCGCGCCGACAAAAACAACGGGAAAACAACGTAATAACCCTAACCCTAACCCTAACCCTAACCCTAACCCTGAACCTAACCCTAACCCTCACCTTAACCCTTACCTTAACCCTAATCGCGCTTTTGTGGGCACGTTTTTGTCGGCGCGCTATTGTGGGCGCGCTGTCAACGTCGCTGTTTTCTCGACGCGGTTTTGTCGGCACGCTTTTGTCAGGCGCGCATTTGTCGGGTCACGATTTTCCTTTGGTTCAATTGTGTCTGATTCTTGGAGACACGTTGACTAGAGATGTTCTTGCAGTTTTCTTGGCAAGGTTTTCCCTATGGCTGTGATGGCGAACCGATGGCATACATGCCACAGGCGACCCACAGAGCCCTCTCTGCAGGCATGCCAGCCATCGTCCCAACCCATTCCACTGTGCATGCGTGCATGCCTCCCACTGGCCACCTAATCTTCGGGGGGGGGCTCGTATTGCATTTTGGCCTCCTACCGGTTTGGACCGGTTCTCCCAAACTGGTAGTGCTGCCTGCAAATGGAGAGTGAACTGGTTCTCTGTTGTTTTTTTAAAGTGGTGCCCTTTGTGGCGGTGTCTGCCTGTAGAAGAGCAGTTCTAAAATCACATATGGGATGGGCAGCAATGATTTACAACAATATAAATCAAATAAATAAATAAACCTCTCCAGAGATCTGGATGGCCCTGCACGCATTGCCTTTCTTTAAGCCTTGGGAGACATGGGTGTTCCTCCTGGCGTTTGGTCTAGGAGAGGTGGCAGCAATGGCAACTTTACAACCTGTCCTGTGGACTAGAACACTCACAATTCCTTAGCCAACAGGAATTCTGGGAGTTGAAGTCCACAGCTCATAAAGTTGCCATTGTTATCCACCTCTGATCTAGGAGGTTAGGCAAAGTCTGCTAGTAACATGTTCTTCTTGATCTGGAGGTGGCATTTGAAGCCTGGGCATCATGGGTTTTATTTTCTTGCTATGCTTTTACTCTCTGTACAGTGTTAGTTCTAGTTCTCCAAGAAAAATGAAATATCCTGGGAAATATTGAAAAGGCAGAATATTATATTTCCCAGGATAAGAAATAGAGAAATGGAGAAATATGTTTTTAGGCAGGAAACAGGCTCACTCTTAATAGCCCGCATCTTTGTCAATGGGCCATTAAAGGCTTGGGCCAGTCTATTTTACATAACAAAGGTAGGATTAGCCTTCGACCCATGACACCTGGGAAGAAGCAATGCTCAACCACTTGGACTCAAAACACAGCCTACAGAGTTGCTCCTGCATGGCCCCATGGGAGTCTGACAACCAATCAGAATATAAGCTCAAGTTCAAAGCCCAGAGAGGGCATAAAACCAGGGACTTTCAGCATCTCTGTTTTTTCTCTTCACCCAACATCTGGAAGCATGCAATGTTCCTTTTCCCCAGGATCTCAAACCATGTGGTCCTGTCCACCATTAAACCATCTTTCCAAGCAGCCTCCATGTTTCCAGTGTCTTTTCCCCACTTGGAACTGAACCCAGAAGGACATTTCTTCCAACAGTGCTCTCTCCCATTTTACTTCCTTTCCCCTCACTCACCTAGTTGCTATTTGAAATAGCAAGTGGGAAAGCTTTGCTTCTTTTACTCTTTTGCCTTCCTGATGGCGAGAGTTGCAGCTAACCAAAAGTATCCCTTTTAATAATTGTTACAGGGCACTGCCAAACTTCTCCCAATATTTTTGTTACTGCAAATCAGGGTCTCCAAACCTGACAACTTTAATATTCCCAGAATTTCCCATAAATGGTTGGCTGGGGAATTCTGGGAGTTGGAAGTCCACAATTCTTAAAGTTGCCAAGTTTGGAGAATCCTGTTGTAGAGTAATACAACTCTAATACCAAATTGCTTCTACAATTCCATCTCTCTGTGACCTTATATAAAGTGTTCTAGTCTGCGTTTGTAATGCTAATTGGTTCAAAATAGGTATATAAACAAACGGGCAAAATTAATGGAGATTTGTGTCATTTCCCCATTCTGAGGTACACTTTCTTAGAGATAATGGAAGATATCTGGCCTAGGTACAACGGACTGTTACAACATCCAATGAAACTCTTATTATTGAGTAGTGCTGGGCTTCGGACTTCAGTGATTGTGGCCTAAACCAGGGATCGCCAACCTCCAACCTTGGCAACTTTCAGACTTGTGGACTTCAACTCCGAGTCTTAAAGTCCACAAGTCTTAAAGCTTTGCTGGCTGAGGAATTCTGGGAGTTGAAGTCCACAAATCTTAAAGTTGCCAAGGTTGGAGACCTCTGGCCTAAACAACATCCTGATTGATGCCATAACAGTTTCAAGGAGGGAAAAGCTTTCCTGCTTTCAGTGAGATCTCTTAAGTTTTTACTAAAGGGGGCAACTCTTTATGCATGCTCGGAACTGTCTCGTTGACTAATATGAGTAGGGAGGGCTGCAAATGCATTATAGCCAGTGGTGTGCAGGTAAATTTTTAACAACAGGCTCTGCCAACTCCATTTATGTCTCTGTGGCTCGGCTGCTAGTCTCCAAACAGCTGATCAGTGAAGTCAGCATTGTGGCTGAGCTCTGTTCTCAACCAGCTCACAAAATTCCAGAAGATTTAGCAATCAGCTCTCACAAGCTGATACAAGCTGGCTCCAGCACAGCCCTGATCATAGCAGAGATATAATGCTTAATTGGAACAAGTGTATGCTTCCAGAACTGGTAGCGTTCTTAAACCATGGGTGAAGAGTTCTACTATCTTATTGCTGCTTTTTAAAAAAATTACAATCCCTATTTCCTTATAAGAAGATAAAAATAATATCACCATTCATAGTTGAGAATAAAAGATAACTTTTATTTTAGATAACTAAGACTATAACTTTCAAGTAGTCTCATTGTTACCAGATGTCTTCCTTGTGACCCTTTCATCAATTTACAGAATTTTATAATCATCTGCTTCATGTGTAACTTAGAATGAAGTCTCCGCAATAAATTAACTAGCCTGATGCTACATAATCTCTCTAGGTTTGGCACCAGAGGTAGGTTCCTACCAGTTCGCACCTATTCGGTAGAACTGGTTCGTCAAATAATGAGCAGAGGTGGCGCAGTGGTTAGGGTGCAGTACTGCAGGCCACTTCAGCTGACTGTGATCTGCAGTTCAGCGGTTCAAATCTCACCGGCTCAAGGTCGACTCAGCCTTCCATCCTTCCAAGGTGGGTGAAATGAGGACCCAGACTGTGGGGGCAAGTTGCTGACTCAATTTGCTAAAAAATCTGTAAACCGCTTAGAGAGGGCTAAAAGCCCTATGAAGCAGTATATAAGTCTAATAAATAAATAAATAAATAAATCTACCGAACCGGTTAGAAGAGGTTCCACCAGTGGACCCAAAAAATGTTGAAACCCACCACTGCCACACACACACACACACACATGCACGCACACGCACACACATACACACACACACAGAGAGAGAGAGACTGACACAGAGAGAGAGAGAAAGAGAAAGAAAGGAAGAAATAAATAAATAAAAGAAAAAAGAAAGAAAAAGAATGAGAGAGATGAAAGAAAAAAGAAAAAAGGGACAGAGAGACAAAAGGAAGGAAAGAGAGAGAGAGAGAGAGAGAGAGAGAACACATGGCCGGCAAGCCACTCCCACGAGGTCACATGGCCGGCAAGCCACACCCACAAAGGAGGCCACACCCACAGAGTAGGTTCCCAAAAAATTTGAAACCCACCACTGGTGGTGAAGTGATAACTTTAAGACTTTGCCTATGAGAAATCAACAAATATCTGGTGGGTCAGTGTTAAAATACTTCAAAATACTTTAAAATTCTTCAAAACATGTTGTGCTAGAAGGTCTTCAAAACCATTGGTATTTCTGAGTCTGTTCATATTCCATGACTTTGGCTTGCTTTCCACGTGTACATTTAGCTGTATAAAGTTCAACAAAGACAATGAACTCATTCTGAAATTACCCATCCTTAAGTGGTTATATCAATGGACATTTCACAGATGGATTTGGATCTGCAGACACAGGAAAGAAAACACTTTTCATACTAGGAGGATCTGCACTCAGTGAATTAAAATTCTCTGAGTGGAATCTGAGGGGCAGATGACTTGAGGGATAATCTACTTCCCATGCTTTCTGCCCACATTTTTTGGTCATAATTTTTCATTATTTTATTTCTATTTGTTTTATTTAGTTTGTCAAACATGTACGAGGTAACAGGTATAAGTATAAACATGGACGTGAACATAGGAAATGGGTATGAATAAATGGGGAACAATAGGACAGGGATGTTAGGCACGATGGTGCACTTATGCATGCCCCCTTACAGACTTCTTAGGAAAGGCCTGAGGTCCACACTAGAAGGTAAGGTTAAAGTTATGTGGGTTTGAAGATGTAACAACAGAGTCGGGTAGTGCATTCCAAGCATTGATCACTCTGTTGCTGAAGTCATATTTTCTGCAATCGAGTTTGGAGCGGTTTACCTTGAGTTTGTATCTATTGTTTGCCCATGTATTATTGCGGTTGAAGCTGAAGTAGTCGTTGACTGGTAGGACATTGTAGCGGACAATTTTGTGTACTACGCTTAGGTCAGACCTTAGTTGGTGTAGTTCTTAGTTGCCCAAGCCCAAAATTTCAAGCCTGGTGGCATAAGGTATTCTATTGTGAGTAGAGGAGTGGAGTACTCTTCTCCTGAAATACCTCTGGACTCCAGAGGTGGGTTCCTACCAGTTCGCACCTATTCGGTAGAACCGGTTCGTCAAATCTACCGAACCGGTTAGAAGAGGTTCCACCAGTGGACCCGGAAAGCAGGCCACACCTACAGAAGAGGTTCCAAACTTTTTTGAAACCCACCACTGGTCCTTGGATATGATTATTCTACACTGTCATGCTCATATTTATAAAACTCAGTGCCTCTGTGAAAGGTAAGGATGACTACTGCGTTTGTGGTGCAATCAGAACATTGCGTGTGTTGAAGTTGTTTTAACGCAAACCAAAGATGCCTTTTATGTTTAAAATATTTTATTTCCTTTTTCATAACACACACTCACATGTATACTATACATAGCCCATATCATTTAGTATTAAGTAATAATTACATCAGTTCCTCTTGTCAACAATGCCCCCCAAAATAGAAACCCATTATAGCTCTTCTGCTCTCCATACAGGTAAGGATGACTACTGCGTTTGTGGTGCAATCAGAACATTGCGTGTGTTGAAGTTGTTTTAACGCAAACCAAAGATGCCTTTAAAAAAACAAGTTTACATCATATTCTTATGCATGCCAGTGCTGTGTGTGAGGTAATTTAAGGTGGTTCTGACAAGTGTCGTCGGCATCTTCATATCCGGTCACATGGGCAGCAAGCCACTCCCATCCGGTCACATGGACGGCAAGCCACTCCCACAAAGAAGGCCACACCCACAGAGTAGGTTCAAACAATTTTTGAAACCCACCACTGCTGGACTCATTCAATTGTATTAATGTCCGAAATACAGTGTGGATTCCAGGCAGATGAGCTATATTCGAGAATTGGTCTGGCAAAAGTTTTATTATGTTTTTGATGTGCTTATACTACTCCGATTGTAGTTTTTTAAAAAGTAGGAGACCAAAAAAAAAAAAAACACCATTTGCTTTTCATTGACCAAAAGTGTAGCAACAAACAGGGCAGAATCTGAGCTTTGTGAAGTCTTCCCACCCCACTAAAAAATTTTCTGCTAGAAAAAGATTTAAAAGCTAAGTCGATGTGGGGCTGCCTGAACTTGAACCAGCTGCCATTAATAATCTTTAGGCTGACTTTAATGTGAGTTCTATTGACCTCTTTTTTTAAAAAAAAAAAAGTGCTGAGGGATATAGGTAGAATGTACTTGTGTGATTTCACATTTTTGAGGTTGGGAACAAGGCCCACAATTCTATACGATATTGTGAGAAAAAGTGGTTAACCAGCAAATGCTCTGCAGGTTAAAAAGAAAAAAAAAAGGGGGGGGGAGAAAGACATGTAGGAGTGTAAATACAGAGGCAATCACAAAAAGGCACTTCGGAATATAACACAAGGAAGAATTCTGGCTTGAATGATCTCTGAGTGAAGGACAGAATTCTTATAGAAGCTATGGTGGGCCCAGAAATTGAATGAACAATAGCAGGAGGGGGGAGGGAGCACACCACAATTAATGGCAGGTCTTGGCAAAGACAATTATATCAGGATAGACCACCTACAAAGCCAAATGAACTAAATAAAATTTGCCACGTCTTCTATTCATTGTTGCATAGTTGGAACTTCAGAATTTTTCTTTGATTGAAATACCAACAAGATTTCTTTTGTTTCCCTTTCCTAGCCATAGGACATTATTCGCTTTTTAAAAAAATTCGGCTTGATTTAAAACAGTGTTTTTCAACTTTGGCAACTTTTAAGATGTGTAGACTTCAATTCTCACAATTCCCTATCTAGCCTGCTGGCTGGGGAATTCTGGGAGTTGACGTCCAGACTTCTTAAAGTTCCCAAATGTGAAAGAACACTAATTTAAGAGATCAGTGCTTAATGGTGCCATTTGATTATTTTATTTATTTATTAAATTTGTTTGCTGCCCATCTTGTCACAACGTGATTCTGGGGGCGGGGCTTATTAGTGGCATTGACACAAGTAATTAATAACTTTGCAAAACTTAGGCCAATTCTTCCAATTCTGCACAATCTACTTTTAAAACCACCTGCAGTTTTCCACGTTGGGTTTACTATTTACAGATCTCTTCTAACCTTAAAATGCAATGTTTATTTGCAAGTAATAGCAATAGCAGTTAGACTTATATACCGCTTCATAGGGCTTTTAGCCCTCTCTAAGCAGTTTACAGAGTCAGCATATCGCCCCCACAATCTGGGTCCTCATTTTACCCACCTCGGAAGGATGGAAGGCTGAGTCAACCCTGAGCCGGTGAGATTTGAACCGCTGAACTGCAGATAACAGTCAGCTGAAGTGGCCTGCAGTACTGCACTCTACCCACTGCGCCACCTCGGCTCTCTACAAAGTGTAGAGCTTCTAGGGAATAATGCCAAGCAATCGGTGCTCATCCCTGCCTGGCCCACAGATAACTGTCCTTACCTCCAAATAGAATAGAATAGAATAGAATAGA
Organism: Thamnophis sirtalis; assembly: GCF_051295495.1. Taxonomy (NCBI): domain Eukaryota; kingdom Metazoa; phylum Chordata; class Lepidosauria; order Squamata; family Natricidae; genus Thamnophis; species Thamnophis sirtalis. The sequence continues at coordinate 164,389,821 of NW_028261382.1, forward strand.
ATAGAATAGAATAGAATAGAATAGAATTCTTTATCGGCCAAGTGTGATTGGACACACAAGTAATTTGTCTTTGTTGCATGTGCTCTCAGTGTACATAAAAAGACAAGATACATACGTCGAGAATCATAAGGTACAACCCTTAATGATAGTCATAGGGCAGTGGAGGGATTTACTTACCTTCGCTGCCGGTTCGCATAAGTGAGCGTGCCCGCACACATGCACGCACCACGCACATGCACCGCCTTCTGCACATGCACAGAAGGTCACCCATTACGTCCAGGTGAGTGGGCGGAGCCTCCAGCAGCAGCCACTACCAGTTTGCCCAAACCGGTAAGAACTGGCAGAATATCAGCACTGTCATAGGGTACAAATAAGCAATCAAATCATACTAGGATACAATCAATATAAATTGTAAGGATACAAACAACAAAGTTACAGTCATACAGTCATAAGTGGGAGGAGATGGATGATAGGAACGATGAGAAGATTAATAGTAATAGTAATGCAGACTTAGTAAATAGTTTGGCAGTGTTGAGGGAATTATTTGTTTAGCAGAGTGATGGCATTTGGGGAAAAACGGTTCTTGTGTCTAGTTGCTCCAATTACAACCCCTATTGTGAAATAACAACAACCCTCTTTCTTTCCCCACTGCATGCAAAAATAAAACCAACTGAATTGCTAGTTATTTCCACAAGCACACCCCTAATCCATTTATTGTATGTGCCTTTGGTGCGTTTATCTGATGGTGTCTGGGCCAGAAAGCAAGACCCATCTCAGTAACACATCTTTAACACAAATTCTTGGAATCTGCAAGAGAAATCGTCAACCTTCAGTTAAGTTCATTTAAGGCAGAATTTCTCTGAATGAACTGATATGCTTCTTACCACATGTCTTATCACCTGGGCCATATTACTATTAAACCAGGTTTGCAAAGAACACCGTGACTTGACACCATTAAAGCTGACACCAGCCAGAGCATAGAACTCCTCCTCAAAGAAGTACTGCAATATTGGAAGACGTGGAGATCCAAGGTCCTACAGTTAAGAGTTGGACATGACTGAATGGATAATATCATCATCAAGATAAGCTATCAATGAACTGTTTAACTGTTAACTGTTAAACTGTTTATTAAATTTATAGGCCGCCCAATCCCGGAGGACTCCAGGCGGTTTACAGAAACAGAAATTAAGAAAATTAAAAAAACAGATAAAACACGACAAATTTAAAAAGACACAACGTGCACCCAATCTAAGCGGGTCTGGACCTCAATCCAGAGGTCAACAGCCCCAGGCCTGCCGGAACAACCAGGTCTTACTAGCTTTTCGGAAGGCCATGAGAGTGGGTAGGGTCCGGATCTCTGGGGGTAGCTCATTCCATAGGGCCGGAGCGGCAACAGAGAAGGCCCTACTCCGAGGTGTCGCCAGCCGGCATTGTCCAGCTGATGGCACCTGGAGATGGCCCATCCTGTGCGATCTTATTGGTCTTAGGGAGGTGTGTGGCAGAAGATGGTCTCGAAGATATCTGGGTCCTAAGCCATGTAGGGCCTTAAAGGTGATAACCAGCACCTTGAATCGTGCTCGGAGACCAATAGGAAGCCAGTGCAGCTCGCGGAGGATAGGAGTAATGTGGGTGTAACTAGGTATATCCAGTATCGCTCGCGCGGCTGCATTCTGGACTAATTGTAGTCTCCGAACACTTTTTAGAGGCAGCCCCATGTAGAGCGCATTACAGTAATCCAGTCTTGAGGTGATGAGGGTGTGAGTGACTGTTTGCAGTGCCTCTCGGTCCAAATAGGGCCGCAACTGGTGCATCAGGCGAACCTGGGCAAAGGCCCCCCTGGTCACAGCCAACACTCCTCTTCTATTTCTTGGTTGCTTGTGTCTAATCTACTTTCCATTATTCCATTATTTTCTCAATCTCCCTACACTCTCTCCTAGGTGGTTTACAAAAGCAAAACAAAACAGTCCCTTGAGATTATTATACCTCAACAAGGGAAGGTCGTTATATTAAAAAAAAGTAAATGTATTTCCTGGGCACCACATCATTATTACTAGTTTAAATATATTATAGCCACCCGTTTGCAGAAGACTCATTTCGTCGTTTGCTTGAATTCCAAGGCTTGTCATAATCCACTGGCACTTCTGCACCAGGCATTTTCCCACCAGCTGTGACCAAAGCAACATGTTCCTATAGCAGATGGACTGTGTTTGTGGTGGAAGAGAAATTAAAGAAGATACATTCTAATTAATGCATTCACAAAGACCCCCGAAGATAGCCTCGAGTCAAAGGAGAGAAGCATAACTGCTGATGACTTGAGCCTAGGATCCAACAGGCACAGCAAAAGAACGAAGAATATACTTCATACAAAAGCAGGCTATTGCAAAGAATAACAGAACTTTAGCAGGATGTCTATGGAGATTCTCAGTCATCCAGGTCATGGTTGGTGGACGTGGTTCGTCCATGAGGCCAATGTTGAGAAAAGACACGGACACGAGCTTTCTCGGGATGGAGCGACCCAGATTGGGGTCTGGGACCCCCTTTTATTGAGATAGGACAAAGGCAGGAGGAGCAATCAGCATGTGATTTAAGACAGCCTGTCAAACTACAATTGCTAATCTACTGCTCAGGGAAGTTCTGTCTATATATGGTCAAATCCTGGGCGTCGTTGGGTAAGGCACATCTAGAGTGAACTATCAGGATGTTATGTTATGAACTATCAGGATGTTATATTATGTAGGAGTTTGTTTTTTCCTATGTGGTTCAGCGTGGCTGCGCATGCCCCGTTATGCACTGGGCCATGGGTGACCGCCACACCTACACAAGGAGTTATATGACAACACTTTTTTAAAAGGCAACTGGACTTTATTGGGTTTTTTTCTCTTGAAAACATTTTGCTTCTTACCCAAGAAGCATCTTCAGTTCTGACTGAATGGAGGGTGGTGGGGGTGGGGTGGAAGGATTTATATTCCTTGCAGTCCTTGTAGTAATTGCAGTCATTGTAGCAGGAGTTTCCTTACAAAGTTTAAAACATTTTGATTCAGAGGATGGGTTTTCTCCAAAACCTGACTGTAGGGGGGAGGCATTTGACCACACATTTGAGGTTGATTCCTAATGATACCTTCAAATGTCCAGTATATTTATTCTGGGATGTGAAGTCTCAGTTTCTTATCGTTTCAGCAAAAAATTAGCACTTTGTTTTATCAAACTAGCAAAAACTAAAATCCTGATTCATCACAAAACCAATTTTCCTTTATGTAGAATACAGTAAGTTATAAATGTCCACTTCAAATGTTTTGCTGGTCATCTTGTTTATTTGAACAAAACTCTAACCTGTGAAAATCAAAGCAACTCTGACATCTTACAGCAGATTGTATATAAAATTAAAATTAAACCAATCAGGACTAGGTTAAAAACAGTCCCAATCCCTGTCGGGAAGCTGCTCTGGAATTAACACCTTCTACCTTTAGCCCTTCCCAAACCTGTTGAAACTGTGAGAATATAATTTCTCCCTATAAATTCTAGATGGTTGGGGTGCCAGTAGCTGGAATAGGTGGCCCTATAAATTCCCTTATGGTAGAGAGGGCACCATAAGTAAAAACTAACCATTTAAATTGTGCTTGGAAGCCAATCAGTAGCCAGTGGAAGCCTGCAAAATTATTGTTAAATGTCCCAACAATGATGGGTAGTAAGCATGAAAAACATCTGTTTGGAACAATTGCCATTTTCAGATACCGTTCAAAGGCAGCTCCGCATAAAGCATATTGCAGTAGTCTGTATTATATCCAGCACTGGATTGGGCTGTCTGACAATTCTGCAAACATTTCAATCAAGGTGAGACAAAAGGGTGTTTCCAGCATACCCATGTAGACTCCTAAACCCTTAGGTGGAGCCTGGAGTAACTCTAAATGTTGGCACCAAATTGACAGTTTTAGTGCAATAAAGAAGCAAAATAATTACACCCCGAGTAAAAATCTGAATTGTATTTTATTAATTATGTTTAATTAAATCTAAATTAAATCAAATGTAGATTTTTTTTTCTGGCCTCCAGCATTTCTTTGCTCTGGCCAACGAATCGTTTAATATGTCTCAGCCAGACATCCAAAGGCCACATTCAGCCTTCAGCTCAAAACAAATTGTGCACTGCTTCCATTTAAGTCTATTACATATTATACGCTATTATTGAGTTATAATATTAAATAAATTTTTTTTTCAAAAATGCTGCCATTTTTTGGGCAGAACTGGTAGACGTCTGAGGTCCAGCAACATTTGCAAGGAAGATTAATTCCTTATAGGTACATGATCCTGAGTCAAAATATAGTGAAAATGCTTGTGGCAGTGGACAGGATAGCCAAACCATGATTCAGGGCTTGTCTAGCATTCAAGATAAAGGTTCCAGTAGAGGTAGCAACCTTCAGAGGCTTCAATGGAAAACTTTCCCCAAATTCTGGCAGACGTTGAGTTCTCCAGCATCGATTTCAAGGATGCAGAACAGCAAATAATTCATACAATGCAGTACGTATCAATCAATCAAAAATTCATTATATGGACAATGAGTTCATTATTCCTGGCTTAATTCTGAGGCATTGGTGGGAAGAGCTCAGGCATCTCTAATGGCTTCAACCACTTTCTCGTAGAAGGTTTGTTTATAGTAGAATTTGTACAGGAAATATTCAGTAAAGTATTTTGACTTTGCCTCTTTGTTTTCTTGGTTTCCTTCTCCTCCACCCCCGGTTCATTTAATATATTTTTTTTTAAAAAACCATTGACAACACCAACCATCAATAGAGGCAACTGAGGATCAATTATTAATTTGTGAAATAGTTTGAAATTGGTCTTCAGTTCTAGAGTGCAGTTGCATTAAATATTAGTGTGTGGTTTTTTTTTTAAAGCTACCTAAGCATTGGGAGAGGGGTTTGAAGAATCAAATCTTCATTGCGTCAAAAATGGAAAATTATTGTCTAAGGCATGGAAGGCCAGAATCTCTGGAGGCAATTATTTTCCCTTTCCACGCTCCTGCGGTTTCTCTTACGACGGGTTTTATCAGAAGAAACCCATCGCTGTCACGCCACATATGAAAATTGGATCTGAGGAGGTAGGAGAGAGGAATAAGTGCACCGGGGCCAATGAGCTGCAATCTGTACCCAGGTTATCTTTTATACCTGTTCCAAATTAATCAGGGGAGATGTTTGCTTCACATATCAATTAATGGCTGGCTGAATAGCTTCCTCTCTTCCTCTGTCTCTCTTAGATGAGGATGCGAATACCATATTCTTAAAACTTTAGAAACCCATTGTGGCAGCTTGCAGACTGCAAGAACAGTCTCTAGACCAGGGCTGTCTAACCTTGGCAACTTTTAAGATTTGTGGCTGGCTGGGGAATTCTGGGAGATGAAGTCCACAAGCCTTAAAATTGCCAAGATTGGCTTTAGACTATGCATTCTGACTAGACATTTTCATGGCATAATGCAGAGGTGGGTTCCTACCAGTTCAGACCGGTTCGGATGAGTACGTAGTAACCTGGCCTGCCACGCCCCCGAACTGGTTCTCTCGGTGGCGCCATAGGTGCCACCATCTTGTTTTTCGCTTCTGTGAATGCACGGAATTTTTTTTTAGTACTGCGCATGCGCACAAAGCATGGATCGAACGTGTCTGCAGCGTGTCCCTGAGCGAACCGGCAGTAGCAGAAGCTGGAACCCACCCCTTGCATAATGTGATGATTATAATAACGTATAACAAAGAGAAACTTATTTTTAATGCTAGTCTTAAGGAGGACTGTATGGTATCTTTCTGAATGGGAACTAGCGCTTGCAAACAGAGTAAAGGGGACATTGCAGACAAAACGGATTATTTCCAATTGCTCCAATTGGCTATATCAGGGGTGTCAAACTCAATTTCATTGAGAGCTGCTTCAGGGTTGAGTTTGACCTCAGGGGCTGAGTGGGCGTGGCCAGGGTGGGCGTGGCCAGTTCAACATCACTCGTGTCAGGAGTGCCTGTGGTGGCCTGAGCGTTCTGCCAGCAAAAACGGAGCTCAGGAGGGCAGTGGGGCTACCCTTGAAAAGCGTTCGGAGACTACAGCTAGTCCAGAATGCAAACACGCGAGCGATACTGGGTGTACCGAGATACACCCATATTACACCTGTCCTCCGCTAGCTGCACTGGCTGCCAATTGGTCTCCAGACACAATTCAAGGTGTTGGTTATTACCTTTAAAGCCCTACATTGCTTAGGACCAGCCTATCTGCAAGACCGCCTACTGCCATACACCTCCCAACAGCCGATAAGATCCCACAGGGTGGACAGTGTCGGCTGGTGGGCCCCCGGAGGAGAGCCTTCTCTGTGGCTGCTCCGACCTTGTGGAATCAGCTACCCCCAGAGGTCCGGACCTTACCCACTCTCAGGGCCTTCAGGAAAGCCATTAAAACCTGGCTGTTCTGGCAGGCCTGGGGCTGTTGACCTTAGTGTTAAGGTCCAGCCCCGATTAGAACGTATGTGTGTTGTGAATTTTAAACTTTTTTTTTTACTTATTTTGTTTTTCTTTTTTCTTCTTTCGTTGTAAGCTGCCCAGAGTCCTCCAGGATTGGGCGGCCTAAAAATTTAATAAATGAAATGAAATGAGTGCATGCCCCCTCGAGCTCCATTTTCACTGGCAGAGAATTTCTGGAGGCTGTCACAGCTGAAAATGGGGCCTGGGAGAGCTACACGTGGTCTTTCTAAGCTCCATTTTCACTGGCAGGTGCACCACGGACCTGTCCACTGTTTCCAGGGCATCCCACCCAGCCTATGGGCCTTGAGTTTGACACCTCTGGGTTATATAAACAGTGTTTGCTCCAGGTAGAGGAGATTTGTACCTTGTGACTTCCGGAAAAAAGCCCTACTCATAGTTAAGCAGATGACAGCCACTGCCAACATTATATTTCATGATGTATTTTATTAACTGACCACAGATAGCTCTTTTGATTCTTATAGTCAAAAAGCTAGATAAATGTTCTATAATATGGTGTCTTACTATATATTGTAGTCATAAACAGAATTCCCAGCTACGGCACCAGGTGAGAAAGACTGATGTAAGTACTGGAAAAATAAATTCAGGGCTAGTGATTTGATCAGACAAGTTCAGGTATCCTGACTGTATAGGAGTATATTGGTTATAGACAGCTGTTGCTTTTTTTGTTTTAATGTGGCCAGAAAAAAAAATTTTTGTTGACTGTTATACTGCTGATTGTTTGTATTGAATGAGTGATAGACTGAATTTATAAGGTTGGGTTTGTATAACAAGTTAAATTAAAAAGGGGTTGGCTAGTTTATGCTGCCAATGGGTTATAAGAAGCCAACTACTGTAGTGTCTTAATTTATGAGCAAAATGGAGGCAATTGAATTAACTGGCTGAAACTATGGTTTAATTAACCATCAGTGCATTGTGTGCAGCTTTAAGATGTGTAGATGATTAATGTAGTTGATTAAGCATGATATCCAGAAGATGCTCATTTGTTTTCCTGCAGTCATTCAACTGAAAAGGAAGAATATTCTTGCTAAATTTCAGATTCTCTTTCTATGTGAACAGAACATGAAGCAAGCTAAAATGCATAGTTGCTTGAGTATGGAGGCGTTTTTTTACACTTTTGTGGTAACATAAGAGAAGTGACTGCGAAGAAGGAGTTACATGCTTGGAGAATAATTATTCTTTGTGCAGCAAAGGAAAAAAATATAAAAAGTTTTGTGTGCATGTCTTCCTTCTACACCCTTGAGGGCTCAAGTCATTTATTCTGAAGTACTTGCAGGCCCTCTAGTGGTCACAAAATGCCAGTGCAAATGTTTGATTAATAATAATAATAGACCATATTACTACCTATACAGTAAGCTAAATTTAAGAGAAACGTGTGCAAAGCACAACTTCCCTTACCAACTCCAATGAACTTAATCTTGGAAATTCTCTCCCATCATTGTATTTCTGTAACCCATTTGTGTCATCCAACCAGAAGCCATGTTCTAAAACAAAGACAAGGCCAGGAAATCTTATATCAACTGAATGAATATAGATTACAGATTACAGTTAACTGCCTCTAGAATGAGGTGCCCCGTTTATAAAATTGATCTATCTGTAAATATCAACCACCGCCTCATACAATAAATCAGAAGGAATCTGGTAGTACCTTTTCTGACCAACAAATTTTATTAAAAGGCATAACGTTGCAGCTCACTTCCTCAGATGCAGAGAACGACTACATCAGACTCTATTGTAAATTGTCTGACATTGCTGTATTGGGGAGATGGGTGGCATAGAAATTTAATAAATAAATACATGTGAGTTTAGCAGACTTTCATGGCTGGTATCTGTTGGTCAATGTTGGGCTTCAAAGTTTAGAGACTATGATCTTTAAGAACAGATTTCCTGATATATTGACAATATCTGTGGCTTGTAGCATCAGAGGCACAGTCGTCTCCTACTAACTGTGCCACAGTTGTTGGTGGGACATCACAAAGTCTGTTGCCCAGGCCAGTCACTAAACCCTGAAATCCAACATTGCCCAAAAGTGGCTACACTAATATACATATATTCCTGTGCTTATGGATAGATTTAATAGATACATTAATATAGCCCCCGAGGAAATGAATTGCAGTTCACAAAAGCTGTGGTTTCTTCATCAAATCTATTAGCTGAAAAAAGTGCTACCAGACCCTGATTTTTTTTTTTTTTTGCTACTGTGAACAAGACCAGCTCCTCTTCTACAATTCCCTACAAATGCACCAGAGGTGGGTTCCTACTAGTTCGCACCTAGTCGGTAGAACCGGTTCGTCAAATCTACCGAACCGGTTAGAAGAGGTTCCACCAGTGGACCCGGAAAGCAGGCCACACCTACAGAAGAGGTTCCAAAAAATTTTGAAACCCACCACTGATACACACAAACACACAGACAGACAGACAGACAACAGATTCACACAGAGAGAGAAAGAGAAAGAGAAAGAAAGGAAGAAAGAAAGAAATTAAAAAAGAAAAAAGAAAAAAAGAAAGAAAAAGTGAGGGAGAGATGAAAGAAAAAAAGGAAAAAGGGACAGAGAGACAAAAAGAAGGAAAGAGAGAGAGAGAGAGAGAAAGAGAGAAAGAGAGAAAACACATGGCCGGCAAGCAACTCCCACCAGGTCACATGGCTAGCAAGCCACTCCCACAAAGGAGGCCACACCCACAGAGTAGGTTCGAAAATTTTTTGAAACCCACCACTGAAATGCACTCATCCCTTCCCTGCCTTCTTCCAGAAGACATAGCAAAGGAAGAAGAGAGGGAAAAGGGCTAGAGAAGGGGTGGCTGCCATGGAAAGAAACTGTAAAAGAAACAGGACAAAACTGGACTGAGATAAAACAAAGGGGAGGAACAACTGGATGGGCAAAGAGAGAAAAGGCCTGTGCTAATGGAACAACAAAGCTTAAATTCAGCAGACAATCAGGCTCACCAAAGCAAATGTGATCTTCAAAGGCATCAATCCTTTTCCATAGCTTTGTAGCTTGGCCCTTGTGTTTCTTTTCAACAGCTTTTTTCTATTTGCAACACCTTCAATTTCACAACATATGGACAAACCTAACCATGGTTTTAACTGGGAAACTGTGACCATCGTAGACTAAACCAAGTCCAAAACTGCTAGGGAATTTCTAGAAGCCTGCACTCTGACAGATTAACCCTAAATATTAAGGTGACCAGACGTCCTGCTTTTGGCGGGACAGTCCTGATTTCTAACAATTTGTCCCACGTCCCGTGGCCTTTTAAAAAAGTCCCGATTTTTGGAAAGAATGCACGACGCAATCCTCTCCCCTGGCACCCCATTGATTAAAGCGTTTTCTTTCACCCGCAGCAGAGCTCGGGCAGGCGAAAGGAAGCGCTTTAGTCAGGGGGGGTGCATGCTGGGAGGAGAGGAGAGATTCCTCCCAGCACGCACCCCACTGATTAAAGCACTACCTTTCACCCGCCCGATCTCTGCTGCGGGTGAAAGAAAGCACTTTAATTAGTGGGGTGCATGCCAGGAGGAGAGGAGAGATTCCTCCCAGCATGCACCCCACTGATTAAAGCGCTTTCAGTGTGGTGCGTGCCGGGAGGAGAGGAGAGAATCCATATAGACCAAATTTTTAATGAAGAACCCCACACACACCCTCCGTCAATGGTGTCCTGCTTTACCAATGTTAAAATCTGTTCACCTTACTCAATAGACATATAGACCTAAACAATGTCTGCACACTCCTGCATACAAAAGAGATGATCAACAAGCCAAAAAGGGAACAAAAAGATCAAAGCACCTCACCATCAGCAATCCCCACACTGATGAGCACAGATTAACATCAGATGAACAATCAAGTAAAGAAACTGTCAGAGAAGCCAACAGCAAAACAACCAACCAAAGACTCTCTAAGGCCGGGGTGTCAAACTGGCGGTCTGCAGGCCAGATGTGTCATGTGTGCGCCACGCCCACCCCAGTTCCACAAAGGGGAAAAACATTGTCAAATGTCATGTGCAAGTGATACAAGTTTGACCCCCATGGTCTCAGACCTTTCCCACCAACACTGGCAGGGCAAGTCATTTGAATATAAACTGAGAGCAAACCCCATTCCTTACTAGTACTGATCATGTTGCCTAGTTTGGGTAATAAAACGTTTTCAAGAAAACAGCCAGGCTCATAAAACATCAGGGACCCTTCAATTTTTCTATTCTTTTCAGCCACTGTATGTCGATCATTTTGTTATCTGGTAAATGTTTGCTTTTCTAAATGGTTCTTGTATGGCAGCATTCAGGAACAGGCTTCAAACCTTTTTCTAGGTTAAGAATGCCTTAACCTTTTCTGCCAAAAAAGGATAAAAATATGGTGGATTATGCAAAATATCTTTAAAAGAAGGATAAAGTTCACTCCTCAGTTATTCTTACTAGGTATATGTACTGACTTTACAGTGGTAGAGACTAATTTGGTTCTGCACCTAATAACGGCAGCAAGACTGTTGGTGGCGCAATACTGGAAGAAGGAAGACTTGCCTACAACTCAAGAATGGACATTGAAAGTTACGAACTTAGCCGAGATGGCTAAAATATCGGCATATCTTAAAGATCACTCAAATGAGAGATATAAACGAGACTGGAAAAAATGGATTGACTATATACAAAATAAATACGGGACCAAGAAATTCCAGTTAGCCTATGCTTAAGATCAGAAATGATTTAAATTGTTTAAAGTTAATTCAGCAAGAAGAAGCTAAGATCAATGTAGAGATGTCATTAATTTCTTTATTTCTTTTTTCTCAATAGATTTTAGACTGTGTTTGCTAAAAATCCATACCGTGTACGGGTTCTGGAAAGTCGGGGGGGGAGGAGGGGGGTTGGGGGGAGGGTGGAGGGAGGGAGGGGTATACATTAGGCTAGACAAGAATTTGGTGGTAAACTAGAACTCTTTTGACACACAAAAAATTGTACTCTGATGTCTTACTGATTGAGGAATGATGAAATGTTTGTTTTAAAAGAAATAAAACTTTTAAACCTTAAAAAAAAAAGGTAAGAATATTTATATAGTGTATTAGCTGAAGCGCAAGCAAAACTTTAGCTGTTCAAATAGCTTTGCTTGCTAAGTTATGGGAAAGATGAATTCACAGGTCTGATACAATGTGCTGAGAGGCGAAAGATGGCAGGTTTGCCATGGTAGGTTATTTATTAAGGCAGCCTGCTGGATTTGGCTGGCTAGGGTGCAGTTTTCCCTGGCCTTATGCCTCTCAAAGGTGCTGGATTGCAATCCCATAATTTTTGGTCTCCAGTCATGATGAAGCAATATTTCTACAATGTAAATTGGATGTGCCTTTCCTCCGGAATCTAAAATTGGGTTGAGGAGTTCCTGTTTGTATTTATTTATAACCCAACTTTATTATTTATACAAATTAACTCACGGCGGCAAACTTATCCAATACACCTTCCTCCTATTGTCCCCACAACAACAACCCTGCAAAGTGGCTGGGCTAAGAGAGAATACTGGCCCCAAATCACCCAGTTGCTTTCATGGCTGAGGCCAGATTTGAACTTGCAGTCTCCCACTTATTCCCCTGAAGCCTTAATCACTAGAGCCAAGGGGTATCAAACTGGTGGCCCAGATGCGTCATGCACAGGCCACGCCCACCCCAGCTCTGCGAAGGGGGAAAATGTTGTGAAACATCACGTGATGGCAATATAACACGGCGAGTTTGACACCCGTGCACTAGACCCATGGCGGCGAACCTATGGCACGTGTGCCACAGGTGGCACGCGGAGCCATTTGTCAGGGCATGTGAGGCTTGCCCTGTCAGCTGGCCAGCGTGTATATGCGTGCTGGCCACCTGACTTCAGCCTTCTTTTGAGGCCATTTTTCACCCTCTGGAGGCTTCGGGAGCTTCCATGAAGCTTCCAGAGTGTGAAAAACTGGCCCTACGGGCAAACCGGAAGTTCAGGAACGGACTTGCGGTTTGCTCATAGAGCTGGTTTTTCACGCTCTGGAGGCTTCAGGAGCTTCCCTGAAGCCTCCGGAGGGCCTCCGGGAGGGCAGCAGAGGCTGTTTTTGTCCTCCCCAGGCTCCTATAAAGCCTCTGGAGCGCGGGGAGGACGAAAAAAGCACGCCAAAAATGGGAGGGAGAGCTGGTCGTGCGCGCATGTGCACTGGGGTCATGCAGAAAACATGATCCCCATGCGCGCGCCCCCCACTTTTGGCACGCGAGCCAAAAAAGGTTCACCATCACTGCACTAGACCAAACTGGTTCCTATCAATAGAAGGCTCCATGTTTGTTTTTTAAAATAGCTAGTGGATTATATTAACAGCCTAATCTGATGCCATACATATACTTTATTTATCTCTCTCCATATATATGTACACATGAGCCTATATGGTGTATCACTTTATATGCAAATTACTTGTATTAATAGGCCATCAGTTGTTGGTGAAGAAGCTACATGGAAAACCTTTGGGTTTACTTTGTTCATTTTTCTTTGAGACTTGCAAATTCTCCCTGCTAATAGCCCTTAAGTCACAATAGGCAATAAATCCACAGATAAAATCCATAACAGTTTGAAAAACAGATAATGAAGCCATGAATTAACAGCAAAAAGAAAAGAAAAGCCACAGACCCTTGTAAAAAAAAAACCCCTCAAAATCCAAAAATGCAGTGGATAAAATGACTTTAAAATTACAGAATAAAGTGGAAATATATAGAAAATCCAAAGTCGTTGTGTGTCATGGAAAGTATAATGAAATAGACACTTGTGTTAATTTCTTTGGAAAGCATAAATTCTATATTATCACCGGTTGCTCCTGAAAAGGCTAATTTCTAAGCAGTCAACTATCACGCCGTGTGGATATAAGCATGTTGTAAGACTGCTCCAGTGCTTAAGGTATTTATGCCAAGCAATCATTTTTGCTTCCTCAATACCCAAAGTGGTAAAAGAGGAAATAAGGGAGAAGAATCATTTGTTCTGTGGCTTTTATCTGCCAATGATCAGTGAAATAGGAAACTGTGTCATATTTAACTCAGTATTTTTAAGGCACAACCTGAAATCCCCCAGATATTTTTGCTTTCCCATATCCCCCACTTTTATGCCAGGGACTGGCAAATTACATCCAGGTTGCCACCTGTTTTCATACTGCCCACAAGCTAAACATGAATGAGCATGTGGGTGATTGGCAGTTCGTTGGGCCTGAGCCTCCAATGAGGTCCCAGGGGAGGGACAGGACCAAGGGACATGAGCCTTGGAGATCTACTTGTTGGGCCAGCTCAGTCCAAGGACTAATTCAGCCCTTGGGCTACAGCAGTGTTTCTCAACCTTGGTGACTTTAAGTCCTGTGGACTTCAACTCCCAGAATTCCCCAGCCAGCATAGCTGGCTGGGGAATTCTAGGAGTTGAAGTCCACAGGACTTAAAGTCACCAAGGTTGTGAAACACTGGTCTACAGACTTTTCAGATGAACCGGTGGAAGCAGAGCAGGAGGCAAAGTCTGGCCCTTCACCAAAAATAAAAATTGCTGAATCTTAAGTTATTCTATCTCTTTCTGGTAGCCTACATATTTCTTTCTGATAATGGATGACATCGCCTGCCACCTGAGATTCTAAACTGGCTGGTAACAATCGATCAAGCTTCAAAGAGTCCCTCCTAAATAGAAATAGAAATACCACTTGAATATCTAGCCGCCCTTGCTAATCTTTGGAGTTTGCCACTGATGTGAGGCTGGCTGGCCCACCTGCCTCCCACCATCCCAAACTTAACATGGCCTGAAAGGATAAGCTACAGGTATGCCAGCATTCCAGGTACGTAGATCTCAGTGATGGTGAAACTCTTAGGCACCGAGTACCCAAACTATACGCGCACACGGGCTCAAACTGAAAGGTGTGTGCGCAAGCACAAACATCTGTGAACATGCACATGTGTATGTATGCACACACGTATGCACGGACATGCGCACGTGTGCAGCAGAGACCCAAAGACCAGCTGGCTGGCGGGAGGTGGGGCATCCCAACACCAGCAGCGCGGCAAGAGGTCAGATCTTTTTCTTTCGTGAGAGCCGAGGTGGCGCAGTGGTTAGGGTGCAGTACTGCAGGCCACTTCAGCTGACTGTTATCTGCAGTTCAGCGGTTCAAATCTCACCGGCTCAAGGTTGATTCAGCCTTCCATCCTTCCGAGGTGGGTGAATGAGGACCCAGACTGTGGGGGCAATGTGCTGGCTCTGTAAACCGCTTAGAGAGGGCTGAAAGCCCTATGAAGCGGTATATAAGTCTAACTGCTATTGCTATTGCTATAGTTTCTGTTTTGCAAGGAAACAGAAGCTCCCAAAGGAAACACCACAAATATCTGACCTGGGGTAATGGCGCGCGTGCCAGCAGAGAGGGCTCTGCGTGCCACGCGTGCCATAAGTTTGCCATCACAGGTATATCTTGTCTCAAAGAAATGAAAACAGGTAAATTAAGCAAACATGATTTCTACAGCATGGACAGTCTGACTTTGAAAGCTGATGGATTTGGTGTTTAGGGATCGAGAACAGATACCTGTTTTGGAGTTGAATTTTACTACTGTGTAAAACCTGACTTCAGTGTCTTGCAGGCTTGAAAAATTAGTCTTTTGATTTAATTAACATATACATCCTTTTTTACCAGAAGGCTTCAGGTATCTCTTTCTTTAAGTAAAAAAAGGCAGGTGAAGTAAAAAAGAAAAATATTAAGGTTAGTTTTTTCACTTTTTAATAATTAGGGCTGCTGTTTTTATAAATTAAAAAGAAATCTTCTTTCCCCATCAGTTTTTTAAAAAGAAGTGTATTATAAACTTGTTTGGGGAATTCTGGGAGTTGAAATCCACACATCCTAAAGTTGCCAATTTGAAAAACACTGTTTTAAAGGCACTAAAACTCATTCCAATTCCTGATTTAATGTGGCTAAATGTGCCTAAGAGAATATCAAGTTAGGGTATGACTTCAAAAACCTTTGTTCTCAAGAATCATATTCTTGAGAACCAAGGTGGCGCAGTGGTTAAATGCAGCACTGCAGGCTACTGCTAGATCAGCAGGTCAGCGGTTCAAATCTCACCGGCTCAGGGTTGACTCAGCCTTCCATCCTTCCGAGGTGGGTAAAATGAGGACCCAGATTGTTGGGGGCAATATGCTGACTCTCTGTAAACCGCTTAGAGAGGCCTGAAAGGCCTATGAAGCGGTATATAAGTCTACTGCTATTGCTATTATATTAGGTGATTTTATAATAAAACAACATATTCAGGTCTCACCTCCAATTCTTGGCTGTTTAATAAAGAAAGTTTTGTGGCTGCAAAATCAAATAATCTTTTGTTAAAGATGGAAAAGTTGTTTCTCATGTTTTCTTCCTGCAGATTAAAACTTAAGGGAGGAAACAGGGAGTTCTTCTTAACCCCCGCGTGCCATGGTCCAATTCCAAATCAAAATTACCTTTTTTGCTTTGAGGAATGGAAAATTACATAGATCCACTCACAGACTTCTCTTATAATCTTCAATTAAATGTTTAGAGTCATTTAAAGTCACTACAGTATTACAGATAATTTCTCCTCTACTATATAGTGAACACTGATATATGGTACGTGCATATTTCCCACAAGAGGTTGTTGTTGTTTGCTGGGCAATATTTTAAGATGAATTATTAGCCCATCCTTATAGCACAAAGAAAGTACAAATGTAGATTGCTACAGTGCTTATGGTTGTTGCAGCCATCTAGCTATTAGTCATAAATTGTCTGATAGTTGTATATTGCCTGGGTTATAATAAACACGGCTGCCACAGTTGTTGTTTTAAAAAAATAAGAGGGGCAGCAGAGCCAGCAAAACACACCTATTTTCCAGATAATAATAAAAATTAAGAATAAGAATACAAAACTGCAGCTATATTAACTATTAGTTTGCCATATGTAATAATTTCCTCAAGTGTATGATCATTATTGTTGAGAGCCAGCCTCTTGGAGTTGTTAAGATGAATGCAAACTTTTTATTAGAGCTATCAAACACTGCACTGTGGCGCAGTGGTTAGAATGCAGTACTGCAGGCTACTTCGGCTGACTGCCAGCTGACTGCAATTTGGCAGTTCGAAACTCACCAGACTCAGCCTTCCATTCTTCCAAGGTGGGTAAAATGATCCAGGAGGATCCAGATTGTTGGGGGACAATATGCTGACTCTGCAAATCGCTTAGAGAGGGCTGTAAAGCACTGTGAAGCGGTATATAAGTGCTGCTGCTCTTTAATGGCTTATTTCCTAGATTTCAAGTGTCTGTAGAATTATAGGGTCTAGCAAAAGTTTTCAAGGAAAATATTTGGCAAACATCAAAAAAAGAGAGAGAGAGAGAGAGAGAGAGAAGGGTAGATCTGATGTGATATCAGCCACAATATGATTGATTGATGGACAATGACAGTATTGCCTTTATCCAGCTGACATTACTTTTAGAAGAAAATCTGGAGCATCCTTAGAAGCAGTTTGGTCTAGGAATACTGAGGCTGATCAAAACATACTAACAGCTTGAATAAGATGTCTATATTTTTAAGGTATATAAATGGGTATAAAATATATAAAATACAGATAATGTGCAGCACCAACATAAACATTTATTTTATGCTGCTGAAAACACCATGTTTTCTTAATTTCCAATAGAGATAGATCTGATTTACACAATCATCAGATTTGGGGTAGAAAATCATGTTGAACATGGAATTTTGGGTGTCCTGGGGCACCTATTAATTCAAAATGTACAAATTAAGCTTTGCTTTTCCTTTTATTCCAAACATAATAACTTTCTGTGAGTGGGCAGGTGTGGTTTCCTTTTCTAATAGAGCAGTAACTCCTAAGCCTTTCTATTAAGGGTATACAGAACTGCAGAAAAATCTACCTACTTGCTTTGCCTGCTGCAATGCAATGCCAATGGCCTATTTACAATTGATCATCCATGAACTAGGATTTTGATATTGATCTAGTTCTTGGTTTCTAGATCTCCTTGCTTGCCTCTCTGATTACTCTATATGCCAAGAAATGATTCTGTAAATTATTTGCTAGGCACATGTATTACTAGGTTCCAATAAATTTCAAATCCTGGTTTTATCAGGCATAACTACTATGCAGGTATTTATTAGAAGCATCTTAAAACTGCTGAAACAGAATGAAGATATTTAATCCTTTGAAACAAGTCTTGGAATAAGAGACAGAAAAATGTTCTGCATTGAACTAGATTATTCTATTACAAGAGGGATGTGTGGCTTGGGGAAGGGACCCTTGGTTGCTTTGCTGGGGTGTGCCAGAGGTGGGTTCCTACCAGTTGCGCACCTATTCGGTAGAACCGGTTCGTCAAATCTACCGAACTGGTTAGAAGAGGTTCCACCAGTGGACCCGGAAAGCAGGCCACACCTACAGAAGAGGTTCCAAAAAATTTTGAAACCCACCACTGGTCCTTGGATATGATCATGCTCATATTTATAAAACTCAGTGCCTCTGTGAAAGGTAAGGATGACTACTGCGTTTGTGGTGCAATCAGAACATTGTGGGTGTTGAAGCTGTTTTAACGCAAACCAAAGATGCCTTTTAAAAAACAAGTTTACATCATATTCTTATGCATGCCAGTGTTGTGTGTGAGGTAATTTAAGGTGGTTCTGACAAGTGTCGTCGGCATCTTTATATCCGGTCACATGGGCGGCAAGCCACTCCCATCCAGTCACATGGGTGGCAAGCCACTCCCACAAAGGAGGCCACACCCACAGAGTAGGTTCAAACAATTTTTGAAACCCACCACTGGAGTGTGCATGTAATTAAATGATCCTAATTAAAATATGGTTGATATGACTACTTTTATCAAGTTCTCAAGTTAAAAATGTACAATTAAAAAAAGTTTTGGAAGGGTCCTGGTAATTTCACTAAACTGCACAAAACTAAGATGTTACTATGAATTCACTTAAACCTAAGACCAATGAATCAATCAGAATTCCTACCTAATTGTATTTTTAGCCAAAATTAGCAGTTTGCCATATTGTTACTGTTGTCTTCAAGAAGATATTTTGGATAAGTAAGATATACCTGACCATACAAAAAAAATCTCTACACTCAAATGACTTTGAAATATCACATTCCCTCATTTTTAGTTTTCTTGGAAAAATTAGCTTTTTTGCTGAGTGTTACTTAATAAACATTTTGTAAAACCGCTTTGAGTTGCATAGGCTATTAAGCAATATATATTCTAATCTTAAACAATGTTTCTCAACCTTGGTAACTTTAAGATGCCTGGACTTCAATTCCTAGAATTTCCCCAAACTGCATACTGCCGAGGGAATTCTGGGAGTTGAAGTCCAGGCATCTTAAAGTTGCCAAGGTTGAGAAACATTGTTCTGAAACATTTTCTTTTATTTAGTTCAGAAACATCACAAGACTATTTTATTTTTGCAGCAAGAAACCCCTTAACCTAGCTATGTATTTATATATAATTACAAATAAATATGTTTAAATATTATAATGTATATGTATTATCAACATCATCTTCATCAACAATACTATTTTTCAATATAAAAACACTGTCTAGCACCTTCTGCTTTTTTAAAATCACTGCTTCAGCTGCATGTTTTTAAAAATGTGAATATAATTTCCAGACCAGGACTTTGGGGGACTTTCCTCAAATGGCTTCACTATATACCTCTTCGAAAGCCAGACATCATACAGTGCTTTTAAGGAGGAAATAGCATGTTTAAAAGTAGATACAAATAAACACGGCTGACCCAAACTTCCCTTTTTGTTAAACTTAGGGAAAAGCCCTTTTATACTTGGAAGGAAAATATGCCTGAGTGCAGAATCAGTCCTGCTTATATGGTCTTTGACAAGTCAGACTCATAGACAGAAGCAAGGTGGTGAAGAACCATGAGCAATTTCTCCCATTAATCATGGAGATGAACTTCTTGTTTCTTATCAAGGAGAGAACATAGTTTCTGAGATTTCAGATCTGAGCTGGCAAAACAGTATTTCCAGTGTGTGACTAGTTCAAGAACCTAATTTAGTTTCTTGTGTGTCAATGACAAATTCATCAAACTGTAGGAAGTTATCACCCAGCCCTCTCCCAGAAAAATGAAATATCCTAGGAAATATTGAAAAGGCAGAATATTTCTCTGGATGTAAAAAAGAAAGAAACATGTTTTAAAAGGCAGAATAGCTGCCTGCAGCTTCCTGCCCACCCCCCTTTGTCAATGAGCCATTAAAGCCTGAGCTAGTCCACTTTATATAATAAAGAGTTCTCCCCTTCAGCTCCAGAGTGATGGGATTAAGGCATGATAATATTGGCCCTTTACCCAACTCGCCACATGGCATCTGAGAACTCAACCAAACCTGGATTGAAAACGCAGCCTAGAGAGTTGTCCCTGCATGGGCCCATGGGAGTCTGACAACCAATCAGAATACAAGCTCAAGATCAAAGGCCAGAGAGGTCATAAAACCAGGGACTTAGCTTCTCTCCTTCCCTTCTCTTCTCCACCAACATTGAAGCATGTGATCACCTTTTCTGTTCAGGGCTCAAGCCACGTGGTCCTGTCCACCATTAAAACCATCTTTCCAAGCAGCCTCCATGTCTCCAGTGTCTTTTTCCTCACTTGGAGCCGAATCTAGAAGGACATTTCTTCCAACAAAACAAATATACACTTATTCTTAGGCAGAAACATATACTATAATTCAGGATTTTAAAATGTTTTCTTAGATATAGTTATTCTCTATTGATTTTCTTCCTTTCAGTTATGTCTGATTCAGAGGGGGGGGGCTGCCTGGGCAAGTCCCTGCAATTTCCTTGTCAAGGCTTTTAAAAAAGGTTTGCCTTTCCCTCTTACCTAGAGCTGAGAGAAAAAGACTAGCCCAAGGTCACTCAGCTGGTTTGATGCCCAGGTGGAACCAGAATTCTTGGTCTGCTTGTTTCTAGCATGATGCCTTAACTATTACACCAATCTGATTGCCATTCTCCTTGCCACTACACCAAATTGGCTGTTAATCAAGCTCAGCAAGCACCAAGGACCTCTCATTTCAACCCTACAAATATTCTCCTTTATTGGCCCTTATTCATTCTCTGATTAGGGGTCCTTGGTGCTCTCTGAACTTGCTTGTTTTCTTGCAGACATTTCATTCCCTAACTACCGTAGGTAACATCATCCGTGTCAGTGATTCTCTGATTACGACTGTATAAAATCTACAGTCGGTGATCTATATTGGCAAAGATTTGTGTTTGTGCAAGGGGAGGGGGAGAGACAGTGCTTTAGTTCATTTTCTCCTTGGTAATTGCCCACAATTTAAACAAAAACAATTAAATTCAACATAAATACTTGCCTGCTAAAGTGATTGGGAGCTGATTCACTAGTTAGGTTAGTCTGCTGCTTCACTTCATATGGCCAGGGCATAGAGTCCTATGGGAAGTTATCACCCAGCCCTCTCCCAGAAAAATGAAATATCCTAGGAAATATTGAAAAGGCAGAATATTTCTCTGGATATGAAAAGAAAGAAACATAAACATGTTTTAAAAGACAGAATAGTTGCCTGTAGCTTCCTGCCCATCCCCACTGTTAATAGGCCATTAAGAAGGCCAAGCTAATCCCTTTTACATAGTAAAGACTTCTCCACTGCAGCCCCAGGGGGGATGGGAGTAAAGACATGATAATATTGGCCCTTTACTCAACTGACCACATGGCATCTGAGAACTCAACTAAACCTGGATTCAAAACACAGCCCAGAGAGTTGCCCCTGCATGGCCCCATGGGAGTCTGACAACCAATCAGAATACATTTCTTACACAGGAACAGGAAACAGAGAGGTGGGACTAAACAGGTTATAAAAAGCCTAGCAAGCCCCTCCCTCAGCCCTTCTCTTCTTCTCCACCAACATTGAAGCATGTGATCACCTTTTCTGTACAGGGCTCAAACCATGTGGTCCTGTCCACCAATAAACCACCTTTCCAAGCAGCCTCCATGTCTCCAGTGTCTTTTTCCCCACTTGGAGCCGAACCCAGAAGGACATTCCTTTCATCAGTCCAACCAGAGGTGGGCACCACATAATGTAGCAACCAGTTCACCCAACAACAGAAATATGAGTGTGTGCGCGCATGCACCATCCCTGCATACTCACGGCTCCAAAACCACAGTAATATAGGACGAAATAGCACCAGGGCGTGCTGGTCAGAACTACTGGTTCGCCCAAACTGGTCCGAACCAGCAGCCCACCACTAAGTCCAACCTTTTCCTTCTTATGATTTCCATTTCCATTTCCAGCATTCTAGTTCTCCAACCACTATTAGCACATCTTGCTTGCATGTACTTTCAGTTTTATCTAGGAATGTGTACTGCAATCCCATCCAGATGAATCATGGAAGGGCTAAAGATAGCGTGATGGGGAATGAAACCCGTAACTATTCACTAGAGTTGAATCTAAGTTGGTTCCTCCCCATCCAGGCCTTCATAGCTTTCAGCTGGAATGGGACAACTTGGCGCAGCCACCTAGCCATGGCCAATTTACCACAGAAGTAAAAACCGGACACAATTGGGCTTTTACTCTTCCTCGTTTAAAAATCTGCTGCCTATTTACTATAGCTGGTATATAAACTTGCTTCAATGTTTCTCATCCAAACATGTGTAAAACCGCAAACATTTCCTAATCCATATTCTTAATGGGAATATCTTAGGCCACACAGGAAGCGGCATTCATTTTATGGATGACTAGCTCTTAGCCATGCTGATTCAGGCACTATTAGGATGTGATTTTGCCACAGAACAAAGGTTTAGAATACCCTCTGCTCAACAGCAACAACAAAAATGTATCCCTCTTATCTATTGCTGCATGAGCTGATGTTGGTATTGTGATATTCATTGAAATAAATATTGTTCCTCTGGAAACACCTAGGCATACCTGTGAAATTCCTGCACCCCTCACATTGCGTGAAAAAACTGTTATCTTAATCCAAATTCTACCTAACCCACATTTCTCTTTCTCTTTAAATGCTAATTGTTTGATGTTATAGGGAAAAACAAGAGCTTTGCAATCTTGTTTCTGCCCAATCACATTTATTTATGCATTTACTTACCTACTTACTTAATTTCATTGATTTGGAGGCCACTTCCTCATTCCACGCATCTCTGGGTGCTCAAAACTAAAGAATAAGAAACAATATACTGGTACCTAGAAACAAAAAGACTACACAACCATCCAACCAACACTCAAACATCCGGTTGCCCCAAAGGCTGCAAGAATAGTCATATCATTATTGATGAACAGGTGATCAGAATGGCAGCTACCCAGATCTCTGGAGGGATATTATACTGGGGGTTAGGCACCATGGCAGAGAAGGCAAGCTTCCTGACTCTAATTAGCTAAAACAGTTATGTTGTTGGTTTGTGCTCTGAGCTTGGTTTCTGGGCTACTGAGATTGGTTTTTGGGCTACTGTGAGGTTGTGTAGGTGCAGCAATCAGACAAAAGCAACCAGGTGTGTGTCTTTGTGTGTGTGTGTATGTGTGTGTGTGTACTTCCAAGCCTAGACAAGTTCATGCCAGTAACTGTTGAACTATCTACTGTTAAGGATTCAGGAATTGTAGCCTTTCTTGTATTAGCATCTAAAGAACATATGTATTGTGGCAAAATGCTTTGCTGATTTTTTGATTCATTTGCTAGAACATGTTAAATCTTCTAATGAAGTCTAGTTTTATTATTTCGCAAGGATCTTTTCCCCATGATTTATCAACTTTACTAGAGGATAGTGAGAGTGTCCTGGAGAATTAAATGTCTTCCCAATAGGTATTGTCATTTCTGCTGCCAGATTTATATCTAATTATTACTTTACATCAAGATAAGCCTCTTCACTCAGACAGCATAGTGGTTGATAGTTTACGATATACATTGATAGTTTATGGTATACATTAGATTGGTACATGATCATTGTTTTGCTTATTGAAACATAAACATTTCTAACATCAAGGTATTTGACATAAAAAGAAGAGCACAATCGTAGGGCATTTAGCTCTACATCAAAAATAATAGAAAAAACAATGCAGCCTTAAATTATTCGATATCTCCAGTAATTGTAGCGCATTCATTTAAATAATTGAGAATAATTTTGATATATGTTATAGTCCTACTCAAATGCCAAGGCAGAAAATTCAAATCTTACACTGCCATCATGTGGAAAAAATAGAAACATCAGGCTATTAGACATAGTTGCAATCCATGGCAGAGAGGCTATGATGGATCTAGAAAAAATATTAAAGTTCAGAGACATCACACTGACAACATTGATACATTCTGTCAATGCTATGGTTTCTATGTGTAGGATATGGCTATAAGAGCTGGATCATCAGCAAAACTAAGCAAAGAAAAATTTAAACCATTAAATTGTGAAGTTGAAAATTACTGAGAACTCCTTGGACCAAAAGAAGAACAAGTATTTCAATGTTCCTCACTGAAATCACTAATAATAAAGTTTCAGCTGAAATATTTTGAACATAGAATTGTGAAGACTAAAGTCATTAGAGGAGACCTTTAACTCGGTAAACCAATAGGCAATAGAAAGAGAGTCTAATAGAAAATAAGGTAGTTAGATACCATCTCTGAGAATATGAGTATAAATTTACAAAAAAGAAATGCCCGCTAGGTTACAGAATTGAAAGCATCCAAACCACCAAACCAAAGTTGCAGAAGAGATTCTGGAGGAATTTTACGGTCAAATTAAACAACATATATCTGCATTTTACATTAATGTAAACAACTTTGGATGATTGATGGTCTGATCGGCAACTGTTTTGAATGGGGGAATTAGCTCATTCATCTACTGCCATGGCAATGATAAAAAAATAACTCTCTCTAAAATCCTTATTTATCAAGTGAGAGAATCAGCTACAAGGGAGAGAAGGAGCTATTAGTGCCATCATCAAAACCCACAGCGCTTCTTCTCTTACAGAGATTTTGATAGGAGGGAAAGATTGTTTTGAAATCATATTGTGAGTTAAAGTTGCACGATTCTAATCTGGATTCCCACCCTCTGGTGCTACTGCAAAATGTATGTTTGTGTTGTGTTGTATTTCATGTTATAATTAGCAGGTATTTATTATAAACCAGTTGGGACTCTCTAGAAAACTAATTAGCAGATTTTTTTTTTAATGCTGGCTGGCTCCTGTACAAAGGAGGAAGCCATCCAGAGTGCAGCCTAGATTCAGGGCCATGAGTCCTGAGCAGTGAGGCAAGGGTGATTCTATGGTAGGCTGCTGAAGCAGGGCAGGCCGATCAGGAGTCCAGCTACCATGGAGGTGGCATAGAAGAGCCGAGGTGGCGCAGTGGTTAAATGCAGCACTGCAGGCTACTGCTAGATCAGCAGTTCAGCGGTTCAAATCTCACCGGCTCAGGGTTGACTCAGCCTTCCATCCTTCCGAGGTGGGTAAAATGAGGACCCGGATTGTTGTTGGGGGCAATATGCTGACTCTCTGTAAACCGCTTAGAGAGGGCTGAAAGCCCTATGAAGCGGTATATAAGTCTACTGCTATTGAATGGTGAGAGCACTTGGACAATATGGCCAACATAGCCCCCCACTGTGTTGTTTGAGGCTGGCCAGCAGAGGGGAAGGGAGGCAAAAAATAGGATGAAGGACAGCTGGTGGTGGCAGCAACAGAGGGGTGGCAGAAGATAAGAGGTGAAATACAGTGGCTTCTTCATGTCAGCCATGCTTCGCAAAGTGGCCAAAAGGACAGAGATGGTAGGAGATAGGAAAGTGGGGGGGAATTGAAGCAGACACAATTTGAGCAGAGGCAGGAAAATATGACTGTGAGATGCTGCTGAAATTTTGATCATATGACAGCAGGGACACTACGATAGTCATAAGGGAAAGAACCAATCATAAGTTCATTCTTTTCAGTCTTGTCGTAACTTTGAACAGTCACTGAACAAATGGACATAGCCCAAGGACTAGTTGTAATTTGTCCTGATAAAATTCACTATTGTAGGAAGTTAAAACTCACCCCTCTTCTAGAAAAATAAAATATGCTGGGAAATATTGAAAAGTCAGAATATTATATTTCCCTGGATAAGAAATGGAGAAACTATCTTTTCTTAAACTATCTTTTCAAGCAGCCTCCATGTTTCCAGTGCCTTTTTCCTCACTTGGAACTGAGGACATTTCTTCCAACACTATCACATGAGCTTTGGCAAATAAGAATGTATGTCCTGAGATACATAAAATACTGAGAACTCAGTAGGTAGGCAGAGTGTAAAACAAATTAATAAGGCGTTAAACACAGCAACATTATAGAGAACATCCTGCTAAGGTGATGAAAAATAATGACCATAATACATGGTTGCAACTTATTTTCTTTACATGATACTGAGATAATGAGAACTCAAGATTATCTTAACTAAACAACTATTTAATAAGAGGTTGAAGCTTCAGAGCCTAGGTACACAAAATGCTGAAATGAATGTTAACCCTTATTCTTCATCATTAGTCTAGCCATTGTCTATTCACTACAGGATGAATGCCTCTTCTGCATGTTTCCAACCAGTAGAGTCTTGAGCTTTCCTTTGCCAATTGCTGATGTCGCTCGATTCTGTTTTAGGTCTTTCATGGATGTGCAGGTCTTTCTATCTTGTCTTGCAATGCCAAGCATGTATCATTCCATGGCTCTTTGCACCACCCGTTGCTTTTGTATTGATTGTGAGGTTAGTGACCCCATTTTGCTGGCATATGTTATTCCCTTATCTTCGCTTATCTGTATGTAACCAAGTAATTCTAAACTTGTGACTGGTTGATACCCAATGGGAGTTTACCAATTCCCAGTTTGTGCAGACATCTGGTAGAATTCTGCCTAACCATGACTGCAAACTAGAGAAAGAATTTGTCCTGATATTTTGGATTTTGTTGTGAGTTTTCTTCCTATTATATAACCAGGCCTTTATGTAGGCATAAAGAATAGTCCTTTTTAGTGAAGTAGTGAACTTAGTAGAAGAAAGCAAACAGCATTTTTAGTTCCTGTAAAACCACAAGTGTTAAAATTCTGCCCGCCCTTTTTAATGTAGGCTTTCATCCTCCCTAACCCATTTAATCTTTGTGAAAAATGAAGCTCTTATTTATGTTTTCATCAATCTGGTTTCCCTTTAAGAACAGATGTGGAGACGCAAAGAGGTATTGGACAAAAATTAAGACATGGTTGGAAGAGATGATACAACAACGTTTTGAGCTGAAGCCAGAAACATTTCTGCTGGGAATTCTACCTGAAATTTATAATAAAGAGAATGTATATTTAATCATTCATGTATTAACCGCAGCTAGAATTGTATTTGCACAACATTGGAAAAGTGTAGATTCCTATTGTTGAGAAGGTGATGAGGAAAATATTAGAATGTGCAGAAATGAACAGATTACCATTAGAAATTAGGGAGAAAGAGCAAATTGAATATTATATGATTTGGGAAGTACGGTACTGGTATTTTACCAATGGTTGGATTAAAAAAAAAGGAATTTGGAAATGAAGAAAGCTAAAAAATAAGTAGATAATAAACTTAGATAGATATATAAATAAGATGAAAATTGTTAGTATGTATATGATGAGAATAATGGTGTTTAATGTTGTTATGATATTATTACCAGAAGATATTAAGAAGAAAAATGGAGAGTTCCATAATGTTTAAATGCTCAATATACTATAATGCTAAACTTAGGGAAATAATGTTAATATGAACATGAAAGATGTGGCAAAAGTGGAACGATGTTGCACAGAGATGTTTGTACCCAGACGACATAAGGAAAGATGGAATGTTTATTTTTGTAACTAAAAAATAATAAAACTCTTTTTTTAAAAAAACAGATGGGTTTATTGATTCATTTATACATTTGTGTTCCATCTTATTTTTTATAAATAACTCAAAGTGGCAAACATACCTACCGTAATACTTCTTCCTCCTATTTTCCCCACAATAGCAATAGCAATAGCAGTTAGACTTATATACCGCTTCATAGGGCTTTCAGCCCTCTCTAAGCGGTTTACAGAGTCAGCATATTGCCCCCAACAATCCGGGTCCTCATTTTACTCACCTCGGAAGGATGGAAGGCTGAGTCAACCCTGAGCGGGTGAGATTTGAACAGATTTGAACAGCCGAACTGCAGAACTGCAGTCAGCTGAAGTAGCCTGCGGTGTTACATTTAACCACTGTGAGATGGGTTGGGTTGAGAGAGTGACTAGCCCAAAGTTACTCAGCCAGCTTTTGTTAGCGATCTATTTATTCATTGTTATTTATTTATCAAATTTAGAGACTACCATCTCATTCTTAGGGCAACCCATACTCTTTTTTTGTTTCCATAGCTGCCCTGACCAAAATTGGTCTGGCTTTTTACATTTACAGAAATGCATTTTGCTGGGCCCAAAGGCCTATTCCTAGCTCAAACTATAAAGCTTTCCCCTCTATTACACTCCACCCTACCCCTTCCCCTTCCTTTAACTTTCCGTTGGTCCTTCCCTCCCCATTTCAGGCATCGTAAGCAAAATCCCAAACTATTCATTTTCTTTTGACACCAGTTTTGATTTTATCTACCCTTTTGACTAGCTTTTTATCATTTTAGAATTCAATATTACATCATTTGTGCTCCTGGAAACCTACTAATCTTGAATGCATTGTGTGTGTGTTCCACTCCTCTATTTTCCATTCTAGGTGGCTAAATACAGCATATATGCAAATGACCTTTTTTCATGTTGAAAGACATCTTTTGTGGCCAGTCCATCAGTAAGAGGGTGGGGAAAAACTCTCATAACAGCTTTGCCATACAAACTGTCTTAAAGTTTCTGCCTTATTCTTTTAATATTTTCTCATTCATTTGTAAATATTTGTTCAGCCTTCCCCAACAGGTTGCCCCACAACTGCTAACCTTGCTAGATGACTCTATGGTGAAGAAACACCTCAGGGACCTACCTATTTTATTTTCAATTATTGCCTTGTGTCAAAGGTTGTGAAGAGTAACTCTGACACACCCATGGTTTTTGCCTCCTCATCCCTTGCCAAAGTGTATATACATATACACCAATCCGATTCGTGCCATCTTGGCAGAATTGCTAATAAACAAGCCATTGTTGCTTCCTGCATCACTGTCATATAATATGAAGACATGTTTAATTATACATTCCATTCCTTGGGAGTTCATTTAATCTTTTAATGAAGTCAGTGATAAATCATTTCAATAATTTTCTGCCCCAATTAGCCAATGTGTAAAGAACATGCAGTAATATGCTTTACTTGAAATTAAGGTTCTATCCAAGCAAAACATGATGTAGTTTTATGAAGAAATATCTGAGACTTTATGTTATTTTTTTAAAAGATCGCTGCTATATATGATCTAGCTATTACATAAAACAGATAGAATATTAAAATATTTTAAATTTAAAAATATATTTTCATAAAATATATAAAGGTTATGATTGTATAAACTTTCAATATAATCAGAAAAATATTTCAAGTGCTTCAAAATACTATACCATGTTTCTCCAAAAATACAATCTGTCCTGAAACTAAAGCCTTGCCACATTTTTCGCGTGGGCAAAATTATAAGCCCACCCCCCAAAATAAACCCCCTTGAAACCCCCATTTCTGGCCAGGCAGAGCACCGCTCACTGACATTGCTGTATCCTGAAGGCGCCAAGCTGCAGGAGCCGGGTGGGGGGGAGAAAGGCATTCACATTGCTTGCTGCCTTCGGGATACTGCTAGGTTGGGGAATGGTGTTCTGCCTGGCCAGAGGGGGGAGTTGCCCAGCTCTCCTGGCAGCAGCCGCCGCCGCGCTCCAAGCATAATGTCTTCTCCGGTTCCAAAATCCCAAACTCAGCTGCCGAGTCTTCCAGCAGCGGCCACTCTAGAAGTGCACTCTATAGTTGTGGGCTGGCTGCTGGAAGACTCTGTAAGACAGTCTTCCAGACAAAGAGTCTTCCAGCAGCCAGCCCACAAGAATAGAGCGCACTCCTTGAGTGGCCACTGCTGGAAGACTCGGCAGCCAAGTTTGTGAGTTTGGAACCGGAGAAGACGTTATGCTTGGAGCACAGCGGCAGCGGCTGCAGGGAGAGCTGGGCCCGGACATGTTGAAGCTAGGAGGCATGGCTGCTGGGGGCGGAACAGGTGCTCACGCAACCCCCTTTTCCAGCCCGGCAGAGCTCCATGCACTGACCTAGGGGGTATCCTTAATGTGTCTGTTTGTTTGCAATACAAGTTGTTGTCCCTTTTGGAAATTTACTCATTTTACTGCAAAAGTGTTTCAATCATAGAGGCAGTGGGAATGTCATGTACCATAAAATTTACATTGTCTGCCTTCTGAAATAATGTTTGGATTTCCACACTTGGACAGAATGGAGGAAATTCCACAACATGAGACTAAAGATATATCTGTAAAGAACTGTATACTTGGCCTCTCCTCTTCTTTACCTCAGAAACAAAGGACTGCTAGCTCAAACAATAACACTCGAATTGGCTGCTGGTAATTGCGTCCTGATAAAACCTGACATGAGGAAAAAACTTAGCCAAGATTGGGACAGACTCTACCAAGCCTGACTGACCACTCTTACCAGCACGCCAAACCTAATGCCATCCAGCAGACACAAAAGAAAGGACCCTGAGATGAAGATGTAAAGACCAAAAGACTCTCTTCTATCCCCAGAAGACAGCTGTAAAGACTATGGGGGAGGGTGGAAATTGATTGTAAAGTTTTCTTTCTTTGCTTCCTTCACAGAAACTTATTGTAAGGTTATCTTTCTTGTTTCATTTATCTTGTAATCAGTTTAATGTATTCATGTAAGAATTGTATTTGAGAATGGCTAGCACGGCAAGTTCTGAACACCTTAGATTTCTGTCTAGTGGGAGGGAAATTTTGTCCAAAATGTCTGTATTTTCTGTATTGTAGAAGCAGTTACACACACACACACACACACGGAGGGAGGGAGGGAGGGGGAGAGAGAGAAATGATGCTGTCCAGTTGCCAAGTAAAGCAGGATATGTTGCACTGGTGGTCTCATGAGTAGAAGTCCCAGGGCTCATAGTGTGTAATTTTAAACAATTAGATAGCCTGAGTGCACACTGGCTAAACTCAATTTGGCCCCACTAAAATAAGAGCTAGGGCAGGTTCAAGAACCATCCCTTGGAAATGGGCAGCCAGTAGTTATTTAAAAGGTAAAACCATGGCTGTGAAGAATTTTGGGACTTCTGCTTTCTTGAAACCTGTCTGGAAGCTCACAGAAAGTGATATCTGATATTAATTGGCATGGAAGATTGGATACTGTAAATTTCTCTCCAGATCTTGTGCCCTGGCTGCTAGACCTTCATGGTTGAAAGCTCTCTGGGAGCCACTGAAGAGATCCTTCTGCTGTCTCTCTCAATGACTTTCCATCAGGAAAAAAAAAAAAAGTCTCCCGGATTAATCTTTTGTCAAAAACATGTGTTCCACTCACATGTTTTGGAGAAAAAAAGGAGGGATTGTAGGAAGTTAAAACCCACCCCTCTCCCAGAAAAATGAAATATCCTAGGAAATATTGAAAAGGCAGAATATTTCCCTGGACGTAAAAAGGAAGAAACATGTTTTAAAGAGAAAATAGCTCCCAGCAGCTTCCTGCCCCCACCCATTTTGTCAATGGGCCATTAAGGTGTCCAAGCCAGTCCCTTTACATAATAAAGAGTTCTCCCCTTCATCTCCAGGGGGATGGGATTAAGGCATGATAATATTGGCCCTTTACCCAACTCACCACATGCCACCTGAAAACTCAACCAAACCTTGATTCAAAACGCAGCCTAGAGAGTTGCCCCTGCATGGCCCCATGGGAGTCTGACAACCAATCAGAATACATTTCTTACACAGGAACAGGAAACAGAGGTGGGACTGAATAGGTTATAAAAAGCATGGCTAGCCCCTCCCTCGACCCTTCTCTTCTTCTCCACCAACATTGAAGCATGTGATCACCTTTTCTGTTCAGGATGCAAGCCATGTGGTCCTGTCCACCATTAAACCATCTTTCCAAGCAGCCTCCATGTCTCGTGTTATTTTCCCCACCTGGAGCCAAACCCGGAAGGATATTTCTTTCAACAGAATAAAAGGAAATTGTTTCAATTAAATATACAGCAGATTTTTCATTGAGTGTGTGGTGCACAGCAACAATAGTGATCCTGCTCAGAGGTCATATTTGAATAAATGTAATGGATTTTGTGTTGCATAATAAAAATATGCAAAGAGCATTGTCACATCAGATCAAATATATTTTGGGTATTAAGAGACAATTTGGTCAGCCATAGCTTTCTCTACATCCTTCACACACACAATATTGAGGAATGACTGGGTTACATAATGCTATACAAAAAACACATCGAGGATGAAATAGCTATGAAATTCAGCACTTTTTATCGCGTATTTACCAACATAAGGAATTTTTAAAAAAACTTTCCATAGATGGGGAAATGACAATTCTCCTCCAAATTGTTCTCCAGTTAATATTTTAAAGTCTGCAGATAGTAAATTGATATTCAGACAAATGTGCATGGCTAACTTGATCCTCCAGTCTCCATTTAAAATTGTGTACAGATAGTCCTCAACCTAAGACCGCAATTGAGCCCAAAATGTATGCTGCTAAGTGAGAAATTTGTTAAGCAAGTTTTGCCTCATTTTATGACTTTTCTTGCCACATTTGTTAAGTGAATCATTGCAGTTGTTAAATTAGTAACACAGTTAAGTGAATCTGGTTTCCCCATTGACTTTGTTTGTCAGGTCACAAAAGGGGATGATATGGCCCCGGGACACTGCAAGCCTCATAAATGTGAGTCAGTTGTTAAGCATCTGAATTTAAATCATTTGACCATGGAGATGCGCAACAGTGTAAGTGTGAAAAATAGTCATGTCACTTTTTTCAGTGCCTTTGTAACTTCAGTCACTAAACTGTTTTAAGCGGAGGACTATGTGTAATTGATGGCCATCACACTTGCCAGTGCCAAGTTCCACAAATTAATGATGGCCACTTCTTCATCAAACTCATCACTGTTGCTGTAACTATAAATCACAAGCAGCCTATTTTAATACGTTCCTCTGTAATAAGCTTTCTCTGGATGTAATGGATGGCTCCAAGTTCTAAAGTTGGAATAAGCAATATTATTTTTATCTACATTTTTCAGTAACTTTGGTTGCATTTTTGTACCGTTCACTTTAAAATATTGTTTTAAGTCATTCCAATACTCCCTGCAAAGTTGGGCAGGTATATTTCGGTTTCTGCCCCCTCCATATCAACAGCGTGGAAACGCCAAATGTTAAAGAGATCTCGGTTTTTTCTCCGAGAATTTGCAGAATTTGGGTAAAATATTTTTGGGGGTAAAAAAAATTAAATTATTTCCTATATATATTTTTAAATGCAGAATGTAAATCATGGTTTGAGGGCGCTGGATATGACTAACGTCTGAAGATGAATTGTTTAGTAACTTCGATAATCTTAAAACCCATCCAGCTATTGAGCGGCTTTTTCTTGACCAGTCTGGTGCGCATGCTCAAACCCGCCAGAAAAAATGCATGCTGGAACTTGTAGCTGCAGAAGGGAAAAAAAAAACCTTTGCAAGTTCTCGTCCCACAATTCCTCTTGAGGAGGCGAAAAACATGACACTGTTATGCAGTCCACGCGGAGGGGCTGGCAAGTACAGTAAGCGCGCACCTGCGTCACCGCGGAGACTAACAAGGCATAAAAGAAGGAAAATGGGCGTGGCTCAAGCGGCTACGTCAGAGGTGGGAACGAAACAAGAGCCTGTTCTGTTGAGCTTGCTCCATGACTTGCTCGAATTCAGCGTCTGTCCCTTTAAGCTTGTCCGGGCGCGAGAAAAGGCTGTCTCGCGCCTGCGCATCGGAATATTGACCTCGCGCTCGTTTGGCGCTGCTCGTGACTACTTCTTGTTGTTATTTTTTTTTTCCTGAAGGTGGTAGTTGGTTGTGGGGGAGGGTAAAAGATAACGTTTTGCGTTCGATTCTTCCAATTCAACCGATAGAGGCGCCGCCGTTGCCATAGCGACCTGCCCTTCGACGGGCCCGGCCTGGGACGAACCCCCAGTGGCCGAGGCCATGGAGGAACCCGGGGCAACCGCCTCGGTCTGTGGAGACGCCGCGGACGCCGTTACGGACGCCGCGTCTGAAGTGACAGAAATCCTCGTTCCTGGCCCGCAGCCGCTGCGGCTGCTCGAATGGAAAGTAGCGACCGGAGCGGCAGTGAAAATCGGCTCGGTCTTGGCGGTCTGCGCGCCTATCCAGATCCCAGCGCGACCGGGCGCGTCGCTTATCGAGCCCGGCCTGCAACGGGCGGCCGAGCGAAAGGTCAAAGCCGAGCGCCCGGGAATCGTACGAGAGCTGCGCGCCCAGCCGGGACAAGTCATTCCCCCGGGGTAAGGAAAGGACGACGACGATCTGAGCGGGTGGGCCGATCCCTGAGGGCGCCGCCTCTGATCCCCGGGACTCGGACCCCTCAAGTTTCGGCTTTCTGGGTGGGTGGTTGGGTGCTTCCTGGAGAGATGGCGGCGGGGCTAGGCGACTCGCTCGCTCTGCTTGTTCTTCCAGCGCGGTGAAAGATGAGGAGGTTGGGGAAAGCGCGCGAGGGGCAGGCCGTCCCTTCCCCGCCCTCTAGCGCTGCGGCTCCGGTGACAGCCGAGGCCCCGCTCCTTTTTCTTTCTTCCCTCCCCGGTCGCCATCCGACGCCGCCATCGTGAGGGGAGGTTTTGCAGGCCTAGGTTGCCGGAGAACTGGCCGAGGCGACGGCTCCTCAGAAAAGCCTGCCAACCTGCCTCAGATAGCCTATATAAGCACCTGACGCTGCGTCAAGTGGGGGGGGGGGAGGCGGGATCCTGCGGGCAGCGCAAGGAAAAACCGCAGTCTGCCTCTTATGAGAGAGCGCTGGATGAATTGGACTTTATTTTTATTCAGTCTCTTGGATTTCCCCCCCTCCCCTTTTAGGGGGGGGGGAAGTGGGAGGAGTGACTAATTGAAAGCAAAGCCTAAGGATTCGGAAAGATGAAAGTAAAATCAAGGACTCGAACCCTGTCCCTTCATCGATTTTCCTTGTGTTTACATTTTGATTATAGGTGATGACTGTAAGCTTTCATTCAGTATCAGTTCTGTAACTGTTAATGGGGAGATGCTATAAGAAGCCAATAGAGACAGACACTGGAGGATCATTAGCAGATAGTTTGAATTACCTAGTTCAGAAGAATGGATGATTGCCATTAATTCTTAAACTTTTTCGTGACAGTAGTGTGTGATCATCTCTGATGCCCTGGTAGATTTTAATAAGTTAATGTTTTATGCCCATCTGATTAAATCGAAAAACTTAGAAATAATTACACTGGCTAACTAGAGATTAGAAAATATTTCAGATATTTTCAAATTTGAAGATGTGGAAGATCTGTTAAGTTGCACAACTGCTTTCTAGATCCAGTGCTTTCAGATGAAGAGAACACTGAACAGTGTGAAATACCAATTCTTTTTTATTTTACTATATTTATTTGCAATGCCAAATAACCCTATTCTCAGAAAACTTTCAGAATAGCATATATTACTCAGATCCATTCAGAGAGAAAGATGAAAGAATGCAGCTAGCAGATATATTGCAAATAAACAGTATTGCAGAAAACTGAATTTTTAAAAAATAACTATAATGTATTGACTTTATAACAATTTTTCAGTGAAAAGGCATTTCTTAATGGAAAAAAATATCTTCAAAAGATGTTTCCAGTGCAGAGAATTCATTTAATTAAATATAACTTCATGAAAAATAATATTATCCATAAACCTCAGTGTACGGTTTGGAACTCTGTAAAACTCAAAATGTGTATTTTTATTTACGTTTGAATTATACCTAAAAAGAAATTAGAACATTTTCTAATCTGGGTGCCTTAACAACCCAGACCAAATCATCTGTCATAGTCTAGACTAGAAACTAGTCCAAAGGAAGTATATCTCAATAATCTTAAAACAAAGATAAATATGTTACATATGCACTTTCCTAAGGAAGGATTAAATTAGCA